>NC_141163.1:117870541-118238041 GCF_053477565.2 Lygodium microphyllum
CTCATTTCCTAAACAAGCAAAAAATAAAGTGATTTAACCATCCTCCAAGCAAAAGGGAGAGGGAGAGATACAATGCACTCTCCCTCTCTTTCTCTTTCTATCCCTCTCTCATTTCCTTTCCCTTCCTCTCCCTCTCACTCTCATTCTCTCTCATTTCCTCTCCTAAACAAGTAAAAAATAAAGTGATTCAAACATTAAACAAGCAAAAGGGAGAGGGAGGGAGAGAGAGAATGCACTCTCCCTCCTTCTCCCTCTCTTTCTCTTTCTCTCCCTCTCCTATTTCCTCCCCCTCCCTCTCCCTCTCTCTCTATTTCTCTTTCTCTTTCTTTCCCTCTCCCTCTCCCTCTCCCTCTCCCTCTCTCTTACTCTCTCGTTTCCTCTCCTAAACAAGCAAAGAAGAAAGTAATTTAAACATTAAACAAGCAAAAGGGAGAGAGAGAGAATGCACTCTCCCTCTCTTTCTCTCCCTCTCCCTCTCTTTCTCTCCCTCTCTCTCCCTCTCCCTCTCCTTCTCTTTCATTTCCTCTCCTAAACAAACAAAAGAGAACGATTTAAACCTTCAACAAGTAAAAGAAAGAGAGAGGGAGACTCACCAATGAGATATGGCGAGCGTGGGCGGCTTCTCTTTGCACCTCGTCTCCTTCACGAACAATGACGGTGGCGGCGGCGGCGGCGGCAAGTCTCTTCCTCCTCTTCTCCCACAAAGCCTTGGCTCTCTCCCTCGTTCTCTCCCTCGCTCTCGCTCTCAAAAGGCGAAGAAAACAAAATGAAAACGGCGCTCTGGTTTCGGCCGCGCTTTTTTCCCCTGCGGCGTCGCAATTGGCGTCACTATATGCGTCGCTATTTGCATCGCCAAATGCGACGCAAATAGCGACGCATATAGCGACGCCAATTGCGACGCATATAGCGACGCCGACATCCGCCGTCGCTAATCGACGTCACTATTGCCCCATTCCCTTGTAGTGAATATAATAACAATAGATTAATAAGAACCTATTCTTTTGGCCAATCCAAGCAGGTTGCGCCATAGCAATATTCCTTGTTGTAAAAAAGAATTCGCTAAAACCCCGCTCAACCCATCCCACCTCACCCCCCCACGACATGGCACACACCCTCCCCCTCTCAAAAAACCCCCTACCCCACCTTACCTCATCTCAAAAAACCTCGCTCAATCCCTCCTCAATCTACCCCACCTCACCCCCCCCCCCCCCCCTTCAACATGGCAACCCCCCTCAAAAAGCCGTGCTCCACGTTTGCTATCATCTCTCAAACTTAAGTAGAACATTGCATTGGTTTAAAGAGAGCGAGAAATGAGGGGGAGTAATATGCATCAACCACTTTATTAATAAGGTATAGTCTCAACTCAGGCCCCCCTAAAATAGCATTGATTTGGATCTAGGATGACACACTAGGATAGTTGATATTCGATCATTTTTAAATTGATCTAATTTAGCATTTTAGATTTTTAATTGAATTCTATTAGCTAACCAAGACCACTTTGCTGTATTAAAAATCCATGGGTAATTTAAACACCCCCTTTCCTTGAAGAGTAGCTTTAGTTTTCTAACTAACCTAACACAATTTATCCACCTCTCTCTGCGCTCTTCGTTTCATATTCTCTCCCCTTTCTTTCTCTCTCTCTCTCTCTCTCTCTCTCTCTCTCTCTCTCTCTCTCTCTCTCTCTCTCTCTCTCTCTCTCTCTCTCTCTCTCTTTGTTGCCCTTCTCTTTGTTTCTCTCCATCCCCTCGTGTTTTCTCACTCATTCTCCTCTCTTCCTCACTTTCTCTTTCTCTTTCTCTTTGTTATCTTTCATGTTTACTCTCTCTCTCTCTCTCTCTCTCTCTCTCTCTTCCTTTTCCTTTCTTCTTCTCCCTCTCTCATTTCCTCTCTTTCTCCCTCAATGCACCTCATTCTCGAGAAAAATATACAAAAGAAAATAAGAAAAAATAAGAACAAACCTAGAGGAGACAATGTACTCACCACAAAGGCCTGAGGATGGATTCTTCGTTTCCTCTTTGCAACGGCCCCTCTTCTTCCTTCATGCAGTTTCTCCTCTTCTTCACAAATGGTGGCGGCGGCAGTGGTGAGAAGCTCTCCTCTCTCTTCCTCTCCCTCTTCCTCCCAAAGCCATGATCTCTTTCGATCTCTCTCAAACTCTTTGCGGCAAAATGCCGTGCTTCGGTTTCACCCGCTTTTTTTTCTCAGAGTACTGTTACTATTTTCGACGTTACTTTTTTTTTCTTAGAGTATTATTGCTATTTTCGTCTCGATTTGTGACGCAAATAGCAACACTGCTAATTTGCATCACAAAGGCCCATCACTATACCCATGTATCCTTGTAGTGATTCAATACAAGGCATATGATATACACATGTGAATGTGTATTCCTTGGCTAGGGCCATATAGTAAATGTAAGAACTCTTAGGAGAAGAGGGATGAGAAAAATGATGAGAAGGAGGATGACAAGGTGGATGAGAAGGGAGGGGAAGATTATGATAGCTCTTAAAACAACACTACAACAGAAACGAGGCATAGACGCATATGTTAGACGCGCAAAGTCGGGCGCGTCTATCACAGCGTCTATAGGCACATCTAAACGTGCGTGTAAATAGATACGACTTTTGCGTCTATATATCCGTGCAAATAGACACGCTTATACACGCAAAAATAGATACACATGTCAAAATTTAAATAATACTTAAATCATTTCTTTTCAAACTACGCCTTTCCTTTCCTACGTTTTTTACGGTTATGAAGCTTGAGTTTAGCCGACATGCAGTCTCTTCATGCCTCACCTCCTCATGACTCACCTCTTCTTTCATTTCAAACACACAAGAAGGGAAAAAGGAAAGCCAAGGAGAGGAAGAAAGAGAGAACAAGAGAGAGGAGAACAAGAAGAAGCAGCAAGCAAGGAAGCAAGCATCAAGGGAGGGTAACTTACCAAGGAGAGGAAGAAGGAGAAGGAAGAAGCGCCACCACCCGCCACACCAAACACCCAAGGTGAGTCTCTCTCTCTCTCTCTCTCTCTCTCTCTCTCTCTCTCTCTCTTTCTTTCTTTCTATCTACCCCTCTTTGCTCTGTCTGTGTATTTAGGATTTGTGATTCCATTATGTATTGCATTTTGTAAATCAATAATGGCGGTTGTCTGCTAAAATTAGTCGACCAAGCGCGTTTGATAGCGCGTCTACATCTCAGTGTAGATGCAGATATAGACGCAAAAAACGTTTCTCTGGGGGTGCATCTTTGAGGGCATGTGTGGGCGCGTGTGCTCTGCAGTGTACACGCTCTGGCAGACGCCCACAGAGACGCAGGTATAGACGCGCACAGAGACACAGGTATAGACATTGTATGTAATATATATGATTTTTCTTGTGTAGATGTGGAATCCTGGATCCTCTAGTACCCCATTCAACAAGGAGCAATTCATGGGGGAGATGACCAATTATCTTGGTTGCCCTCCCACTGCAGATGAGGTTTTCAGTGTGATGTCTAGGACACCTATTACATCTTTGCCTACACAGGGATCAGTTGAGGTACATGGATCGGTCGAAGCACGTACATTTGCAGAGGCACGTGTATCGAGTGAGGTAGAGGGTAGTGCACGTTGAGGGAGGAGGGAGAGTGGTGTGGGAGGATGAGGAGGTCGAGGGCTTTGTGGGGGTTGCCTAGGTGGTGGCTCTCGATCACCCTCACCGGAAAATGAGAGAGGTGAGCCTCCACAAATGTACTACTCTATCACTCATGTTGGTTGTATCTTGCATGACTTCGAGGGGAGGGAAGTGATAGCCTACTTGAGGAGTGTCGTGCATGCCACATACAAAGATTGCATGATTCCCTTCAAGCACAAAAAAAAAGGTTTGTGGCAAGAGGTGTTGCGGGCAGTACATAAAAGGTACCCTAATCCCGAGAATTCACGATTCTCAGATGATTGGGGACGGTAAAAGGTGAGAGACGTGCTTCATAACAAGAGGTCTCACCTTATGACGCGCGCCAAGGAGTCATTGCAGAGACAAGAGCAGGGGCGCCCTGGATATGGCCAACCACCCAATTGCCACCGCAAGGAGTGGAAAGAGGCCAAGAAGAGAGCAACGAAGAAAATGACAAGTCGCCAGCATGCAGAGGCGCGACGTATCCAGATGGCAGCCATGGGATCGTCGCATTATGGATCGGGTGGCAGGGAGTCATGGGAGGTTGAGTTTGTAAGTATTATTTGATTTCTTTTTTAAAATTAAATTTTGTAGTTTGTTTCACTTCATTATGTAGTGTGTTTTAATACGTTGTATATTCAAATTGTTTTGTAGTTCTATATCTTTGGTAGGATGCCTACTCCTAGAGAGGTAGGCTACCATCGAGGTCATAACCGACCGTCCACTTGGCAGCAGTTCTACGAGGAGGGACTCATCACGGAGGAGCAATATAATCGCGCCATGAGGATTCCACCACCAGAAGAGGTATGTTTTATTTTTTACATGAAAATTATAGATCAATATGATTTATTGTTTGTAATGGTATTTATATACTTTAATCCTTTGTGTATGTGAACCCTGATGTAGTTGAGGATAGCGAAGGGGGGACTAGCAGTAGCGGTGGCGGCAACGGCAGCGGCACAGGCAGCGGTGGTGGTAGCGATGATGATGCCTCTTCTGAGGAGATATAGAGGAGCCTCATGCATGCATGCCTCCCCTTGGCTTCTAATTTTCATTTTTGATATGTATTACTTTTAGCTAGTGCTTGCGATCATGACGTCACAAGCACTAGAACTCATAATGTAAAAACGTTTCATCTATATATATGAAATTTCATGTGCTACATACATCTCTGTTTTTTTTTTTCATACCTTTGTTTAGCGTGTCTATCAGCGCGTCTAAATTGCAGGATAAATGTGCGTCTATTCTCATCAAAAACTTTCAAAGTAAACACGGTTTTAGACGCATAGATACACGCATGTATAGACACACAATATGAATATATCCACTTTTTTATAAATATGATTATATATTTACGTAGCGTGTTTATATGTGCGTCTATAGGCGCGTCTAAGTGTGCGTCTACCTCTGATCATAAGCGCGCTTTTAGACACGATTTTGTAGATGCGAAAATAGACGCATTAATAAACGCGCCCGACTTTTTTTTTCACAATTCAAATATTGCGTCTACAAGCGCGTCTATGGAGCCTTTTTGTTGTAGTGCAAGATATGGCTTATGTATATAGTATAGTATGTAACATGTTAAATACTACAAGCCACAATAACTCACTTTAAACTTAAGTAGTATACTCTTTGGTAAATTTTTTGCTAGTTTTATATTGCCACCACTGAACATTTTGCTGTGTCAAAATACATTATTTTGTGTATAGATAATGCCCAATAACCACACAAAAGGGGTACAAAGAACAATTGGTCACAATCGATTATAGGTTGGTTTTTTTGATATGAATAGAGAGCAACTATGTTCATACATAAGAGTGCATGAAAGTTGTATATCGATTGTGGTTAAAAGAGCATTTAAATTACTATGAAAATTACAATCATAGCACATTTAAACATATACTGCAACTTGGGCTTGGTCTTTGTAAAATATATGCGACTAAAGACACGGGTTTCATGATGCAATGATAAGCGTGATCATGGTCATACTCATATATTCTCTTTAAGTTTGAAAAATACACCTATATACCTGACTATAGGCTTAATCCCTTGTGGTGAAACATGAGTTCTATATGATGAGCTAATCCTATATACAACAATAGTTTGACGGCCTAGCATAAATTTGACATGACTGAAATTGATGTAATTTCACTTATATAGAAGCGAGACCATATTCGGTAGATGATAAGCTTGTTATGTTGGCTCAATACTCAATTGGATTTACGCATGTTTTTGGTGTTTCACAATTTTACTACTACTTTGCCTCCAATGGACTCTTGACAAGAGGATTTGTCGGAACTCGTGGAACGAGATTGAATGCCACCACCACCATCACAACCACAAAAACGTCGGATAGAAGCTGCTTGCTCTCTCAAAGCTGTGATAGCTCGGTATCATTTGCGCCAAAGAAAGTACGAATGATGGAGTCCCTTACGGCCTGCTTCTTCTCCTCATTAGTAAGGGAATCGAGGCCGGACTCCATGGTGGCGATGAGGGCCTGGATATCTGCTCTCTCGATGGGGCCGAGTCGCCCGCGATGGCTACTGGACTTGCAGTGAAGTGGCTGATGACGCTGCGCCTGCTGCTGGATGGTGCACATCATCGTGGTGCAGGTTGACGACTCTATATGCCGGTGCGACGTGCCCTCATCATCGTGGTGATCAACGGCCCGATGGACGTGGTGGTGGTGGTGCAAATCGGTGGTTGTCACGCCGCCATCTGGCGTGCTCTTATTTGTCGAAGTCTCCTCGTACGTAGAGTACGGTGCTAGATGGCGGTCCACGTGGGGCTCTTCATGCAGGCTGGTATTGCCATGTGGCAAGGGAGAAAAGGATCCGGAGGATCCGTCGTGTGAGAGCTGTCGGGATCGAGGCTGGCTCTTGGATCTCTTGGACCTGCAAGCGCTGTTGAATGAGCCTTCATGATGGTCCGGGTCATGATGCTTCGAGTAACTCTTGTGCACTTTTGAGTTCCTGCTCAGCAAGTCTGCAACACTATAATAAGTAATATCACATGCGAAGAATATAGAACAACAAACAAAAGCCATTTGTTTCTTCTATAGAGCCAAAGGGTACCCGCTTTCTTTCCCTTCTTTGTTTAAAATAATAAGAAGATTAAGGGGGTCATGGCAAGGTTATATTAAATCTAAAGTGGGAGAGAAGTACGAGAAGGAAGTGAATGGGGAGAGCGAAGGCGCTAAAGGGTAACAAGATAACGTCTCCAAAGCGTACTTCAAATTCATATTTGCTTCACCGTTTGACCTATACATATAGTAAAAGCAATACATGACAAGAGAGGGAATACACATGTAAAGACAGTGAGGGTCCAAAACTTACTTTGAAAGGACACATAGAGGAAATGCGTATAGGGTCTAAAACTTTGAAAGTACATATAGAGGAAATGTATATAGGGTTCGAAATATATGCATGTGTCATAGGTATCTTTTGGCATCTAATGTTTAAGTTGAGAGAGAATCAAAACAATAAATTTCCCTAACAATTGGATTTAATCTACATCTCTATCAATCACAAATATCTAACTCTTTAAATGATCGGCATCATGCCTCCTATAGGTTACTACCAAATGAATATCCTTTTTGGGCTTTCTCAAGTATTATTATATCCATATTCAGCAATGTTTAAAATACAATCACTCACACAAAAGATTGATTTAGAAAATTTGAATGAGGTGTGCCCTCTACATCATATCATTGCTTTGGTTACATTATGTTTTATAAACATGCATGAGCCTTTATAAATGTGGAACCTTAAGCTTGTACCAATGTTACTTACACTAAACTTGATGTAGGTGAGAGACTTCTAGGTCTATGTCGACGAATATGCTTTGATTTGCACATTGTTGATCTAAGAAATCTACAAGGCCTGTAAGAATATTCATTTGAGGAAGGCATTTCTCTCTCTCGATTCATACTTGCAACATGATCACCATAGTCCAATTCCAAATCATTATCACTCAATGATGTTGACTCCACTTCAAGTGCCTAATCACAATGAATAGAGATTACCATACTTGTAAATTGTTTCAAATTAGAGTATATAAACTTTGGAATTCTATGAATATAATGTAAAACATATACAAGAGCCCCTGTTTGACTAGAAGAAAACAAGAAACAATAAAGATGTAGGCCACATTAAACAAACCATTCAATGGTTGATTACATCCATCATTATGTGTGTTACACTTTCATAACCATGTTCATACAAAAATTATATTATCAAATCGTATTTTGGAGTCATTATATCTAACCAGATTGAACCATTCTAGCTAGTTGCATAACATTCTAACAGTAAGTCACTATATTTCTCACCTGCCGCTTCTTTAATGCTATGGGAGATTGAGCACAATCAATAAGCCTCTTTACTTCTCTTTCTATAGATTCTAATTTGGCATATCTTCCACCACTACTATTCATATTAAGAGAGGGCCCTACTTTTTTTCTTTGTTCGATGCCAAGCATATGATCTTGATGGCTACCACCACCACCTTCATTACTCTCATTTTCAAGCCTTAGATACACCTCTGTAATATAAAAGGCACTCATATACAGACATTAGTTAAGCCTCATAAAATCAAAGCATATGCTTATACATGTGTTAGAATGCCAATTTCAACATAGGGATCACATTGCTTTCTTGCAAAGTATTATAAATCATTACCTGTTAAGCAACCCAAGATCCACCCAAGTGTGACTTTCTTCTTCAAAAGGGCAACATCCTCCTCTAGTCTTGTTCTTTCTCTCTCATTCTTAATGTGGTATTGGTTGTATGCATTCTCATTATTTGCAAGTTGATCTTTCAACTCGATTATTTGTTTTTCTAAATCCTAAAAGAGTTTGACAAAGATAAATGCATTCATATCATCATGATTATCATCTTAAAGAGCAAATAAAACTTTAAAACTGATGTAACATTTTGATATTGGTCTTTATTCATATCTTATATTACTTTTGTGCAAAATCCTCCCCACATACCATATTAAACTTCTAAGAATTAAAAAAAGAACTTTTGCCAACAACTCATTCAAATATGTTTGCTTTATCTTTTATCATGAGATCAACAAATTGTTCATGGGTTGACTAGTAACCTTCAATGCATCCAACAAGTTGAGTTCTGTAAATAGGACTCAAGGCTCATTTGTGTATAGCACCTCTTTCAAGATCTACTCTTGGCATTATCTTTATGTTGAGATCAACAAATTGTTCATGGGTTGACTAGAACCTTCAATGAATCTAAGGAGTTATGTAAATAGGACTTAAGGCTCATTTGTGTGACGCCTCTTTCAAGATCTACTCTTAGTCTTTAGACCCTATGTAAATCCATCCATAAACTAGAGATGGCATGGGCTAATGGTATGGGATCTCAATCCTTGCAATGGGAGCTTGGCTTCATATATAGTCGATTCCAAACTCAAGGGTGAGCATGTAATTTGGTTCTATGGCTAGGAGGCCACGAGACTAATGTCTAATATTTTATGTTCCTTTATGTGCTTGTATGCCTTGTATTGTGTCATGTGTGCAAGTCGAAGATCCATAAGTGCATTTAAATAGGTAGCATCTCCACCTCTTGATACGAACAAGCTCAAAATCTAGAGGTCTCTTGGTGACATTTCATGTGTCGTCCAATGTATTATTTCTTGAAAATATTTATGCTTGGCTTAATTTCTATGTAGTGTACTAGTCATCACATTTTATAATTGTCTATGCTATGGTATAATTATAGAAATTGAGTACTACACCAATAATCTAGCTAGTTTCAAATATATGTTGAGATATTTGTCAACATGCAAATATCATATACTTGTCTAATATGATAAAGAAAAATGTTTAAATATTCTTGATAAGCTAAATGCAGTGCCTCAACTTATCTTGGGTATTGCCATATAGCTAACAATCAAGAAAAGCCTAAGCACAATATGTAACATGATTTAAGGGAGAAAAAAATCACATTATGAAGCTAGATCTAGTGAAGGGTCTATAAAAGAATAAGAAGGTTTATAAAAGAATTCAAAACACTAACTAAAACCTAAATAATATCCAACTTTGCATATATCATATATTACATTCTTAAGATTTCTGGAGCCCATATTTAACTAGGAGAAAAAGCAACTATACCATAATGAATTGATTTACGTTCTTGGATAAGGAATTCGATGTTGGTCATGTGGAAAATTTTATCACACTTATTGGTCCAATTCAAACTTTGAACAATATACAATTGGATGCCTTTTCTTGTATACATATATAGTTAGTCCGCTAATGAGATTTCTAATTGATAAATCCTCCAAAGAATAAGGTTTGAATATGTGTATTTTCTAGTACTAAAGGACCCATATATAATGGTCCACTTTCAAGGAGTTAATGAATGAGTACATGTACACATTTGCAAGCATGGTGAATTCTTTAAGTTCTTTTTGAATCACCCAACAAAGAATTAGATTGGTTGCAAGTTGCAAGCCCTTCAATTGTAGGCTTAAAGCTGCCACATTATGATCTATGGCCCTATAATAATAGCCTATAAGATTCTAATGTATTTGATCACTCTCAGTCATGATTGCAACTTGTAATTAGCCCTTCAACTCTAGGCTTAAAGCCATAGTATGATCCATATTGGCCCTATAACAGGAGCTGGAAGATCATTGCAACTTGCAGCATATACAATATGAATAAATGGTCCCATATTAGTAGCCTATAAGGTACCAATATGATCTATGGCCCTAGCTCACTAGGCTATAAGATGTTGATAAATGGTGATATATGAGTAACCTAAAAGATATCCATATGATTGATGGCCATATATCCAGAGACTACCATATACCAATATGTTTGATATGATGACGATGTCCACGAGGAAATGAATAGTAACATGAGGAGGATCAACGACGGATATACATTAATGCATGGACTTATATCACTAGCCTAGACGATATCAATAAAATACAGGACCATTGAGATGATCTATGGTCCGATTATAAGGTAGCCTAGTTGTACCTTGGCTCGCCGCCTCTCGTTGTGGAGGAGCTCCTGGGCGGCCTGGAGGTCCTGGCGGAGGCTGCGGAGGGTGTGGTCGTAGGCGAGGCGGCGGCGCTCCTCCAGAAGAAGGGCCTTGTGGGCGCGCCCTCTCTGCTCCTGCGCCTGGCGAAGCCGCTCCTCCAGGCCCTGCCGCTCCGCCCTCACCCGCTGCTCCCCCTGTGCTGCCGCCTCCTCCAGCGCCTTTTGGTCCGCCCTCAGACGCGCCTCCCGGTGCTCGAAGGAGCTCCGCTGCTGCTCCAGCTGCGCCTCCAGGTTGTTCACGTAGTCCAGCAGCTCCACGCTCTTCCTCTCGAAGCCGTCGATGATGTCCGGTCTCGTGTTATTATTTTTGTTACTATTACTGCTTTTCTCGTTCATCATGTTTGATTGGATATTCGGCTGGCCCCGTCGACGATCCTCGTCCAGCTGCTGCTGCGGCAGCTCCTCCGTCGACATGCCGGACGGACTTGCCCCCGCCCCCTCTCCCTCCCCGTCCGACGTTGTCGACGGAGTCGAAGACCCTGCCATAATATCCTTATTGATTTCCTAATTCATTAGTATTTCATTCTTCCGTCGCGACGGCAAGGAGAATTTCAAGGTGCCTCTGATCCATACATGCAGTATGATCATTGCATGCGCATGTCGCCACCCTATTAATTGATCCCTTCCGCTCAGTCATATTTCATTATTCCATCATGATCACGGCAAACAGGCCCCGCTGCAATACAGTCTCAAGGTGGCGCCGATCCCCTCCCCTGAGTGGTATTACATTGTTCCGACAACATGACGGCAAGCAAAAGCCGCCGGTATTTCATTGTTCCATCAGGCATTGGCAAGCAAGCCCCGCTGCAACATAATTTCAATGTGCCGCTGATCCGTACAAGCAGGATGGTCGACCTTAATTTGCCAATGAATCATCCTCAATATCCAACCAGCAACTTCACAATCTCTGTCTGTACTGATTCATTCCCTTGCTGGCCTTGCGCGCGGATGTCTTTTCACAGGAAACCATGATCGATCTTCATGCCACGGCATCCTACATGCACTATGCATTCTAGAAAACTGCTTCCTTAAATCGTTGGACTTTTCTAATCGCTTTGAGATACAATATTTGGCAAAGTCTTCACAACTTCTCTCCAACCAATGCGTATTTTTATAAAATATTGATGTTGCTCTCTTCGAGAAGGACTAAAGTAACAGATTTCTTACGCAATATCAAACGTGCAGTCACCTCCTAGATTTTGAATAGTTTGGAGAAGGCTGCTTAAGTTTTTGTTGCCAAGAAATGAAAGGTGAACATTAAAAAATTGTTTTTGAATTGCAAATCTTGTATAAAGAACATCAAATTAAGGTAAGGTATTCTATTCACGAATATGGAAAATTTAGCCAATCTCTTGAAGGTCTTGAATAATTTTTGGAGTGTAGAAAGTGGGGTAATTGTACTTATTTATTGTTGAGAAGGATGGAATAATTCATGTACAATATATTGCTATATTAAATCAATTTTCTTCTCTTCAAAAAGTGACATTTTTTATATCTTGTTTGGTGCTTGTATAAGTTATTGTAGCTTGAAATAGTCGCATTCTTTTTTAAAATTGTGCCATGCTCCAAGTTTTGAGCATTGTTTATGCTATCAGATGTCACCTCGATGTTAACCTCAAAAATTTCTTCAAATAATTAGTAGTTTTGGATATTTTTTTTCATTTTTTTGATAGGTTTTCTTTTATGGTGTTATTGGAGTCGTTTTTCAATATTCATTGTATGGCCTATGTAGATCTTTTCATTTCATTTGCATTTGATGCTGTAGATGAAGTGGTTGCTTTTATTTCTTTGCATTGTCGCTTTTGGATTGGTTGGTAGGTATTGCTTGGAGTTTCTGATGGATGATGTTGTTGTGCTTGAATTAGTAGTAGTATTTATATTGGTTGAGGTTGGTGTTCTAACATTGTTAGAACTTTGATTTCTTGTTGGTTTAGTGGAATCTACTCTTCTGCAAGATGATACTATTGTTGGAGATAGTTTTTTATTTTAAATTAATTATGACGTGAGTTTTAAAGAAGCTATATTTTGAGTACTTGCCTAGGAGGTATATGATAACACTAAATGGATTGCTTTGGGTGCCATGGATAAGATTGTAGACCTCTATATTAAGTAAGTATGCAATCTTTTTTATGGTCATAGCAGGCTTTTGACGGTAGTGAGTGTAGTCATTATTTACCATATATATTTCTAGTGTTGTATTGATTTCTTTTTTTAAAAAACTTATGGTAGAGTCTCAAGCAAGATGTTGAAACCTAATGTAGGATCTCGATTGTATTGTGGAGATGCCATTTTATTTATTGCCTAGTAAGACTTGGGTAAAAACTATTTGTAGTGAATTGTCGTGTATGTACCTTCATGGTGGAGTTTGAATTTGTCAAGTTTGTGTTTTAGAAGTCCTATATATATGAGATGTATTTTTGTTAGTGGTGTCAGATTGTAAGAGAAAATAAAATATTGAAGATGATAGTAAGGTTTGTATCGGTTGCGATTTTATTGTATCCTCCAGGTGGATTCTTGTTGAGTATACGCTTTGATGTGTTTATCAAATTTTGGAGATGGATGTAGTTTTTAAAGTTATCAATGTATATCGATGGTATTTGGCCAATGATATTTGCCATTCTCATCTAGTTTACTATTAGCAGATACATGTATTGTTGTGCACTAATAGGACGATGCTTGATTTATGGTTGGGAATTCCTCTAGTTTTGAATGTATAGCTTGAATATCTACATATATAGTTTGATGTCATTAGATGCCTTTATATTGTTGATTTTTTAGAGATTCTAAATAGTACTATTTTTGTTATGTGTACGTCATCTATAGTCATTTTTATATTTGTGGATGTTATTTATTTATAAAAAAGAGCAAACATCAATCATGTTAGTATATCCGAAATGATTTTCATACAAGCAATGATATGGAACAACGGAATTATTCTTTTTTCATACTTGTTGAAAGAAATGTAGGAGATGTTTTTGGATTGTGTCAAGTTATAGTTTGTCTATATCAAATTATGTTGAGATATATTGTTTGTGTGTGAGAGTCATAATATTGTGTATGGTATTGATATAAAGGCATATGGATCTAGAAGTTTGACTATACATAAATTTTTCCTTTCAATTACACAAGAGAGTATCACATAGACTAGCTAGGGCAGGAATGCACTTCTTATGTATAGTAGTATTTTTTAGGTGATCATGGATTGAGATTTGTGATCAATGATCATATACATAACTAGTAATGAGAATATTGATTGTTGTTACACTTGATATTTAATGCCTCAGATTAGTGCTTGCTATGTTGCAGTGTTTGTTGATTGGTAGATTAGATCATGACTTGGATTCTAGAGATCATGTTGTCATTTGTTCTATCGATACAGTCAATTTACATGTGGCATCTATAGTAAGATTGATGTTCTTTGTTATCACTGTGGTTGCTCGCATTATTATCTCTTTTATCTCATGGAAGTTCTTGCCTTGTAACCAAGTCTGCAATGTTGGCTCTTTAGTTGCACTTATTTAAAGATTGATGGATCTTTTTGGGTGTATCTATACTACATTATTATTTGAGCTACAGGTTTGGGAAAGTGTCAAAGCACCGCAGTGCTCTTGAACCTAGCTCCCAAACCAAACCAAAGTCACCATTTATGTCACATGATTGGGGGCAGAAAGAAGGAAATGTGGTCTCCTTCTACCACCTTCTCCTCTCACTCTCACTCTCATGTGGGCGTTTTTGTGTTCTCTCTCTCTCTCTCTCTCTCTCTCTCTCTCTCTCTCTCTCCACGCTGGAATACTGGAATACTGTAGAGATTGTATTATGACGTCTCTCTCTCTCTCTCTCTCATGTTCTGCCGAGAGAGAGAGAGAGAGAGAGAGAGAGAGGTTGGTTTGCTTGGTATGGTTTAATTTATTAGTATTTTGGTTTATTTGGTGCAGTTTGTTTGTGAGGATTGATTGTCTAGTCAATATTCAAGTCGGTGATCTCTCTCTCTCTCTCTCTCTCTCTCTCTCTCTCTCTCTCTCTGTGTGGTTGTAATTTTTTTTTGATGTATTTATTGGTTTAAATAGTAAGTTAGTTAGTTAAATAGATTGTTAGTTTTGTTGGTTTACTTTAGTAAGTTTTTTACTGTTAGTTAGTTTGGTTAGATACATTAGCTTATTAGTTTAGTTAGTTTAGATTAGTTTAAATTATTTAGTTAGTTGATTAGATAAGTTAAATAGTAAGTTAGTAGTTACTTTAGTTTGCTTTTTTGTTTTAGTTTATATATGTGTTATGGGTTAGTTAGTTATAGTAGGTTTTACCTTAGATTAGTTGCTTAGTTACTTTAGATTGTGTGTTATATATGGATATAGTTTAGGGTTAGTTTGTTTTTTTGTTTTAGTTTAT
Source organism: Lygodium microphyllum (assembly GCF_053477565.2). Taxonomy (NCBI): domain Eukaryota; kingdom Viridiplantae; phylum Streptophyta; class Polypodiopsida; order Schizaeales; family Lygodiaceae; genus Lygodium; species Lygodium microphyllum. The sequence goes on from NC_141163.1 coordinate 117,885,644, forward strand.
ATATGTGTTATGGGTTAGTTAGTTAGTAGGTTTTACCTTAGATTAGTTGCTTAGTTACTTTAGATTGTGTGTTAGTTATGTTAGATTGTGTGTTATATATGGATATAGTTTAGGGTTAGTTTGTTTTTTTGTTTTAGTTTATATATGTGTTATGGAAGAGAGAGAGAGAGAGAGAGGTTGGTTTGCTTAGTATGATTTAATTTATTGGTATTTTGGTTTATTTGGTGCAGTTTGTTTGTGAGGATTGGTTGTCTAGCCAATATTCAAGTTGATGATCTCTCTCTCTCTCTCTCTCTCTCTCTCTCTCTCTCTCTCTCTCTCTCTCTCTCTCACTTAGGTTGTAAAAAATTTTTGATGTATTTATTGGTTTAAATAGTAAGTTAGTTAGTTAAATAGGTTGTTAGTTTTGTTGGTTTACTTTAGTAAGTTTTTTACTGTTAGTTAGTTTGGTTAGATACGTTAGCTTATTAGATTAGTTAGTTTAAATTATTTTTGTTTATTATCTATCAAATAGTTTAGTTAGATTGATTGGTTAGTTTAGTTAGTTAGTTAGTTAACTTTATTTTAGTTAATTAGTTTTGTTTACAATTGTGTTTATTTGTTTAGATCAGTAAGTTTTTTTATGTTAGTTAGTTTAGTTGGTTACATTAAATTAGTTAGTTTAGTTTAGTTTAATTTATGGTTGGTTTAATTTTGTTGTTTTGGTTTAGTAAGTTAGTAGGGTTTAATTGTTTGTGGTTAGTTGATTAGATTAGTAAGTTAGTACATATAACTGTTCAGGGTTAGTTTTTTTTTAAATTTTAGTTTACTTTAAATTATAAGTTAGTTTAGTTGGTTAGTAGATAAAGTTTAGGGTTAGTTTAATCATTTGTTTTAGTTTAGTTTACTTTAAAGTTCAGGGTTAGAGAATGACAAGTTAGTTTAGTTTAGTTTAGTTAGTTTATTTAGTTATTCCAATTTTTGGTTTGATTTGATTAGTAAGTTAGTTAGTTAAATAGTAGGTTAGTAGATAAATTGATGATTGATTAGTAAGTTAGTAGGTTTTGCCTTAGATTAGTTGCTTACCTTACTTTAGTTTGTTGGTTAGTAAGTTTTTTACTATTAGTTATTTTGGTTAGATACGTTAGCTTATTAGATTAGTTAGTTTAAATTATTTTTGTTTATTATCTATCGAATAGTTTAGTTAGATTGATTGGTTAGTTTAGTTTGGTTAGTTAGTTAACTTTAGTTTAGTTGGTTAGTTTTATTTGTGGTCGTGTTTATTTATTTAGATTGGTAAGTTTTTTATGTTAGTTAGTTTAGTTGGTTACATTAGATTAGTTAGTTTAGTTTAGTTTGATTTACGATTGGTTAAAGATTGTGCAGATGTACATGAATGAAGATCCATTGGCAGGGCCTTTAGGCAATGTGTGGTTGGTACTTGGTGAGTGCCATGTGTGCATGATAGCACTCATGTGTAGCGTACATATATTTTTTAATGCATTTAGGGTTTGTGGTTGCGAATGTGAGTTGGTAAGTTATTGTGTGCCCTATGGGATTGGCACCAATAAGTATTTCGAGACTGGGGACACCTTCTTGTATAGGACATGTTCTTTTCTCTCAAGAAGATCATGTGGATGTACATGAATGAAGATCCATTGGCAAGGCCTTTAGGCAATGCGTGGCTAGTACTTGGTGAGTGCCATGTGTGCATGATAGCACTCATGCATAGCATGCATATATTGTTTCATGCATTTAGGGTTTGTGATTGCGAATGTGTTTATCACTTATGTCTTGACGTTTAGTGAGCAAATAGATTTGAGATTTATTTGTTCTACGACTCTTATGTTCTCTTTAAAGTTTGGTGTAGCCATGGAATAAAGCAAAGTCATAGGAGATATTTCCGATGTAGTGCTTTCGACTCCATTGAATGTAATGGATTCAGTTGAATTAAAAAATATGGCAACGACATCATCTCTTTGACGCTTGCCAGCTTGGAGCTATTCGCACGGGTATGGAAGATAGTTTCTTTGATTGTGATTACATAAAAGTGCTACTATATATATTTTTGGAGATGATTGTTTTTATGTTTCGTTGCAGCCAACGTATGGGCTCTAATAGAATGAATGTGCGAAAAATGAAAGAGGTGGCAAGGGGACAAGAGATGCATGTTGCTAAATGTACAAGAGCTAAAAGGTTCGAAGAAACACGAGGGCTACTTTAGGTGCTTTGGACTTTAAAAAACTTGAGGCCAAGATGAATGAGTTGATGGAAATGCAGACGGGTTTATGTGCACCTGTTGCTAGTGCACTTGCCATGTACTCAATGGAGTTACATGAACATGCTAAAGGTCTGTATGGTGTTGTGTGCGAGACAAAGCACACATAGGGTATTCTCCAGCAAGTGTCGACTGATCTGGGTGGTGAAGTAAGGGCACTTTCAGCAATTATTTTTGAGACAAGCAGATTAATGAATCTGCTGTGGTGAATGATATGTGGGCTTCGGTTTGGGGGCTTGGAGATGACCATGAACCTGTGATCTGCCAGAGGGGTTGTCGATTGCCGTTCTTGCAGTTTCAAATGAATGTTAGTAGGTTTAATGCTTTGTTGCAACAACTGAGATGTCAATCGCATCTAAGGAGACTATGTGTAACAGATGTGTTGCGGAAGGATGTCTTTGTATAACGCAAGAATTGATTAGGTTGGAACTTATAGGTTCGGATTGTCTTGCGTATTTTAAAGAGCATGCGCTAGCACTTTTTATGATAATATATGCTTCCTTTTTGTAAAGCCTACGTGGAATGTGCTAAGATGTGTAATACTTTTGATATAACAGAACGTATTTGAGTAAAATGTATTGAGTGTGTATGACGTGATGTCTCTTTCTTGATATTTACATGGAGCAGATTTGATAGTCCAATGATGGTTGGTATATTTAGATTTGATATATTGCGTACATCGAATGTGCGCAATACATTTAGTTTTGAAATCAAACCATGCCTTTGATAAAGTGTATTGATAGTCGTTTCTGCGGTTGCATGTTTACTTTATTTTGTTAGTTAATTGAAATTGATTAATTGTGCATGTGTTTATTACCAATGTTACTTCTATCTTAGCAACCACTCTCTCTCTCTCTCTCTCTCTCTCTCTCTCTCTCTCTCTCAAATACATTGATTGGGTTGTAGGCACTAACTCAAATACAGTGGCATTGGTTTTGTGTCTTGATATTTAATCTTAATATTTAGATATTTAAATATTAAATGTGTCTATATGTTGATAACAAGTTTTGTGGCCAACTGATCAATATGGGGTGTTCGCATTGAGCAACTAGCAGAGACTATGTGTTGCATGTTTGTAGGGACATGCTTACATCCACAAGGTATAAACAACGGTAGGTTGCTAGACTCAGGGCTCGGAAAGGGATTTTAGATCATGGTAGATCCATTCGTAGAGATATTGAAAACCTGATGTTCCATTAAGAGATTCTAAGTGGTCATCGTGAACTAGGCCAACCACAGTTTGGTATAGATGTGGCTAATGTTTTGCCATCATTGGATAGAACCATTAGGGGATTTCAAGCCCCGCGACAATTTGGTGTGGATTTGATGAATGCTTTGCCATCAGTGTGGGTGGTTGCAATGGTCTTAATCATGTGATTTTTGAGTCACATGTTAATAATGCTTCAATGTATAAGTGCCAACATGGGGAAAATCTTAGTGGAGTGGTTTGTGAGAGTGTGTCTTGCCGTGTTGAATTTCTAAATGGGGATAATGAGCCAGTTGAACAGCATGTTGGTTTAGATTTTGGAAATCACTACAATGTGGAAAATTCTATGGCTAATGAGTCACGTGTTCATAATATTGCTATTTTTGATCCCCAAAGTGGTGGATTGTGCTCCATTTTAAATGCTTTGCCTGCAACAGATGTTCACCCAGCAACATCAATACTACTATTTCAAGAGCCGGATATGCATTCCATGGGGAGTCTTTGTGTGATGTGTGAAAGGTGTTCAACTAAGTTGTGGAGATACGAGACTTAGGTGCAAGGGTCAATTTTGTTTGGAAGGCACTGTTGTCAAAATGGGAAAGTAATGTTGCCACCATTGCAACATCCACCACAGCCATTGCATGATTTTTAGCATGGTATGCACCCCCAGAGTAGGATATTTAAAAACAACATGCAAGCATACAACAATGCTCTTACATTTGTATCACTTGGAGCTAATGTTGACGAGCTACCTGTTATCGGGAATGGTTACATCTTTAGAGTGCATGGCTCTGTTTATCACTGTATAGGTACTTTGCTTCCTGATGTGTAGTGTCAAGAAATGCCAAGATTTGCACAACTCTATGTTTATGATACCGAGCATGAGTTGCTTAATAGGCTCAGGGTAATGCATTATTTATTACCAAATTTTCTAGGGGAGCTTCAATGTATGATGCATCGATACAACATATATGCACATGCTTTTAGGCCAGTGGGTTTGCAATTGCAAAATAATCCCGTGCAAGAACTAAGAATGAGTATTTTTGGTGTTCAAAGAACCAATAAACAATACTCTGCTCCTACAGCAACTGAGGTTGCAGCTATCATGCTAGGGCAAGGTGATGAGGATACTCTTGTTTGTCGGGATATTCATGTTTACACTCAGGGTGGTCGATGTGTTGCTATTCCAAACTTGCATAGAGCATATATGCCAATGCTATATGTCCCCCTTTTTCCTATGGGAGATGATGGTTGGCATGTAAAGGTTCCCTACAATAATGTTAGTGTTCCTATTAACATATATGAATTGTCCAATAAAAATTGTGTTACCCAGATGCAGTTTTATGCATTCTGTCTTCAAGTGCGCGAAGAAACTGAGGTGTGCATATTGCGTGCTAGTTGACTATTGCAACAATTTATTGTTGATGCTTATTGTAGGATAGAGCAATGTAGGTTAACATGGTGTTACTAGAATCAATCAGTGTTGCGATTGGAGGTCTACAAAGGCTTGGCAAACATGGTGGGGGCAAACGATAATGGGCCAATGCAGATTGTTGGTGCCTCTGTTGGCAAGAGGATAGTTTTACCGTCGTCATTCACAGGTGGGCCAAGGCACATGTATCAATTATATCAGGATGCCATGGCTATAGTGCAATGTAAGGGAAAACTTGACATTTTTATAACAATGACATGCAATCCAAAGTGGTTGGAGATAACTAATGCTTTATTGCTTGGGCAAAGTGCTTATGACCGTCTGGATTTGACTGCTTGCATGTTTCATAAAAAACATGCTGATTTAATGTATACGTTGTTGCGGAAGGATCTCTTTGGAAAGGTTGTAGGCTATGTTATTGTGATTGAATTCCAAAAGAGGAGGCTACCACATTCTCATACTTTGCTAATTTTAGAGCCGTCTTTCAAACCTTTTGAAGCATGTCACTACGATAGACTGGTTTGTGCTTAGTTACCCAATAGAGTTAAGTTTCTAGCCTTATTTGAGACAATTTCAAAGTGCAACATTCATGGCCCTTGCGAAGGATTGAACCCCAAGAGTCCCTGTATGGACAAGGGTAGATGTACTAAAGATTACCCGTGAAAATTAGTGGGCATGACAACGGTTGATAGTTCTGGCTATCCCATTTATTGAAGACAAGATGATGGAAACTCTATGATCATAAATGGTAATGTTATTGATAATCAATGGATTGTTCCATATAATCCATTGTTGAGTAAGAAATACAATGCACACATAAATATGGAGGTGTGCTCGATAATTGAGGATGTTAAGTATTTGTATAAGTATGTGTACAAGGGGCATGACCATGCAACCGTCAAATTTTCTGTTGGGATTGATTCAGTCCGAATGGTGGTGATGTTCACGAGGTGGATGAGATACAAAGTTATTTGGATGCACGATATGTTTCTGCCTATGAGGCATGTTGGCAGATCTATGATTATGCATTGCATGATGAAAAGCCTGATATACAACATTTGCAGGTACACTTACCTAGTGAGAACTATGTGGTGTTTCGGGATACAGATAGTGTACCAGATGTTGTGCGGAATGAAGACCTTGAGAAAACTACTCTTACTGAATGGTTTGTGTGCAACCACATTCATCAAGAGGCTAGGACTATTCGCTATCAGGACTTTCCAATGTATTGGGTGTGGAATGCACGACATAAGATGTGGACTAGAAGGAAGCGTGGGAATACATATGGTCAGATGTATTTTGTGGCGCCTACCTATGATGAGCTCTACTATTTGCAGATGCTTTTAATAGAGTGTCAGGGATGTACTTCTTTTGAAGATTTGAGTACTATTGATACTGTGATCTATGATACTTTTAGGGATGCTTGCATTGCAAGGGGCATGTTGGAGAGCGATGATGAATATGTTGTGTGCTTAGAAGAAGCTACCTTTATGCAAACTAGTGCTCAACTCTGAACTTTGTTTGTTGCAATTTTGGTCTTTTGTGAGCCAGCTCGTCCTGGCCATCTATGGGAAAGATTTTTGGTGCCAATGTAGAGGATATCGTGTATATATTATAGCTATACAGGACGTGCACATCTCTCTTGGTGTTCTGCAGCATGAGAGGCATCTAACATGGCTTTGTTGCATCTGCAAGACCTTTTACATCATGTTGTAGGACAAAGACTCCGTGATTTTGATGGGTTTCATGAACCTCATCAACCAAACTCACAACTGCATGCTAACCCTCTTTTGCAAGATGAATATGCATACAATATATCAGAACAACATAGGGTTTCTGAATCCATGGAGGGAATGTTGAATGAAGAACAAAGAATTACCTTTAGTGTAGTCATGGATGTTGTTGATACAGATACTGGGGATGTATTCTTTTTGGATGGTCTTGGTGGGTCTAGGAAGACTTTCCTATACAAATGTTTACTTGTGAAGGTGCGCAGTGGTGGTTGTATAACGTTGACAACATCATCATGTGGCATTGCTGCCTTGCTTTTGCCAAGTGGTCGTATAGCTCACTCGCGGTTTAAAATCCCAATAGAATTAAATAATCGATCCACTTGCAATATTCCTGTTCAAAGTGATCTACTCGGTTATTAAGATAAACGAGCATTATTTTGTGGGATGAGGCTCCTATGACCCATCGATATGCCTTTAAAGTGGTTGATAGAACTCTAAGAGATGTTATGAGCTGTGATAAGCCATCTGGTGGAAAACTCATTTTGTTTTGGGGGGGATTTTAGATAGGTCTTGCCAGTTGTGGTAAAGGGAACACGTGAGGATATTGTTAATGCTGCATTGTGTTACTCTAATTTGTGGCGTTACATAAGGATGCTAAGGCTATTTGGCAATATGCGAGTGTCGACAACTGGTAGTGTGGTGGACAATGGGTTCATCTGTTGGATTCAAGGAATAGGGGATGTAGTGAGTGTTATCGAAAGTTATGATAAGTTGTGTGTTCCACCTAGCATGGTATTAAAAGGGCAGTCTATAGAAACACTGATTGATAGTGTCTACAGTGACATGTCCAATGTGGGTGACTACACGTCATATTTTAGTGAGCAAGCTATACTTGCCTCGTGGAATACAGAGGTGGCTACTTTGAATGATCGTACATTGCAACTAATGCCAGGGGAGGTCAGGCAGTATTATAGTGCAGATTTAATTGTAGAGACCGACGACTCATTTTTGTACTTTGTTGAGTATTTAAATACATTGGACCTTGGAGGTGAATTTACTCCACATTTATTACTGCTAAAGATAAATGCACCTGTTATTCTTCTTAGAAACCTAAATCCAGGAAGGGGTATGTGTAATGGTACGCGATTGATATGTAGAGCTTTCAATAGGAAAGTGATAGATACTCAAATAATAACAAGGGAAAATGTGGAAAAACGAGTTTTTATTCTCTGGATTACTTTTGTTTCGAATGCTACACAATTGCCATTTACTATGAAGTAGAGATAGTTTCCCATCCAGTTGCTATGACAATCAACAAGTCACACGAGCAGACTTTGTTCATTGTTGGGCTTTATCTAAAGGCACCAGTATTTACACATAATCAGCTGTATGTTGCATTTTCAAGGGTAAAATCTTTGCATGGTGTGAAAGTGCTATTGGGTGAAGAGGATGGGGACATGGCCACAAACTTTGTATATAAGGATGTTCTCCGAAAGGTGCAGTAATATGCATTGCTTTCTTTGCGGAGATGTAGTTATTGACGACCATGTAGGGACACTAGTTTTGCATATATGTGAATTGCTCTCTATTGCTTTCTTTGTGGAGATATAGTTATTGACGACTATGTAGGGACGCTGGTTTTGCATATATGTGAATTGCTCTCTGTGATCAGTTTGGTTGGCGTATACTCTCTTGGAAGTATATTTTTTTCATATTTCACTATTTATTTAACTTTTGCATATGCCTATCCTAGAGTGGTACTGTTACCCAGCTTCTGACTATCAAAAGGAGCTACAATGCATGTTACTCGTTGTAGCTCCTGATGATATCATAAGAAGGACACTTGCAAGAGTCATCGAGCGTTTATATGATGATGTTAATATCGACATCAAGCTCCTAGTTTTTATTGAAGTTGTACATTGTGGATACACACAATGTTTTCGGGTGCATATGTACGAGGTTGACCATAAGAAGAGATTTCAACGCTCTCATATTGATAAGATACCGAGGCATTGGTTCAAGTATGGGTTCAAGGATTTTGATTATTTTGTGATGCTGCATCAATGTTTGTCAGTACCTATGGAGTGGTTCACAAATGTTTGACCAGGTATTATTATTGTTGGGATGGAATGATCTGTGTTAGTTGCTCCACATACTTATATTGTAATTTTTGTTCCAATGCAGGTGGTAAAGAGAGAGGTAGGACCGTTGCATTGCCCATGCGATTACCAATGGAAACTGTGGGATCATTCCCTGCTTCGCCTTCACATATTTTGCTCAAGGAGGAGGATTTTGTTAATGATTCCTCAAAGAAAAGGAAGCTTTCTTTCCATTAGGCGTCTTGGAGACATTGTCTTTTTTTGTTGGCATCAACCATTTGCCTATGGTACTTAGAACACGTCGGTGCCTTATGCTTGGCCTTTGTGGCTTCATTTTGACTAGGTCTCTTATAGAAATTCTTTTTGTGGTTCTTGGTCTTTGTCTCAATTATGACCCGTTTTAGTGTAATGTTGTTGTTCCACGTACTTATATTGTGATTTTTGTTCCAATGCAGGTGGTAAAGAGAGAGGTAGGACTACTGCATCGCCCATGCGATTACCAATGGAAACTATGGGATCATTCCTGGCTTTGCCTTTGCATGTTTTGCTCAACGAGGAAGATTTTGTTAATGATTACTCAAAGAAGAGGAAGCTTTGTTTCTATTAGGCATCTTCGAGACATTGTCTTTTTTTGTTGGCATCGGCCATTTGCCTATGGTGCTTAGAAACACTTGTGTGCCTTATACTTGGCCTTTGTGGCTTCGTTTTCTCTAGGTATCTTATAGAAATTCTTTTCATGGTACTTGGTCTGTGTCTCAATTATGACTCGTTTCAATATTACGTTGTTGTTTCTAAGTATCGCTTGTGCAAGCATATGATTGCTTACATTGATGTCGAGAGGAAAGTTTGTAAGTATGGCACATGGAAGAGATTGTTTCTATGTCTGGCATTTTGTGTTACAAATTTTTTAAACTACTTTTAATTTTAATTTTTGTGTGTATGTGAGAGACAAAGAGAGAGGGTGCTTAGAGAGAATTGGGGGGGGGGGGGGGGGGAGAGAGAGAGAGAGAGAGAGAGAGAGAGAGAGAGAGAGAGAGATAAATAAATCATATTGGAAATTGAGAGGGAAAATAGGAGGGAGAAAGAGGAGAAATGGATTATTGAGCGAAGCTGCCACCGTGCGATAGCACACAACTTTGCATGCTGCTTCGTGCGGCCTAGCATTCATGCACAGAATGCTAGTACTATTTATGCAAAAGTTGTGTATTGTACTTTTGGACATCTTCATTTGTGTGCATATGATTGTTGTTCAGTGGTCTATGAAATCTAGAACTTCTTTATCCGAAAATTTGTGTATTTTAATATTTTCATTTTAGATCTGATTCTAGATAGAAAAAGGCTCAAAGACTCAAGGCTAGGCTTGGTTGGATATGAGTGCATAATAACTTGCAAGAATTGTAAGAATGACAAACCTTAAGCACATCAGATTGAAGTGTGGAGGGTGTGGTGTTACACATGTGTCCAATATACTGAAAAGGTGATGTGACATTATTGGCAAAACTTAGTTCGATGTTGCAAATCGGTGGCAATTGTACAAGGTCACAAAATAATATCATGAGTTTTTTTTTAAAATGGATTGAGTAGAGAGCCTTGGCAAACGCTAACTATCAGATGTACTATCATACTAAACATTATTCTTGTCAATATCAACATCTCATCGATGATGATTATATTTACTTCTCTTATTGTGATGTACTACTCATCAGCCTCTTACAATGATGCATGATATTACTATGCACGAACTGGTATCTTGAATTGATAGTGGATTGTGGTGAGAAAGGTTGGATAGTCTAGTTGGAGTTACCCATATACTTGCTGTTAGCAGAATACTTTTATTCTTGGCAATGAGATTGTAGCTAAAGTAGTGTTGAGAAAGCTTGCCTACTACTTCCTAGTGTGCCACTAACGATGTGTAGGTCGAATATTGCATTGATGAGTCGGTTGTAGACTGTTTGTTGTTCTATTGTTAAAGTAATTATTTTGAACTCTTTTGTCAGCTCTACAACATCTTAGTTTGTATCCATGCAAAACTATTCTGATGCTTAGTTGATATTGAAGCTACTGTGAATATTAGATTAGTGGATTGCCTTTAATGAATGAGATTTTTTGAATGATCATATTCACTAGCTGTTGAATCCAATATGATGTGTGCAAATTTGTTTGTGTATACTTAGTGACATACATTTCAAAGTCTTGTTAATGATGAGATCACGAACTTGTCAATCTATGTATAATGATTGACAGTGTTGTATTTTTGTCACTTTTATCAGATCATTCTTAGATTTGAACGTTACTCACTCCAATAATGTGTTGAAGAAAAAGCCTTTAATTTGGTGATTTGGATGGAAATTAGTGAATCATACTAGTCTTTTGTGATGCTGGATAATGTTTCCATAAGTGTTTCATTGATTGTCTTTGAGATCAGTTGTAGATGTATATTTGGTGATACAGTAGTTTTTGTGGTACTCGTAGAATGTCAAGTTGTCTAAGTATAATGGTTGGGTAGAATACAAATTGGCGGGGTGCATGATGATATTCCCTATCCTTGTGATCTTTTATGTCATATGCTAGCAAGGGAGATGTCTATGTATTCAATAACCTCGCTTCTTATTACTATCAAAATTTGCATGAAGTTCAAGGCCCTCTCAGTGGTAGGAGATATTGGCTTGGAAAGTATTGTAGCTAAGGCTAGTTTTTTCTTATTTAAATCTAAGTCTTTTAGTTCTAGCTTTTTGGTATCTTTTGTCTGAATATGTAATTTTCCCATTGGCTTTGCCTTCAATGCATATTTCAATAGGTAGAATGAGATGGATGAGTTTGTTCCTTGTTGAATGTTCATGTGGGTCCCTCAACAAGATAGTAATGTTGGGTGATATATAACAACATTATGGTACTCATGTCCAAGATCATAGTAGATGTACCATTGGGTTTCAAGATCTATTGTTAGTTTTGGATTGTAGTGTGTAGTAAATGGAAATCCGTACTTGCATTTTCCATGGCCCCCTAGTACCAATTATATAGCAGGCACGATGACACTTATGAAGTTATCTTGCCAAGATGAGGGCTCTTAGTTTTTGTGTCAAACTGCATCGATCATTATTCAATAGAATATATGCATAGATATTATTTCTTGTATTATCAATGTTTGCATCATGCAACCATAGGATGATATATGCATGATGCAATGAGCCCTTCTGTTGAATCTCATACCCAATTACATAATGTTGCACACATTCTACACAAGTGGCTTTTCCAATGATTTATTGATTGAAAAATATATGAAACTTGGTGTGAAATAGGATAGCACACTCGACAAGATAATCTTTCCATGAGAATTCTAGATTGAATCACTTTGTAATGGCTTCTAAATGTGTTGATCTCAACCTGTAGTTACGTCATCTATAATGAGCATAAGGAAAAAGTGAGACATGCCCCACACATCCATCATTGTGATAAGTTCCTTCAAGTTATGCTAGTGTGAAGGAGACCTTGGTATTGATGCAAGAATGCTATAGCAAAAGTATATACCTCGCCACTTCCTCATTGAAATGTTATTATTTGCTTCTTGTAGTTGTTGATATCTCTTTGCAAGCAAGTATTGCTTGTGCTATTTGCAATCAACACAGCTGAATTTAGTTGGTATAAGATTAGGAGGTAGGACTTGTGCAAGGTATATAAAAAGATGTTAGACTTCAAGCTCATCTATCTATCTTCAGTTATGACTGTACCGGACACTTAGGATGTCCAGTTGTACCACACTATGCAGACATTGAATAAGTCGGTGTTTTAGGACTTAGCAGTCTTTGATGTGAATTGTCCTTGAGACCTTAGGTTGTACTATTCACTTTAGTCACATGCTAGAATGGATAATGAAGGTAGTGAGAGCACGCTACTCTACATTGTTACTCCAACTCTCTGTCTCTGTCTCTGACTTTGAACATGGTATCAGAGCACCCATGAATGGGCTCATTGGTGGAGTGCATGCCGGAAGAGGACCTGCAGAATGAAGTGCCAGGGTTTGCAGAGTGAAGGAGTTGACTGCCATTGCCTGTCATTTGTCTTTATCTAGGTATGTGTTGACATTCACCTATCTTGCTTGAAGAAGAGGTTGCTTGGGCTTGGTTGGAGCATTTTGAGGATCTCATTTGACACTTTGGAGTGTGTCATTGGCATAATTTACATTGATTGCTATTGCTGAAAGCATCCCTACAGTCTGCGTGTTTGCGCTAGAATTGGGAACTGCCTATTTGGCTAGAAATCATGCTCATAGGCATCAACAAGGCACTAAACAACTTGAAGACCTACTCTACAAGGTACTTTGAAGACTCCACATGCTAATGCCTGCCTAGGAGGTGAGAGATGAGTAGATGTACTAATGTACAGGTCTGAAACAGAGGGTTCACTGCTGTAAACAGTGACTATTCGGCAAGTAATTGACATTGGATAAGAGCTTGAAGCTCCCTGGCATGCTCAAAAGGGTCTGTTGGAGCATAGACATATTTATGAAGGCATATGTACTAGATGCCATGCTTATGAATTGAAGTTTGGTGCAAAATACTCAGATTTGAAGCATTTGGTTGGCTGGAAAAACTGTCAAGATCTATGGATAGCAAGCATACATGGTCTATTACTTGATCTTGAAGAGAATTAGATGACTCTGGTTAGTTCCAAGTACTTGACAACTTGGTTTTTGCTTGTCAAATGCTTTGAGCACTGAGAAGGGAGTTGAATGCAAATGTCTGGAGGAGCTAAAGCAAGTGGCTTGACATGGTTTTGAATGTCAATAAATAGTGAATGAACAGTAAATGCCTTGTTTGCTATTGTGTCTTGAAGAGGGGACAATCCTAGAAGCTATTAGGTTCATGTATTGATTGCCATGCATGATGGCATATGTCTGTGACATTTTTGAAGGGTTTGGTGGATTGAAATTCAATCTTTGGCTTGTTTTGCCTGGCTGAAATCTACAGCAAGTGTACCCTGCTATTGTACTTGCAGTACATGATGTACTCAGTGTTAGACTGACATGTTTGGAACTCCATATGCAGATATAACATTTTGAACTGCTGTAAGTGTTTTTGGGGCACGCCATGTTTGGATGGAAGAGAAGCTACTGGTTACTTTTAGTTTCAACTTATAGACTACTTGTCTATATGTGAACAGTTTGCATAAATACATGCTGGTTATGCATTGAATGCAGTCCGTATATACAGGCTGCAATACCTAGGTGATTGCCAAGTGTCACGAGGTATATGTACCAATATTTTCAGGTTGGAATAACTGAATGTCTTAGCACATAGAGTGCTGAAAACTGTTATAAAAAATTACGGGCTGAAACTGAACTGTTAAGAAGAATTGGCTTGCAAGTAGCCAGACACGGTCTACAACATGACAAATTCAAAAAGGACAGACAATATTACCTAGATTGTGGGGGAGAAGTTGGACAGCCATAACTATGCCATCTGGAAGTTCAGAATGGAAAACTTCTTGATAGGTAAAGGATATTGGGAGTTGGTGACTTGAGTTGAAGGTGAACCTAAGCTCCCAGATCGACGTACAATTGATCAGAGACGATTACATCCAGCTTGGACAGAAAGAGCTCGTAGGGTCTTGCACTGGTTGTCTTTATGTATATCAGATGCCATGGTAATGCAGATAATGAACTGAAGCTCTCCTAAGGATGCTTGGGACATCCTGGTCAAGTACTATGGCACAACCACAGGTGCCAGAAAGATAAAATTGAAGCACAAGTTCAACAACATGGAGAGAAAGAGCAAATCCATACAGGATTATGTCACAAAGATCAAGACACAATTGAAGCACAAGTTCAATAACATGGAGAGAAAGAGCAGATCCATACAGGATTATGTCACGGAGATCAAGACCATTGCAGATCAGCTGGCATTTGTTTGTTCACAGGTTGAATATGAAGACATGGTTGCTGTGACTTTGAATGGCTTGGAGCCTGATTATAAGTCTTTTGACACTTCTATGTCTATGCAGGCTAAAATGCCTGATTTCAATGAGCTATTTGCATTGCTTATCCATGAGGAGGTTAAACTTGGCTTGGCTACAGGGTCAAGCAAATCTAAAAACAAGGATACAAATTTTTATTCCAATCAATGTGGTCGTGGCAGTTGTGGTAGAGGCTATGGGTCTGGTAGAGGAGGCCAGCAAAATGCATCCTATGGAAGTAACAACCAGTAGGTATCAAATGCAAGAGGTGGTGGAAACTTTAGAGGCAAGGGGAGATCTAGCCAGGCTAGAGGCAGAGGCTCTAACAGCAACAGTGCCCATCTAACAATCCGAATAAGGATAAGGATTGTCATTATTGTGTGAAATATGGGCATATTGCCAAGGACAGCTTGAAGAAGCAATCAGAAGGGCAAATAACATGGAAATTTTGCTATGTCTAGTCAGGCAGATGATGCTTCAGGTGATAGACTGTTTGCCATGCAGTATGTAAAAGACAGGGTTGCTGAAAAATCCACTGACGATGTAGTTTGGTATATTGATTTAGGGGCATCAAACCACATGACCCCTTCACGGTGATTGGCTCATTAACATGGTGGCTGAAAAACATGGCTATGTATGTATAGGTGATGACACACATCATAGCATTGAGCATAAAGGCAAAGTGCCTCTTATGGTTCATGATGGCAGAAAGAAAAATTTGAATGATGTACTGCATGTTCCATCGATTATGAAGAACTTACTGTTTGTCAGGTAGATGACGGAGTAGAACTTGCAGGTTAGATTCAAAAAGCATGGCTGCTTTATTGAAGAGTTTCGCAATGGATGAAAGTTAATAGCTGACGGACACACGAATGGAAAAATTTTTACTCTTGATGCTACTTTGCCAGAGCTCAATTCGGGTATGTTTGCCCATGGTTCTGGCACTATCAAAGATTTGGAAAATTGGCACAAGAGAATGGGGCATGTGAATTTGCAAAGGCTGCAAATTATGTAGAAAAAACAGCTTGTTACAGGTTTACCCAAGTTCCAATACTGAGATATTGGTCATGTATGCGATGCTTGCTAGTTTGGTAAGTAGTCAAGGTTGCCATTTGTTAGGCATGTAAGGAAGAGTACACATCCGTTGCAGTTAGTGCACTCTAATGTTTGGGGGACTAGCCCATAATGCATCTACGGGAGGAATAAAGTATTATGTGACATTTATTGATTATTACAGTTGCTATACTTGGGCTTACGTTTTGATGACAAAGGATGAAGTGTTTGCTATTTTTCAATAGTTTAAAAAGCAGGTTGAAAAGGAATTTGAGTGCTATATCTCTTGCTTGAGATCAGATAGCGGTGGGGAGTATGTGTCAAATGAGTTTGACAATTTTTTGGTTGAAAATGGCATATGCAGGCAGCTTACATGTAGCTACACTCCTCAGCAGAATGGGATAGCTGAAAGAAAGAACAAGGTCTTGATGGAAGCTGCTCATGCCATGACGAATGAGAAGAAGATGCCACTCTACTATTTGGCTGAGGCTGTTATGACAGCCATGTATATCTTGAATTGGACTCCCACTATAGGTATTCATGAGATGACATCGTTTGAGAAGCTGTATGGCTATAAGCCAGATGTAAGTCACATGACAGTCTTTGGCTATCTTGCTTATGTGCACATTCCAAATGAGAAAAGGAAGAAGCTGGATCCAAAAGCACATAAGTGTGTTTTCATTGGATATTCACAGGAGAAGAAGGCATACAAATGCTATGATTCCTCTACCAGGGAGCATTTGGTGAGCACGGATGTTATCTTTGATGAGATGGGCTCTTGGTATGTATCACTAGCTGTAGTGCCATCGAATATGCCTTCCACTCATGTATCTATAGTTGATTTGCAATAGAGCACTGCTATGACACGTCCTAGTGGTCAGACAGTATCCCCATGGACAGGGAGATTGAGAAGCTCACCGTCCATCCACTGACACCAGTATGTCAGTGAGGGGGAGATATGATGTCTTGGACAACAAAGGAAAAGATAAAGCTACTGAGGATGCATCTGGTATGATGACACCTAGTAGAATGACTTTTGGATATGAGTCTGCTGACACTTTAGACAGTGAACTTGGTATTCCGATTGTCTATACGCCTGGCACGAGGTAGAGCAGGTACATTTTGCCTCACGAGAGAGGGGAATCGAGTAGTGCACCATAGCCTAGATGATCGTAGAGAGTCAAATATCCTATTGACAGGTTGGCGTACAGTGGCTACTTTGCAAAGCATTATGCTTACATGACAAAAGTGATGGAGATCAAAGAACTAGGTACATATGTTGAAGCAGTGAAAGATGAGAACTGGTGTGCAACTATGGATGAAGAAATGATCTTCATAGCTTCCTGGCTCTTAAAATAAATCACGCTATGCCTTGCACTCTTTTACAAAAGTATTGACTTGCGCTCTTTCTTGTGCGCATTTCTCCTTGATTTAGGACCTTTTTGCACTTCTTGTGTTTCCATATTTTTCTTAGCGCACCTTTGTCTTCCGTTTCACTTTTGCCTTGGCCTTGTCTTCTGCTTTAGATTTTTCAGATTTTCCACCTTATTTGTCTAAGGGTTAACATTACCCCCTCCTAGACGAGTGCCAGTCCCATGGCACTAACCGTCATAGCTAGCAGGCTTTGGCATGCGCACTGAAGACATGGGTGGTAGGGGAACCTGTGGTTTGCCGTGGAGGAGTTTTGGTGGTGGTGCGGATGAAGGTCGTTGGGGGCCCACTGTTGGCCTAGTTGGCAGGTGGTAGAGTTGTTAGAGTTGGTGATAGGGTTGTTCTTTGTTGGGCATTGCACTGATGGCTGCCATAGTTGTTGGTGTTCTAGGGATTCTGTGTGTGACGATTCTTTGGTGGGATTGCATGATGATAAAGGATAAGAATTCAGAGTTAAAGTGTTGATGAAGAGATGATGGTAGTTTTGTTGGAGTCTACAATACACCTACAATTGAAAACCTCTCATATGTGGTCTCTCCTTGGGGGTAGTGCTAATCTTCTTATCGTACACAAGACGTAGTTTGATTAGTTTGGGAGACAGGTCAAACTATAAGCAAGCTTAGAGTATTGTCTTGCACTTGAGGACCCAAATTGTGTATATATTGTGGTGCAGATATTATGTGAATGGCCATGTATACTTAGATATTACGTAGTTAGAAGACTGCTAGTCTGGTTCCTCATAGCAATGGGTGGGTGAAACAAGGGTTCGATGGGGTGGGAAAATTTGGATTTTCTCTTTCAGCAATGGGGCTTCCATCATGGCTCTTTGTTCTTGGTATTTTTGTTGCTTTTTCTGTAATGGCTCTTTGTGGGGTTGGTGGTCTTGTGGTGACTTGGACATTGAATGCGTTCGTAAAAAGACTTGTGTCGTCCTGCATCCATAAGACAACTTGTGAGAGTACATGCAAATCATATGCTTCAATCATAATGAGCAGGTGCAACTCAAAAAGACATCACTTATCTGAATCCCATAGTGTTGACTTTGATGCATATCACCTGTGCTTGATTATCACTGCTTGTGTGTGTTGGCTTTGCATTTTTTTTTTTGGTATTATCTATACACAGTCAAGAAAACCATTATTTATTTATATACACATTTATACACACATCTAGTACTCGTGGCAGCCTACTCAATAACAACATATATTTTTCAACATCGAGCAGCATGGTACCTTGTCCGAGTTTTTGGAGTGATGTTCTCTTAAATTATTACTTTTAATGATATAATTGTATTGATACAAATTGTATTTATGTTATTTTTTGTATCTTTTTACATTATAGAAATCCATAGCTTTTATCAATGAAGAAAATGATGATTTGAATCATAATACATGTAATACATTAGAGGTTTGTCATCAATTAAACTATGATGCAAATCACCTATCATTTTTTTAAATAATATTTATGCATTTTATTTGATTACTAAGTTTTATTTTAAACAAGATGGAGATTGAGGATGTTTATTGTCCAAAATTATCTTCACATACACAACATGATGCAAATCATATTGAAATTGATGAGATTTTTTATATGGTGAGTATGATACTGTAATCATGTTAAATGAATTTTTTTGGATCATTCTACTAATATATTTTATTTTCTTTTATGGATGACAGGTTCAATAAGTATAAGTCATTTACGGATCTTCTTGAAAATGCTACCCAAGTTGGTTATCTTTTCAATGCTTTCTAGAAATCAATTATTATCACATATTACGAATGTTATTAATGTTTATTTTTCATTATAAGATTGAGGAGAACACTATGGTGGCATATAAAATTATAGTTCTAAATCGAAAAAGCAAAAGAACCCTGAAGGTGATAAGTTATTTTTCTTTCTTTTTTTCTCTATAATTTGTATTAAGTATTATCTTTGGTTAACTAATTTATTTTTTATTTTTTTAATGGAGTGAAAAGATGAAATATAATATAAAGGAAAAGAAGAGAAAAGCTTCAAAGGATAGAGATAATTACAATAAATCCAATAGATTTTGAGTGCCTTTTGAGATAAATACACTCAAATATATAGAAGTATTTATTTTAATAACTTAGCTCTTTTGTGATATTTTATAGGGGATTGAAAACTCCAATGCACTTGTAAGGAGTGATGCCATGACACTTGATAAAAGCCAATCATATTAGGTTATATGTATTGTATTTACTTACTTTATGTGTGTATTGCTAATTATATAAATATAAAATATTTTTACTAAAATAATTCTTTAGAAATCGCAAAGTATGTTGAGTGGGGTGGATGAAAAAACAATATTGTTAAAATGTTTTGATATTGCTACAATGGATGAGCTATATGCATCATTAAAATCCACTTTTAACATGATCAAGAGAGATCCCGTTTTCACTACAAATTGTATGGAGCATAATGTGGATGCCATGAGAAAGGCTATAGTACAATGACTTGTGGTACAAAAATGAGTTTAATTAAAGATACAATCATTGGAAGTTTAAGCCTAGATGACGTTCATGTAGCAGAATAGGCATGTAGATTTGATTTCACATTGTTTGTTGTATGCTACTTTTTTTTGTGTTGACATTGGCAAAAAAATTATTATTATCCACTTTGATTCTAATATATTATATTTTTACCTTAGATATTAAAATGTCATTTTTTAGATTTTACTATGTCACTATATACTAAGTTATATGATGAAGTTACTATATAAATAACTATACTATAATTTTACTATATAGTAGCTTTTAATGAGGTTACTATATAGATGATGTATATTTATAATGTCACTATATATTATATTTTTTTATAAAGTTAATATATAGATACATGTTATAATAAACTTTCTATATAGTAAGTTAACTTTAAAAATCAAGTTTTTAATATAGTAAGTCAATTAGAGAAATATTTCTATATTCAAGACTATCTTTCTAGATTGGCAATCTAGTAAAGTTTGATTTTCCTAGATTAGAGTGTTTCTAGTTATGTACAAAAGTAACTAGCAAGTTCTCCTTTTTTTTTCCCATATAGTAAGTGGTCTAGAGTTTGTTGTGAATTAACTCGAGGCCCCTAACAATGCTGAAATTCTGCTATGCAATGCTTGCGAAGGTACTTGCCTTGAGAATTAAATTCCTATTTGGTAGAATCATTCACTACCACAATATGGCTTTATCAATGGATGTAAGATCCACGATGATGTTCTATCCATGGATCATGGAACTAGGCTTGCATATGTAAAGAAGCTAATTCCCACAGCAGGCCATTAACTGAAAAATACAAGAAATAGACATAAAATGCCAAGAAACCATAGCCAAGGTGGCTAGGCATGAAATGATATTACCAATGTTGGCTGAGTTTCAAATGATGAGTGGCTGCAGTAAGGTATGCACCCCAAGCTATGGTGGCCAAGAGTATTCATCCTCTTAGATGGTGGGAGGTTGAGACCTCAAACATGTAATGTTTGTAAAATGGCAAAAATATACTTCACATGTTACATCTCCACCTTTTATACTTAACCCTAGCCTACCCTAGACTAAGGTATTTATGCTTTATTACAATAGAAATTTTTTTGTCCTAATGAACATGGGTTAGGACAAAATGTACGATAGAGTTAACTAGAAGTTTGTTCTAGCTAACACCGTGTTGGCTACCATAAGATCAAGGCTCACCTCCATCAATATGGGGGCTACGCTCCTCAGTGGAAATAAGCATCAATGGAGCAGTCATTGCCCCGTTTGAATTGCACATGTGCCCCTTGGCCCCCTGCTCTTTGCTTTGACAACTGATCCTTTGTTAAGAAGAATACACAAGGCAGTGGTCTTGCCAAATGGTTTGCAAACATCTACATAGTTATGACGCTTCTCTTGTGACATTAGAAAGTAGCAAAAAATTATGGCATACTAGAATAGCAAACAATTATGGCGCTTCAGTTGTGGCATTAGAAAATAGCCCTTTCCAAGGGATGGCTATCTAGTCAGTAAGTAGTTCTTAGGATCACCCTCAAGCCATCTCTTTAAAGGCCCTGTGAAAGGCAAAGGCTCAAGCTCGAATAGGCCACAATTCTGCCTTCGGACACAAGCAGAGATATCATGCTTGCTCGAATTGAATTCCAACTCTGAGCAAGCATCAGTAACTGGATTGCTACCTCACCAAGGAATCATATTCAATTATTGTCCATTGACCACACCCCATCAAGGAAGAGCACTCACAATTAAAGAGCAAATCCATAATTACCTTGTGAGATTGTCATTAAAGAACAAATCCACAATTACCTTGTGAGATTGTCAAAGCTAGGTT
Source organism: Lygodium microphyllum (assembly GCF_053477565.2). Lineage (NCBI taxonomy): Eukaryota > Viridiplantae > Streptophyta > Polypodiopsida > Schizaeales > Lygodiaceae > Lygodium > Lygodium microphyllum. The sequence continues at coordinate 117,907,131 of NC_141163.1, forward strand.
GCACTAACCTCGACCCAGAGCTAGCAAGCCAACTCTTGACCTCTAGCTGCAGCTTGATCGGATTATGCCAGATCCTTTGCCTTGAACTTACACAGGGCCAACTCAAGGGCTAGTTGCAACATAGGGGAGTGCATACTAGTCCTCTACACCTCAAGTCCTTGCAAGAGACATGGTATTTGTTGGGTTAGAAACATGATTTGTCATGTTGAGAAGGCAAGCCAATCTCTCCACATACATAAGACCTCCATCCTAAAACCTAAGACTTGGCATCAAACCCAACTCTTGGACACAATGCTAGTTTGAGTAAATGAGGTTCACACCACTCACAATAGGTTAGTCAACATGCAAGTACAAATTAGTTACACATTAGCTAGGTTATGCACTCAAGCATATGAGTTACATAACACACTTTTATTAGTCACTCACACATAATCCATGCACATGCACTAGTTAATTACACAAGTTAGTCACCAACTACACTAGCCACATATATGCAATGCACTTGTGCACTCACTGCACTAGATGTATTAGTCACATCATAGCACATTCACAAGCTTGCTTGCCCATTAGGCACTCCACGTAATACATGCACCTTAAACACCATACACACACATGATTGGCACATTCACGCATGCAATTACTCATTACACTTGCATTGAACCCATATACACAATCACTAGCCATTTGGGGCTAACTAAGGCCACACACCTAATATTTATGTGCCAAAGACTACATTGCCCTGGCCAACTCAACCAAAGCACATTTTTTGTGAAAATGAGATTACTACCTCCACTCCCTTTGTTGAGCTCATCAACCTTGTTGAATCCTTCATTGATCAAGAAGTGCTCAAAATAATTTCAAGATCAAGCTCAAGCATTGAAAACCTAGGATTTGATCCCACTAATTTCCCATTGGAGATCCGATAGTTAATTCCACAATGTGACTGATACATGAAAGTACATCACAGAAGGAGATTGGTGGAGGATGTATTAGTGGATGTAGAAGTAGTAAGAAAATTGAGAAAGCACCTCTTGATTTAGGTGGCCAGGTTCACTTCAACACAATGACTCGGCAAATGTAGAAAAGAGATAGAACTAGAACAAGCCAAATGAATCCTAGACCTAGAAGGAGGACCCAAACTCGAAGAAAAGATAGAGGTGGCTAGACCATCAAATATAAACTTCACCACCTTTGAGCTCCTAATCATGAAACTATCATATAGAAGTGTAATGGAAAGGAACAATGTTGCTCTTGCTACTATCATATAGAAGTAAATAGAAAGGAACTATCATATAGAAGTGTAATGGAAAGGAACAATGTTGCTCTTGCTACTTTAATCTCGATGGGGTAAGGAGTAAATTGTAACACGCAGATTGAGAGCCCAATCAAGAATCCCAATTGTTACATAGCAAATCGAGAAGTACCAAGAAGGTGATTATTCATATTGTCATTATGCAATTTGAGCAAGTCTGCAACATGAATAACCTCTAAAATATTGACAAAGAGAACAAGCCTTCATGCTATGTCTAGGAGAAAAAGGTGGAACTTGGTTCACTAACCCAAGCAATGTTGAGAAGAAGAACTTCAATGTTCTTAAGAATCTATTCATAAATAGATTCTTCAAATTAAGATACATGGATAACATCACTGTTAAACTGATGTCTGTAAGTGAAAAGGACAAAGAGGAAATTCGAGACTACATATAGGAGAATCCTCGTAGTAGATAGTTGATAGACCCGCTCAGAAGGCTATAGCAATAGTTTTCATCAACGAGGTAAAAAATTAAAAAAACTATAATCTTTTAGTAAAAGCAACTAAAGCTTAAGGTATGATGTGCTCACACTGATGAGTGTATGAAGAGGCTATAATAGTTGATGATGTACTAAAGAAAAGGAACTATAGAGCTATTCAACCAGCATGCATTATCACAATTCATAAAAGAGTAACAATTTATACTAAAGAACTATCTTCTAAAACTAAGAAAGGGAAAGTGTAACATGCTTGCCTATCGACGTTCCGGACATGTTTTTAGAGGTCCATCGAGAGACGAATCTAAGTGACGCTGCCCGGTATGTGAGAAATGCGGGATCTAGAGCATGGCAAAACCGGAAGCTATGGAGGATGGAAAAAGAAGTGTAGACTCATGATGGAAAGAACACTGTTTGTTACACAAGTGAATTAGGTTCCAAGATTGAGACTTGGAGTCATAAACACAATCTTGTGTATGTGGACAATGACATTGACACTTTACTGAAATGAAAAGAGTACTATCATTGCATTAAGAAAGGAAGCAAGTACAATGCTTTATAGGAAAGTAGGAAACTGCAGTAGGCACCATTGTGCATATGGGATAAGTTAGCCTGCATGTCCTTGACCCTGAGACTCCATACAAAGAGGCTGTTTGAGTGTGATTGCTGATTCTCAACACCCCTCCTCAATCACAACTAGGAAAGGCACAGAGTGTGTAGAGGCTGTAATGAGAACCACCTGCAAAGTGTGGGCATACCACAGACATGGCAAAACACTAGAGGCTGTCGCAGAAAAAGCTAAGTGTGGGTACCATAAACATGGTGGACATCCAGAGGCTGTAACAGGGGCCTCACAAAGTGTACAGGGACTGTAATGCCAAGTTACATAAGGAGTTTACAAAGCTTATGGCAGGAAGCATTAGGGCAAGGAAGTACAAGGCTTTTAAAACAGTCTATCAGAATTATGAGAGTACAAGGACTGATGAGTCTTGTCCTTCCGATCCTGGTGGTCTTCATCTTCATCTTCTTCTTCCTTTGCTCCATTTTCTTCTTCTTCTTTGACTGCGACTAGATAGGCCTTTTGGGATCTCTTTCTTGCGTGGCAGAACTTCTCGGTGTGTCCGGTCCTTTTGCAGAAGTCACAAAAGAGCTGATCCTTCTTGCCTTTGTACCTGTTGCCAACATATAATGCATGCTCATCTCTAGAGGTACTTGGTTCTTATTTAGTTTTTAGCTTCTTTTCTTCTTCTAACAGTGATGCCTGGATATCAACAAGTTCAGGATTTGGCATGTTGATTAAAGTTGTTGATACATTATTATATTCAAGAGGCAAGCTCTTAAGTAGAACACCGATGCAAACATCTTCATCCATTTTAATGTTGATTCCTGCAAGTTGGGTTAGGAGTCCTTCCATGTAATTAAGATGTGTGGCAAGTGATGTGCTGGACTTCATTTCAAGCCTGAAGAACTCAATCAGGAGACCATACTTTGATGATTTAGATTGTGCACCGTACAGGGTGTCAAGTCTTTTCCATGTATCCTGTGAGGTCTCACAGTTATCCACATGATGGATATAACTGTCGTCTAGCTCCAATTTGATAATGGCCTGAGCTTTGTCATCATTCTTTTGCCAAGTAGTTGCAAGGTCCGCGTCTCGAGGTTTCTTCTCTTTGCCATTTGTGATGGCCCAGAGACCCTTCTTCATCAGGATGAGCTTGATGCGGGTTTGCCAAGTGTGGAACCCGACTCCTTTGAATCGAGCATTTGGAGAGTCTTTTCCCATGTTAGATTTACGGGAACAGTAGCAAATCAACTTCAGACTTATTAGATTTGAGCAACAGAAGAATTGATTGAGAGATACAAGTGTTAAAAAACACTAACTGAGTGTCAATGAATACCAAATCTGCAAAGGTCTTTTACTCTTTTAAAATCCAAGTGATCTTCCCCTTCTTGATTTGATGCTGATGCCTTCAGATCTGAGTGACAGTACTTTAATGAACTTCAGAGAGTATTGCTCAGTGATTAAAATCACTGTTGATAACTTCAGTGAGAGAAATAGTGAAAAATGTCAAGATTTTGAAGCTTTGGCTATGGTGGAATTAGGGTTTCTGAGACAGGGGCCTGGTTTTTCTCAGATTGCAGGAGCTACAGTGGATCATTTTCAAAAATTTTTATATGCCTAGGAAGCTGATTTCATGGGCTACCAAAGCTCTATCATAATCATTAAAATCGTGGACAGTATGCAGCACACAGGCACGTCGAATAGCAGCAGGCGCATTTCTGACAGGATTCCGCAATTTTCACAATGCTGAAGCCAGGGCGCAGTAATGTCATCGATTCTCATACCAGGATGAAGCGCCTTGAGCAGAGGAACAACTCTACTCTCACTGAAGCTTCCATGGCAGCCATAGCCAGCAGCACCCTATCAGATTGAGCTGCTTATATCTCACTCCACAGGTCAAATCTCTTGGAGCTTCCTTCTGGAAAAGTATTCCCCAACTCACAAAGCTTCCCTGTATCACATCAATCCAGGACATTGGACCATCTGGAGCTCAGCATTGTGAAAATCCCCAATCTCTGCTCTGTGTCTGCCATAGCCAGACAGGACCTACCTTACTTGGAGCTTCCATAACTCTTCAACCAGGCCATTTCAGCCCACGATTTCTTCGGGATCTAGAGCATGGCAAAACCGAAAGCTATGGAGGATGGAAAAAGAAGTGTAGACTCATGATGGAAAGAACACTGTTTGTTACACAAGTGAATTAGGTTCCAAGATTGAGACTTGGACTCATAAACACAATCTTGTGTATGTGGACAATGACATTGACACTTTATTGAAATGAAAAGAGTACTATCATTGCATTAAGAAAGGAAGCAAGCACAATGCTTTATAGGAAAGTAGGAAACTGCAGTAGGCACCATTGTGCATATGGGATAAGTTAGCCTGCATGTCCTTGATCCTGAGACTCCATACAAAGAGGCTGTTTGAGTGTGATTGTTGATTCTCAACACGGTACTCCCATGGAATGTTACAGGGTTTGTCGTCTAGGGTTCCTTGAGTTTGCCTTGCAACGGTACGTTCGTGGCCGATGAACCCACTAGGATCGACGTGAAATTTGGGTTCCTAGTGGTCAAGGTCTCCTTATAGCATTCTAGCGTCGCGTCTTGGATATCCTACTTTATGCAGAGATACCCAAGCCAAGGTAGATCCATGCCACACTTGGTTCAAAGAGAATGGGAAATGAGAGGAATGCGTCACTCAACCTCTCTACCCATAGGGCATAGTCCCATTCCGATCCCCTAAAATGACATGAATTGGGGTTCTAACCTAACAATTTCCAAGGTTCGGACATGCTGGTAAAACCTTGTGAGAAGTCTCCCAATTCTCTAGGACAACAGACCCATCGGGGTTTTTGCCCATCCGCTTTCCTCAATAGGCGTTTTTTAGTTATTAAATTAGGTCCTACTACAATTATGTGTGACATTTAAAATCAACTTCTGTAATTAAGCCTTTTAGGGAACATGGTTTGTTTGCGTAATTTATAGCACAGGCACGGATGCAGAGCAAGTAGTCCTTTTGAGAAATAGTTCCTTAACTTATCTTCAAGTTAATCTTTGTCTCCTGCCCATACAAGAGAAATTATATGTCCCTTCTGCCCTGTAGAAGTAGTTGGTCCAAATCACATGGCACAATAATTTCCATCCTTTATCTAGAATAGGATCTTCCAATGCCACATACATTGGGGCCATGGGGGTCTTCAACTCCATTCCAGACTTGGCAAGGGATGCCCAGAGCTCCCCTGACCTACAAGTTGTCTAGGAGTGAAACACTATTCCCGTGGTTGGCCTTTTCACCACTCAAACTTCGGCCTGTGAATCGAGCAGTACCCTTTTCGAGTTGATCCGCGGTGCGATCATGGAGGTGATCCATGTGTGCAAAGAACCTTTCCTTAATTAATTCATTTAAGAATCAAGCACAGTTAAGGCAGTTAGCCCTAATGTCATCTTCCAAGAAAACATTCATTTATCCCCATTGCAATTTGTCATCACAAACCCCTCCCATGAATTTACCATCAATCACAAGCTATAACGTGTCCACCTATTCCCTTTCAGGATACGTCTTAGCAGTCCATCAGAAAGAGAGTCTAGAAAGCTCCGCGCGGCACTCCCATGGAATGTTACGGGGTTTGCGATCTAGGACTTTCCGCGTCTGCTACATAGAGAAAGTATTCCGGCCATTCCCACTTAGGATCGACCTGAATCAGGGCTTCCCCTAATGGTCATTTTCCTAAATGGCACCTAGCGTCGAACCCCAAGCAAACTACTTTACGTAGAAACGCCAGGGATGAAGCGGATTCGTGCTGCACTTGGTTCAAGGAGAATGGAAAACGAGAGGGATACAAGGCTCGACCTCTCTGCCCATAAAGCATAGTCCCATTCCGTTCCCCTAAAACAACATAAATCGGGATTTTTGTTGTTACCTAAACTCTAGGTCAGCACCCTCGCTATTCATTTCCTTTGAGAAGAGCTCCTTGCTGTCCATTACGATTGAGAAAAGTTCCCGGCCAACCAGGACCACCCATTCGTAGGACGACCCATGGCCACATCCACCACACTTTCCTTAAGGTTTCTTTAGTTGTCTAATTACCTACCACATTTAGTTGGACATGCATCAAGCAGGTTCCTTCACGTAATCTTAGCACTTGACATAGAAAAGCAGTGTCAAACAAGTTCCTTTTCAATAGATTATCATATTTAACTTTGGAATACATTCATAAAGTCCAGCCCACAAACTTATCCATAATCCGCCCAAAGGCAATCCATAATCTGCCCGAAGGCTATCGAGCCATCCATAGGGATCACTAATCTAAGATTTCGACTGTAGACTAGTATGGGGCCTTGAGATCCAATCCCGAGCCATGTTGGCCTCTTGTGCAAGGCCCGGAAGGCAAGGGATTTATGGCCAGAGCCCCCCCTGACACCCAAGCGTCCTCTTGCTCCAAGTAGCACTCAAAGGAGAGACCTCATGCGGCGGGTTCGGTCCATGTTCTTGGCGCGGCTAACAACCCCCTTGGTTAGGGTCAGGCAAACAGTCAAGGGTAATTGAGGCTGCCTCTCCCTTTAGCCTTCAACCTGAAGCATTAAATATCTTTCCATCCTTTAGTTCCTTGCCCAAATAATGCAAACAGTGATTTCTAAATTGTTACAAGCACAATCAATTCCAGTGGTCGTTTATTTGGCCAACTGCTAAGGAGTGAATCCTTCTTCCCGAATGCATCCAACATTCGATCCGGGATCAATTGCGACTTGGCAAGATCCCCAAGGGTTTGTTTGTTAACCCTTATGTCCTTGGGTTAGGGCCATACCCTGATAACCCAACTTAACCAATACCTTAGGTTTCATACATTAACAATAAATCCTGGCGACCATGTCGCTCCAAATTGTTGACTGATCCTTTGCTTGCAAGCAAATACCTAATTCCCTTATCTTGGCAATTTCTCCCCAAGAAAGGTGTTGTAGCAGGACGGCTACTCATCCTCTTGCAAGTTAAACTTGTGCAAGAATCTGCCAATCTCATTCCGAGGAATTGGCAACTCTCTTGTGATCAAACCACAAGATCATGCGATGTTGCACTTGTTGCACAAGTGTTGCATCTATTCCAAGGGATCGTTTCACCCATTGAATGGTGTTTTCTGGTTAGGGAATTATGATTAGACGAGAAACAGGATTTAGGGTGTATTCTTCTTTCCCAATCCCAATCCTAATTGCACTAGGCCGACAACATTCGGTCCTAGGGATTCCAACCTCAAACTGAGTTTTAACATTTTATCCTTAGGGTAAAAACCCTAGATCGTTTCTTGCAAGGGCGTCCAATTATCCCTACATTCCATGAATGTGGGTAGGACCTTTGGGTATAAGGGTTTCGACTTGGCAACAAGTGCGAAACTAGGTCAAGTCCTTAACGTGCTAAACCCTAGTTAGCACTTGGAGTATTTATTATATTGATTTAACCAGCCTATGCGAATCCTTTGCGGTTTAGGTGATTTAGGTAATCCAATTTACTTGTCTTGTGACAAGGTCGAACCATTCCTAGAGATGTTAACTTGATCTAAAAGGGAAAAAACTAGTTGCATTATGTCACAATTCACATAAGCACACGATTCATTGCCTCTACATATGACTAGATTCACAATCCCTAATTTTTCTTGTTAAGACCAAAGCACATGTTAAATTACGGCATAATTTCCATTGATCCTACTAGGACTTGCATTCACGAATCATGCCACTAAGCTTTTAAGATTTTATGCTTAAATGAACCATGCAACCTTTCCCTAAATACGGCTCCTGATGAATGAAATTCTTTCGTACGATGAATGTGCATTATGCAACCTTTCCTAACTACTACGTAGATAAATGAGATTCATGCCAATTTAAGCTAGAGTTAAAACCTACTTCATTCAACCCTTAGAATCTTTTCCATGCTTTGCTATTTCCTACGACTGATAATGACTTCCTTAATGAATCATTACAAAGAATATTTGTCTAAAAATGCGACATGCGATTTAATCTTTCCATGCCTAATCAAAGGTGTACTTTAATAATTTTGACCTTATAAACCTAGACAATAGGCGTTCTAGACTGTCACTTTGAAATGCACAAAAGGCAACTTGCTAATAAGGTCCTAAAATGCATAGACACCTTATGTTTTTTTTCCGTTCATTCCATTGAAAGTACCAATGACCAATGTTCATATCGTGAGTTACTTCTAGTAAATTTCAAATAGCCAATTTATTTTAATCGCATTTAGCTAGGTGGATTTGACAAGCATAAGTGCATCCTAGTCCATGAAATAACCATGCATAACTACAATACTTCTATGTGAAATAAAATATAGGAAGAAAACCTGGACTTGTGGGTTTGGGAAAATGTCCACATGAATACTAGGAGATGAATCTCCTGCAGGCGTGCCTTGTGACTTTTTAGGGGCCATTGTAGACGTGATTTCGGCTTTTGGTTTGCCTTCGTGGTTTACGAACTTACTTGCCTTGGTTTGCAGCCTTAAGATCTTTGCCCATCTCCCTTGTATGCGGAGATCCCCTTTGAAGTACGGATCCTTGACAGAAGTACCGACTTGTGGAATTTGGCTTACGGAAGGCCTTAGGGTTTGGAGCTTGGGCCTTCTTTTTTTTGAAAAAAGAGGGGGTTCGCGAAAGGGTTCTTGTGAAGGGCCTTGCAGGAATGGGGACTTTAAATCCCGGGCTAGGAATGGGCTTGTGGGTGATTGGTGGGAAAGGGATTTATAGGCTTCCTCTTTTCTTCTCTTCAAATCCCGAGGCTAGGGATGGGCTTGTGGGTGATTGGTGGGAAGGGGGCTTAGGAAAGCCCCCTTAGAAGCTTCCTAAAGAAGCTTCTAAGGTGTGTAGCTCTGACGTGGAAGCTTCCTCTTTTCTTCTCTTCAAATCCCGAGGCTAGGGATGGGCTTGTGGGTGATTGGTGGGAAGGGGGCTTAGGAAAGCCCCCTTAGAAGCTTCCTAAAGAAGCTTCTAAGGTGTGTAGCTCTGACGTGGAAAGAGGGAGGGGTAGTAACGTCGAGTGGGGGGGAAGAATTGCTTGTCAGGAAATCGGCAGCGTTGGGCAGCTTACTCAGCAACAGCAGTAGCGGCGTTTGCAAAGGGGTGGCGTACTCAGCTGGCGGCGACTCCCTCTCCTCCTCAATGGCGCAATACTCGACCTTCAGCACATCGACCACCTCCTATTCTCCCCCTTTCCTCCCCACTAGGGGGTTTATATAGTCCAGGGGGGAGAGGGGACCTCCCCCCACGTGGCTCTTTGCATGGCTCTCTCCCCCCCCTCCTCATGTAGCCCCTACTAGCCCATCCCCCCACACTCACTCTCCTCCAGCCGTGCATCGGCTGGGGGATAAGGGATAATTTTTTTTTTTTGAAATTACTTGCATAATTATCCTCTTAACCTCCTCCCAAGAGGATGTTTCCCCGCGGCTATGCGGTTTGAATCCCTGGCCTTGCTTTGCCACGATGTTCTCGATTTCTCGTGTGCGGTTATAGATTAACTGGCGGCACTGAAGATAACCTTTGCATGAGTTTATGGTGCACAGGAGGTCAGTTTAGTAATATTTTTCAAACGAGAATATTACATTCTCTCCCCCTTGGAAGAATCGAGATGTCCTCATCTCGAGAGGAATTGGGGGTATTGTTGTTTGAGAGCGCTTTCATCTATCCAAGTGGCATCCTCCTTGAGATGATCTTTCCACTGGATGAGGCATTCTCTCAAGGTTTTGGATCTCAGTTGTCTCTCCCTAACATCTAAAATCCTGTCAGGCCGTAGCTCAAGGACTCCTTGTCTAGGCATTATAACTTGTTGGTCATCAAGTATATGGCTAGGATTAGGTACATACTTCTTCAGTAGGCTGATATGGAATACATTATGAACCTTTAGGTTCTCAGGGAGTTGCACTCTATAAGCATTGGGTCCTAGGCACTTGAGGATATTGTATGGTCCACAATACCTTGGACTTAGCTTCTTGCAATCTCCTAAGGATAGGGAACTCTTCTTTGGCGATACACGAATGAAGACCATATCTCCTTCCTCGAAGGTTCTATCTTGACGCTTCAAATCTGTGTATGCCTTCTGTCTATCCTTGGCGGCTTGGATGTCCTGTCTAATTGACTTCATTTGGTCATCCATCTCTTCCAGCATCTGCCTTGAAGCTTCAACCCTCAAGGTTGGATCTGAGAAGTTTAGGGGACTCCGACAGTCATGCCCATACAATGCTTGGAATGGGGTCATCTGAATGCTTTGTTGGTATGAAGCATTGTAGGTAAATTCAACCAAAGGCAAGTATTGAATCCACCTTTTTGGTTCACTGCAGCAGTGTGCCCTTAGCATATCCTCGATGACTTGATTGACTTGCTCAGTTTGGCCATCAGTTTGGGGATGGTAGGCTATACTAAAATAGAGTTGAGTCCTAATAGCTTCAAAGATAGCTCTCCAGAAGTGTGATGTGAAGAGAGAATCACAATCACTAATGATTCTTCTGGGCAACCCATATAGCTTGAATATCTCCTTGATAAACAACCTTGCAATGTCTGAGGCTTTATAGTTTGTCTTACGAGGAATAAGGTGTGCAACCTTAGTAAGCATATCAACCGCAACCATGATGGAGTTGTATCCTCCCTGAACTTGGGGTAGGCCAACAACAAAGTCCATACTGATGAATTCCCATTTCATTTGGGGAATGTCAAGTGGTTGCAACTTTCATGGCATTTTGACATGTTCGGCCTTAATACATTGACAAGACAAACACTCGGTGACATATTTGAGAACGTCACCTTTAAGCCTCTCCCAATAGTAGCTCTTCCTAACTGCATTGAGAGTCTTGGCATAGCCGGGATGTCCTGAGAAAGGGGAATCATGAGCTTCCCATAGTATCTTCTACTTGAGTGACTGGCTTGCCGGTATGCATAATCTCGTTCTATAGTAGACAAGTCCACTATTGATAGAGAATTCATGATACTTAACCTGTAGCTTTTGATCCAGATCCTTGATAGGGATCTCCCTTAGCATCTTTTGATAGGCTGGATCATGGCATGCTTCTTCTCTAGCTAGCTCAAGTATTGGGTTGTTTGGCATGGATAACTTTGTGGCTAGAGATCTAGTTGTTGATGGATTTTGCAAGATTAGAGAATTAAGGAATGCCTTGCGACTGAGTGCATTGGCAACTACATTCTCCTTTCTAGGTCGGTATTTGATTTCAAAATCATACTCCTCCAGCACTTCAATTCATCGACGTTGCCTCATGTTGAGCTCGTTCTGGGTAAAAATACACTTGAGACTTTTATGATCTGTCACTAGAGTAAACTTGTTACCCAACAAGTATTGTCTCCAAAGTTTTAGAGCATGGATGACAGCTAATAGTTCTAGATCATGGGTAGCATAATTCTTCTCATGGCTCTTCAGTTTCCTTGAAGAGTATGCTACAGGATGACCTTCTTGCATGAGCACACATCCTAAGGCCAGTGTGCTAGCATCAGTTACTACTTCGAACTCCTTACTAAGGTCTGAAAGTTTCAGGATAGGTGCTGATACCAAACTTTGCTTTAATCTATCAAAGCTAGATTGTTCAGCGGTTGACCATGCAATGGATGTTTGCTTCTTCAATAAATCCGTCAGAGGTGCTGCAATCAAAGCATAATTTTTTATGAAGACCCTATACTATCCTGACAATCCAAGAAAACTGTGTATTTCTTTGACAGTTGTTGGTATTGGCCATTCTAGAACATATTTGACTTTGATCGGATCCACTGAGATTCCTTCCGGTGATACGATGAATCCCAGATATTCAATCTGACATTTGAAGAATGCACACTTCTTTATCTTAGCATAGAGCTTGTGTGCCCTCATTGTCTCAAGGACAATCCAAAGCTGGGGTTCATGATCTTCTTCCTGTTTAGAATAGACTAAGGTGTCGTCGAAGAATATGAGTACAAAGTCATCAAGATATGGCCTAAAGATATCCTGCATTAACTTGTTGAAGGTGGCAAGTGCATTCGTCAGCCCGAATGACATGACTAGGAACTCAAAGTGTCCATATCTTGTGTTGAAGGCCGTCTTTGGGATATCTTCTTCCTTGATCCTTATTTGATAGTAACTAGACCTGAGATCAATCTTGGAGAAAATATTCGCACCCTGAAGACGGTCAAGAAGCTCATCTATTCTAGGAATAGGGTACTTGTTCTTAACATTTGATTGATTCAACCCTCTATAATCAATACACAGTTGAAGCGTTCCATCTTTCTTCTTCTGGAACAGCACTGGAGCTCCCCATGGTGAACTGCTAGGATAGATGTAGCCCTGATCTAACAGTTGCTTGAGCTGCTCCTTCAGCTCAATTGCTTCCGGGATGGACATCCTATAAGGCCTCTTTGCAATTGGCGCAGCTCCTGGCACTAGCTTGATCTCATGATCCACTTCCCTTTGAGGCAGGAGTTCTGTTAGCTCTTCAAGAAATATGTCCGCGTACTCCTTTAGCCATGAAGGTTCTTTACTAGGCTCCTGCTTTTGATCTAGCTTATTGAGCTTAATCAAATAGACAGGTAGTCCCTTTCTAACTCCCTTTATAATCCGATATGCTTTAGCCAATTGAATTTTTGATTTTTTAGCCTCTCCTTGAGTGGTAACCAATTTCCCTTCAAAGTTTCGAAAGGAAAATTGGTCCTTTCCACAATGAATGTGGGCATCCTTAGGTTTAAGCCAATCCATTCAAGTAAACACTCATGGATACCTAGGTTCATGACCCTAAATCTGACTGAAGTCGACTTTCCTCCCAGAAAGAATTCCACCTTAGCAGTTTGCCTGGTATAAGTGACCTCACGACCATTTGCTAATTCCACAAGCAAGGTAGGTGCTTCTACTGTGGCTATTCCTAATCTTCTTGCACAAGCTGGTGAGATAAAGGAACGTGTACTGCCACAATCAATCAAGGTTTTGAAACCTTTACCTTGATAGTCCGATGGTGTTTGAATCACCGAAAACTGGCGATTCGAGCCTTTCTTGTGAAGAACAGTATGGGCTGTTGCCCTTTCAAACTCTACTTCCATGGTCAGATCTTCTTCTTCGCACATTTCCCTGTTGGCAACACAGGCGGTTCTTCCTCTGCCTCGGGTGGCGGCTCCTTGGCCACGGGTAGTTCCTTAGAAAGGGGCTTGACGATGACCTCCTCCAAGCTTGGGACATTGCCTTTTGAAATGACCGGGCTCGTTGTAGTGGAAACAACAGAGATTTCGGCCATTGCTTTGGGTAGGGACAAAGTTATTGACATTATTAGTCCTTGCTTTCTTTCTTTGTCCCTAGTTTTGACCTTGAACTCTCTTTGCTTGGGGCCTATATGCTCCTCTGTTCTGATCATTATAAGTCCAAGTCTTGTTACTTCTTGGCCTAGCATACACCTCCTGAATTATGGGCATAGCTCAAATGAGTGTGTCCTGTAGATCTGTTGGGCGCATAGATTCGAGGCGGGTATTCACTAGTGGGTTTAAACCGGCACAAAATTTTGACACCTGCTCTGTCATTTCCATCTGTGGCGCATACTTCAGAAGTGAGACGAATTTTGAGTAGTATGCATCAAGAGTGAGACCCAACTGTTTTAGCTCGTAGAACTCATTCATTTTTTGCGTGCGATATACAGGTGGTAAGTATCTTCCTTGCACAGCTTTCTTTATCTTTTCCCAGGTAACGGATCCTTCCGAGATCCCTTGATCTCGACACCATTGCTTCCATCAAAGCCTAGCTTCGCCGATGAGCTTCAGCTTGGCGAGCATAGCCTGGTTGGCAGGTGCAGTACCGACTGCTTCAAAGTAATCTTCCATGGACTCTATCCAAATCTCAGCATCTGCTTGGACTGTCCTTCCTTTTCCGTCAAATTCTGGTGGCTTGATCTACTTGAGAAGAAACTTCTTCTCCTGGATCATGGCCATACTTGATGTAGGGGACGGATTGGGAATTTGTACCTGGGGTTGTGGTTGGATAGAGGATTCTTAACGTTATAACTCACTAATCGTTATGATTTATATTTCATACCCAATTCGTCTATCAACCAAGAAACCTAGCCACTTAACTTTTTATCAATTCTCATAGACAAGACAGACATTGATAAAAAGAAGTCTTATTTTATTTATATGGGCATAGCCCTTTCAGAGTACAATATTTCGTGGGATAGTAAAGTGATTGGTACATTAGTTCAAGGAGAATAATGTTGTGTTACATTTAGCCACAGGAACTAGATAATAGTACGGTTTCGGGTCATGGATCTTCAAGAATCGATAAGTCATCGGAAGATTAGGGTATCCTTTCCTTTGGTACCCATTCTTCTTGTAGCGTCCCAACACCTTGATCCTGTCGCCGGGGATTATGCGGGTTACTTCCTCGTATATATCTGAGTTCAGGTCGACCCTCCGACCTTCAACATGTAAAGTTGTGTTTATGTGAGCTTCAACAAAAATGAATAGCTTCACGATCTTCAGGTCCTCCAACCACTTGATCCTCTTTATGTTGGTTCGAAGGCACGGAAACCGGTGGGCAGCTATGTAGTAGATTCCTAAGTCACCCGTCCACCTCCGTTCCATGTACAAAGGCGATGGATTATAAATACGGTCTAGGATGTTCATCATATCGATCCTTTGTCGATAATCCAAGGAATGCATCGCAGTCATAAACATGACTCGGAACACTAAGAACCTGTTCCATGCTTCATAATTCTACAAGACAGCATCGAAAGTAAGGAAATGTTCTTAACAGCAACATTTGCTTTACTTCTTCTTATTAAGATTTCTTATAAAAACAAATCCTTCGTTGGTTCACTCTAATACCAACTGTAACGTGTCCACCTGTTCCCTTTCAGGACACATCTTAGCAGTCCATCAGAAAGAGAGTCTAGAAAGCTCCGCCCGGCACTCCCATGGAATGTTACGGGGTTTGCGATCTAGGACTTTCCACGTCTGCTATGTAGAAGAAGTATTGTGGCTATTTCCACTTAGGACCCGACCTGAATCAAGGCTTCCCCTAATGGTTATTTTCCTAAATGGCACCTAACATCGAACCCCAAGCAAACTACTTTACACAGAAATGCCAGGGATGAAGCGGATTTATGCTGCACTTGGTTCAAGGAGAATGGGAAACGAGAGGGATACAAGGCTCGACCTCACTGCCCATAAGACATAGTTCCATTTCGTTCCCCTAAAATAGCATAAATCGGGATTTTTGTTGTTACCTAAACTCTAGGTCAGCGCCCTCACTGTTCATTTCCTTTGAGAAGAGCTCCTTGTTGTCCATTACGATTGAGAAAAGTTCCCGGCCAATCGAGACCACCCATTTGTAGGACAAACCCATGGCCACATCCACCCCACTTTCCTCAAGGTTGCTTTAGTTGTCTAATTACCTACCTCATTAGTTGGACATGCATCAAGCAGCTTCCTTAGTTAGCCAGTTAGACACCGGTTCCTTCACGTAATTTTAGCACTTGACATAGAAAAGCAGTGTCAAACAAGTTCCTTTTCAATAGGTTATCATATTTAACTATGGAATACATTCATAAAGTCTAGCCCACAGGCTTATCCATAATCTGCCCAAAGGCAATCCATAATCTGCTCGAAGGCTATCCAGCAATCCACAGGGATCACTAATCCAAAATTCCGCTCGTAGACTAGTATGCGGGCCTTGAGATCCAATCCCGAGTCACGTTGGCATCTTGTGCAAGGCCCGGAAGGCAAGGGATTTACGGCCAGAGCCCCCTTGGCACCCAAGCGTTCTCCTGCTCCAAGTAGCACTCAAAGGAGAGACCTCACGTGGTGGGTTCGGTCCACGTTCTTGGTGCGGCTAACAACCCCCTTGGTTAGGGTCAGGCAAACAGTCAGGGGTAACTGAGGCTGCCTCTCCCTTCAGCCTTCAACCTGAAGCATTAAATATCTTTCCATCCTTTAGTTCCTTGCGCAAACAATGCAAACAATGATTTCTAAACTATTACAAGCACAATCAATTTCAATGGTTGTTTATTTGGCCAACTGCTAAGGAGTAAATCCTTCCTCCCGAATGCATCCAGCATTCAATCCGGGATCAATTGTGACTTGGCAAGATCCCCAAGGATTTGTTTGTTAACCCTTATGTCCTTGGGTTAGGGCCATACCCTGATAACCCAACTTAACCAATACCTTAGGTTTCATACATTAACAATAAATCATGGCGACCATGTCGCTCCAAATTGTTCACTGATCCTTTGCTTCCAAGCAAATACCTAGTTCCCTAATCTTGGTAATTTCTCCCCAAGAAAGGTGCTGTAGCAGGACGGCTACTCATCCTCTTGCAAGTTAAACTTGCACAAGAATCTACCAATCTCATTCCAAGGAATTGGCAACTCTCTTGTGATCAAACCACAAGATCATGTGATGTTGCACTTGTTGCACAAGTGTCGCATCTATTCCAAGGGATTGTTTCACCCATTGAACGGTGTTTTCTGGTCAGGGAATTATGATTAGACGAGAAACAGGGTTTAGGGTGTCTTCTTCTTTCCCAATTCCAATCCTAATCTCACTAGACCGGTCCTAACCTCAAACTGAGTTTTAACATTTTATCCTTAGGGTAAAAACCCTAGATAGTTTCTTGCAAGGGCGTCCAATTGTCCCTACATTCCATGAATGTGGGCAGGACCTTTGGGTATGAGGCTTTTGACTTGGCAACAAGTGCGAAACTAGGTCAAGTCCTTAACGTGCTAAACCCTAGTTAGCACTTGGAGTATTTATTGCATCGATTTAACCATCCTATGCAAATCCTTTGTGGTTTAGTTGATTTAGGTAATCCAGTTTACTTGTCTTGTGACAAGGTTGAACCATTCCTAGAGATGTTAACTTGATGTAAAAGGGAAAAAACTAGTTGCATTACGTCACAATTCACGTAAGCACGCGATTCATTGCCTCGTATGACTAGATTCACAATCCCTAACTTTTCTTGTTAAGACCAAAGCACATGTTAAATTACGGCATAATTTCCATTGATTCTACTAGGACTTGCATTCACAAATCATGCCACTAAGCTTTTAAGATTTTACGCTTAAATGAACCATGCAGCCTTTCCCTAAATACGACTCCTGATGAATGAAATTCTTTTGTACGATGAATGTGCATTATGCAACCTTTCCTAACTACTACGTAGATAAATGAGATTCATGCCAATTTAAGCTAAAGTTAACCTACTTCATGCAACCCTTAGAATCTTTTCCATGCTTTGCTATTTCCTATGGCTGATAACGACTTCCTTAATGAATCATTAGAAAGAAGATTTGTCTAAAAATGTGACATACGATTTAATCTTTCCATGCCTAATCAAAGGTGTACTTTAATAATTTCGACCTTGTAAAGCTATACAATAGGCGTTCTAGACTGTCACTTTGAAATGCACAAAAGGAAACTTGCTAATAAGGTCCTAAAATGCATAGACACCTTATGTTTTTTTTTCCGTTCATTCCATTGAAAGTACCAATGACCAATATTCATATGGTGAGTTACTTCTAGTAAATTTCAAATAGCCAATTTATTTCAATTGCATTTAGCTAGGTGGATTTGACAAGCATAAGTGCATCCTAGTCCATGAAATAACATACATAACTGCAATACTTCTACGTGAAATCAAAAATAGGAAGAAAACCTGTACTTGTGGGTTCGGGGAAATGTCCACATGAATACTAGGAGATGAACCTCCTGTAGGCGTGCCTTGTGACTTTTTAGGGGCCATTGTAGACGTGATTTCGGCTTTTGGTTTGCCTTCGCGGTTTAGGAACTTACTCGCCTTAGTTCGCAGCCTTAAGATCTTTGCCCATCTCCCTCGTACACGGAGATCCCCTTTAAAGTACAGATCCTTGACAAAAGTACCGACTTGCGGAATGTGGCTTATGGAAGGCCTTAGGGTTTGGAGCTTGGGCCTTAGGGTTCGCAAAAGGGTTCTTGTGAAGGGCCTTGCGGGAATGGGGACTTTAAATCCCGCGCTAGGAATGGGCTTGTGGGTGATTGGTGGGAAGGGGCTTTATAGGCTTTCTCTTCTTCCCTTCAAATCCCGAGGCTAGGGATGGGCTTGTGGGTGATTGGTGGGAAGGGGCTTTATAGGCTTCCTCTTCTTCTCTTCAAATCCCAAGGCTAGGGATGGGCTTGTAGGTGATTGGTGGGAAGGGGGCTTAGGAAAGCCCCCTTAGAAGCTTCCTAAAGAAGCTTCTAAGGCGTGCAGCTCCGATGTGGAAAGAGGGAGGGGTAGTAACGTCAAGTGGGGGAAAGAATTGCTTGTCAGGAAATCAGCGGCGCTGGGCAGCGGACTCAGCAATAGCAGCGGCGTTTACAAAGGGGCGGTGCACTCAGCCGGCGGCGGCTCCCTCTCCTCCTCAAACAGTGCAGCACCTGACCTTCAGCACAGTGATTACCTCCTAATCTCCCCCTTTCCTCCCCACTAGGGGGTTTATATAGTCCAAGGGGGAGAGGGGACCTCCCCCCACATGGCCCTTTGCATGGCTCCCCCCCCCACTCATGCAACCCCTACTAGCCCATCCCCCCATACTCACTCTCCTCCAGCCATGCATCGGCTGGGGGAGAAGGGATAATAATTTTTTTTTGAAATTAATTGCACAATTATCCTCTTAACCTCCTCCCAAGAGGATGTTTCCTCGTGGCTATGCGGTTTGAATCCCCGACCTTGCTTTGCCACGACGGAGTTCTCAATTTCTTGAGTACTATTATAGATTAACTACTGGCACTGAAGATAACCTTTGCACAAGTTTACGGTTCGCGGGAGGTCGGTTTAGTAATATTTTTCAAATGAGAATATTACGCAACCACTTGGAATAATAATCCAAATGACAATCCAACAATCAGTTGAATGTAAAAGCATTTAGGATATTGTTTGATCAACCAACAAAACCAATGGTATTTTTTCAAACAATGCAATAATAGACACAATAACATTTTCATCCACATATTTGCTCTCCCTTTTGGGATCTAAGAGCGATACTATGCAAAATTTTACTTAACACTCCCTTCCTTCGGCTAAGGCATATGTTAAGATCTCATACAACTATACAAGTGTAAGATCTATTGATCACTTACATTGATCGACAACCCAACCTTCTTCCTAACAAGTATAAAAGTATCAGTCTTTCCTTTGACTTAGGGTTTCCTAATCCTTGAGCTCTCCACTTGCTTTTGAGGCATGGAGTTGTTGTTTGTATCTAGCCTAAACCCGAATTGGATTGATGAAAATAGTAGTTATCATTCGGATCTCAAGACATCTTAGTTCTAATCCTTATGATAATTGCTTGTACTAACTATGCACATCATTAAGATCCCAAACTATCAAAATTGAGCTATTAGCTCATGATGTTAGCAAGAGCTTGGGAAAAAATCTAGAGTTTCTAAAATGAATTTCCTTTAGGCTAGATTGCTTACCATACAATTCGTTGGGTGTGCAAGCTACAACATATCCCTTCAATGTGGTGAAAACATACCTACTTTTTGTAAGAAAAGGGAGTCGACAATACTTTGGAACCTTATATGCTATTTACGCTATGTATGAATTTATTGCATAGCATCCAGGTGCAATTAACTCCTCTTGATACATGCATTTTGAAAACTCGGTCTTGCGAATATTTAGATGAAGTTTATCCCTTTCAATGATTTTATTTGGTACGAGGATTTGTGTGAATTTCAATGCGTCATATGCATAAATCTATGCAAGGTCATTTATGATTAATGTGGGAAGAATTACCCTACGATTTCATTAACCTTTGAAAAATAAATTCAAGCTACTCATTTAATTGAATTCAAGTGCATGCCAAGGTGATATAATCTATGACTCACTGAATAGGAGAGATGGCAATTAGTACTTGGGTATTTGGAGATGAATTATCCATACCCAACATTGTATTCATATTAACTGCAACGCCCTGGCCAGTGGCTCTATTGTTGGATGTAGGATTACCATTGGTGTATACCACTCTTTGTTTTGGAGCCATATTTTCAGCTTTGACTAAGATGAGGATTTGTACTATCCCGAGCCAAGGACTCGGACTCGATCGATAAATCGAGGCATCTTAGAAAGTGGCCTAGTTGTGCACATCCTTGGTAGAGGATCTTGCTGGACTACCTAACCTTGCAGAGAAATTCTGCAAAGTGGGAGCATGGATTCTGCAATTGAGGCCTCTTGAACAAGAGCAAGTGATAGAGGGTGGGACTGTATGCGATTGTGGGTTCTCTCTCTCTCTCTCTCTCTCTCTTTCTCTCTCGTCAGAGATGTGGCGTGCTGTGGCATCCTCTTCTCCTTCCTTGATGGGGGGGGGGGGGGGGGGGGGGGGGGGAGATAGTGGTTTTATAGGTGGGGGGAGGTGGTATGGGGTGGTGGTGGTGTCTCACCCCACCCACCATCTATTCGTTTGCATGGCGGTGGGGGTTCTCAACCGCCCAGGTGGCCACGGGGATTGGTCAAGAGGGACAGGGGGATGGTAGGCCACATGGCCTACCCCCTCATCATCGTCCTCTCCTCTTCAACTTCTTCTCTCTCTCTCCAGCTCGCAGCGTCGATAGGGGGAGGAGTAAAAAATTTTCAAATAATTTTAATTATTTTCAGGGGGTCTTATGGGACATGGATAGGGGGGTTTATCACAGAAAAGGGGATGGATCTCTCTCAAGGAATGTGCGATCTCAAGTTGGAGCTTGCCAAACTATAGGAGGCTTTGAAAGGATGACCAACGAGGCCTAATGTGCAATGCATATATTGCATAGGAACCTACCTTCCATGGAATGTCTTAAACCTTAAATGATATCATGCACAAATTGTGGGAGGTTTGTGAAAGCCAATTTTCCTCTACCGAGGAGACTACCATACCCTTAACCTTATAAACAAAACCCCTATCCAATGAATAGGTAGTTTCACTATGGTAGAAAAACTCAACTAGTACTTCATGCTCCAAACAATCAAAGACATGCTACATTTAGGGTAGATATTAGTTTGATAGTGATACAGAGACCCCCTTACACCACTGATAACACTTCCATAGTGATACGCCCATTCACGCCACTAGATGAAGAACCATATTGAAATATCTATATCTTGTATGACAAAGAGAGCAACCCAGTCCTCATGGACTACTGAGTAGTTCTAGTTATGAAATTGGATAGAGAAAGGGGTCGAGGTTTTGGAGGTTTGCAACTACTCTTTTTTTTTGTTGAAGTTAAGAAATCTTTGGAACTCTAATAAGATGTGAAACACCCAATGCAATTTTGAACTTGATGTGCGGAAAGTGCCTTTTTCTGCCATATGTATTGGAAATTACTAAGAGACATGGTTGGATAGTCCAGATTGTTTTTGCATAATGTTGCAATCACATCAGATAAACGACTATAGATCAATGCTATGAGGCTCTCAAGAAGTGGTAGCCTACTGAATTGTGGCCTAGGCACATCTCATCTCAGAACAAGTTAATAAAGACAAGACTACATTGAGATGCCTCAAATGTGATGTCATGCACATGTACAATGATAAATTGAAGCAAAAAGCTTCTACCAACAAGCCAATCATTCCATCATTGAATTTAGGTTTGTTTGGTGTGGAATACCTAGATCCAACTTAGCCACTTCATCGATCCAAAAAAAAAGAACAACAAATAAAAAAGAGAGGGAAAGAGAAGCTCAATCTTAAAAGTGACAACACCACCATGCTTACCATAGGAATACCAATCACAATTGCAAAAGCAAAAACTCGAGTCCCCAGGACAAAGAAGAAAGGTAGCTCTAAAATCAAAGAGTTCCTTGATCCAAATTAACAAATTCAAATCATAGAAGAGGTCAAAGGCCAAGTGGAAGAGACCCAAGTGCAACATAAAGACTTAGATCTAATATTAGATCATGACACTCAAGAGATCTTAAGTAGAGGGCCACCATCATCCTTGACTTACATCAACTTTGTGGGAAACCATGTTTCTTATCCTACTACTTAAGAGTAGGACAAAAATTGATTATGCCTTACCATAAACTAGGTCCTTGAGGCTTGAGGTTTATTGGATGATCTAGCTGTTGTAGCCTCCACTCAAGTGTCATTATCACTAGATCTACTATTGAAGAAAAATCCTTTGATATAGCAATCCTTTAAAACAAGAATTGATGGAGTTGCACAACCAATTGTTAATGAGAGTTTACATGATATCAAAATTGGGATGCACATACCAAGATTAATTGTCTTAGCCTAATGCTAGGAAATGTACAGATTAATGCCTTTTAGGAAGGAATTGAAATGCATGCAATCCTACTAGTAGTGGCATTAGTGATAAAACCCAATAAGGGATTGTTAACACAAGTGGTGGCCTCAGTATTCTAAGTCACACTAAGCATGTCATAGCCCTCCTATGGAGACAACTCACTTCAATGTGACATTGGCTAGTGGGATGAAGGTTAGATAATTTTGAGTCTTAAAAGACTAGCCAATCAAGATAGTAGGAGTCTAGTTTTTACTTATCTTCATTGTCATGAAGGGAGTAGATTATAACACCCTACTAGATAGACTTTTGATGAGGAGTGTGAGAGTAATTCAGGATTGGGATAATGAGTTGATGTTCTTCAAAAATCGAAATGAGGTAATTCACATTGAGATGAACATATGAAAACCTTCACCTATTAACTTGATGCCATCTCTATGATGCTTAGAGGGGATTTGCATAACAAGAACAACCCTATCCCCAATTATGTTCCTTGCCAAGAAGTTAAGTATAATTGGATTTACATTCTTGAAACCATAAACTTACCTTACTTTGATAACAAAGATGACTATAAAAGAGTGGTCAAGAAAGTGAGCACATAAGAAAAAGTTGTGATTGTGAATGATGCCTCCAATGAGATCATATCCTTTGTCCCAATTTTCATGATGGCAAGAAGTGCAACTAAGGCAAAGACCTCTAGAATGACCTACCATATATTTATGAATAAGCTAGAGTTAATTAGAGTCCTCGAGCACTTTAAGGGAGCCCTGCATGACAACCATGCAATAAACCTCAAGCCCCTTAAAGAGCTCTTGGAAGGTCAAAGATGGAATTGGACCAAGATATATAACCTAAACCTCATCTATTGTTGGTCTCTTCTAGAAAAGATGGACCGGTAGAAAATAATGAATAGTTAGATAATAAGTATTCCAAAGGAGAGGACTCAAAAAGTCAATATATTGATAATGAATGTGATGATATATAGCCTCTAACATTGACATTGGCACCATTGACTATAATACATAAGTGAAAGTAATAAAACACATTATCATAGAGACTAAGTTGAAGGAAATTATAACCTTTCTCATTGATGGTGGAGTAGACAAAATGAATTGCAATCAGACTTGGCTTGAGTATCTAGAGGTGATTGACTATTAACAAGCAAGACTCAGCCAAGCCGAATTGACAACCCTATATGAAGTATGAGTCCACTTTAAGCTACAACCCCCAGGTGGAGTATCCTCATCTAGCAAAGGAAGAGTGACCTAGAAATCCCCTGATCTTTTAAGACCCAATGCACCAGAGGGACCTCCCCATCTACTTATGGTATAGACAATTAAAAGAGGTGAATCAGAAAAGGGACATTGATTTAGAAGTTAAGCAACACAAGAAACCTCAAGATCTCTCCAAGTGTTTTACAAAGTTCAAGAAATGAGATCATATGGTGGTGTTACTACACATTAAATGATAAGGAGAAACCAATGAACCAATTGAAGGACTAGCTAAGGTAAAGAAGTTAGCTTAGCTAGAAAAGATGAAACATAATCGACCCTAATTTAACTTAGGGAGGGTAGTTTAGTAGTCGTCTAAGGACCAATCCTAGTCACCACCATCTATGCACTTTGAGCATATAGACTTAGATGATTGTGCTCCCTAGGTCTATCTCACATGCGATAACAAAAAGTTTTTTTTTTCTTTGTTTCTTTTTTGGGAGGGGGGGTGGTGGTCAGGTGAACTTTGGCTAGGGGGGTATAATGTCCTGAATCATGTTACCACTTGAATACAAAGGGTGAGAATTAGTCATGAGAGGCTACAACATGATACCCTCCTCATGCTATGAAGGGGCATGGAATCCACCCCAATGCCATGGTGGCCAAAAGAGTTTGCACCCTCAATATTTGGTGGGAGGTGGAAACCTTAAAGAAGAAATGTTTACAATTGGCAAAAGATGCTTGATAAGTTACAACTTAGTCTTTTATATCTAGCCTTAGATCTAAGGCTAAATATTGGCTAAGGTATCAATTTTGCTTTATTACAAGCCATCCCAACGTAAAAGAGCTTTGTCCTCAAAGCTAACATTGGGGCAAATTACATATGAAGACTACAGGGATAGCTTGAAGCATATGGACCATGCTGAAATAAAGAATATGGATCATGTAAGTCAATGAAGGAGAAGCACATTTGGTGAAGAAACTATCATAGGCTGTCCAAAATAGGCAACATCACAAATTTGGCCATAACTTGAAGTAGAGTTCTCCAAATTCCGTATGCAAATGATAAAAATGTAGAGAACAATATGTAGTATCCAGACATGCCATCAAAATCCAATTTTGATGAAGATAAGACAATTAATTTTTATACAAAAATTTAATACAACAAGCTGTTAACTAGTCATTGAGGGAAATATCCTCTTGAAGTAGCCATGGAAATTTGTCTAAATATGAAGTATGTTGCCAATAAGACTCTTCCATAGGCAAACTCTTTCACTTAATGAGATAATCCACAAGATTTTGATTCCTTAGAACTTTCTTCCACTTGCCAACAATCCTTTTAGGTTTGTAAATGATTAGACCATCTTCATCAAGGGGAGGCAGTTCTTCAAGAACTTGAACTTCAAGGCCAACATACTTCTTGAGTTGAGATACATGGAAGACATTGTGGATACGAGTAGTAGAAGGCAAAGCAAGTTGATATGCAAGATCCCACACTTGCTTGATTATTTTGTATGGACCATTAAAAAAGGGGCAAGTTTATTATACCCTCCTTTAAGAGAAGCATAATGAGATTTTGAGACCTTGAAGAAGACCCATTCATCTCTATCGAATTCCACATGCATTTGTTTCTCATCCGCATAGGATTTCATTGTCTCTTGAGATTTTCTAATATTGTCATTGCATTGCTTCATAAGAGCCTCCATCTTCTCTAAGTCTTTGCGAACATGAGGATTGCCATAATCATGAAACAACGTGAAAGGCACTTGAACTTTGTAACCATACAATGCTTCGAAAGGATACATTCCAATACTCATGTGATAAGTATTGTTATAGAAAAACTCCGGAAGGTGAAGCCAATGATCCCATACATTTTGTGCATCATGGCAAAAGTGTCGTAAACAGACCTCTAGCCATTTATTGACCCTTTCAATTTGGCCATCCATTTGTGGATGATAAGCGGTGCTAGGAGTTGAAATAGTTCCCATAGAAGTGAATAAACTCTTCCAAAAGTTGCCCATAAATTTACTATCATGATCCAACACAATCTTCATTGGCATCCCATTAAGTTTAAAGATACTTTTCATAAACCGATCAGCCACTTTCTTTGCTATAAATTGAACATTTGTTGGGATGAAATGGATTGATTTAGTCAACCGGTCTACAACCACATAAATGCTATTCCATTCATGCTTCATTATAGGCAATCCCATAATAAATTCCATGCTAATATTAATCCACTTCCCATGAGGAATAGGTAGTGGGCTGAAGCAATCCACAGGGTAGAAGTGTGGAATCCTTGTTTTGTTGACATAGAAGATATCTCATGATATAATCTTTAACATCCCTCCAAATTCCCTTCCAATAAAATCTCTTATGGATATTATCAAATGTCTTAAACAAACCATGATGGCTATAAAGGTGAAGAGTGCATCTCTTACAAAATTTGATCTTTGAAAGATGAATGAGAAGTCAAATAGACTAGTCCATGATATCAAAGAAGACCATCACACTACTTATAATTTGGATGCTCTTCTCCTTCTCCTTGCTAAAATTCCTTGATCATTTTTTATGCTTGCTCTTTATCAAGCAAGTATTATTCTTGAATCTCATGGATCAAATCTTTATGCACGATGGAGATAGTGGAAATGGAACACATCCATATTCTTGACAAAGCATCCACTACCACATTATCTTTTCTAGCCATATATGATATCTCAAAGTCATATTCTTAAAGAATGACCAACCGTCTTTATTGCTTGGGAGACAAATTTGGTTGCGAAAGAAAGGTATGAGTGGTGCCCATATCCATAAGACTATAAAAAATATTACCATTAATAATACCTTTGACTCTAAGTGTATTTTCTCCTTTGTAACCCATCCATGCATCATATGAAATAGCACATAAGGAAGAATGAAAAAAATTGGTGCCACATGGATCAAATGGAAACCCATCCATAGGGTCATAAAATTCCTCATTGTGGTGACATCCTCCTCTTCATGCATTTCTTCCACCATTGGATACGCAACAACATGCAATAAATTACTCTCTTGTTTCTCTTTCTCTTCAACTTCCACATCTTGAGTAATCACCATGTTGATCTTGAAATTTTTGGCTTTGCACTTAAGCTTGTGAAACTTGGGACTACTTCTCACTACATTTAAAACACAATCCTTTGGCATGCATTTCCCTAAGCTTATCATGAGGAAGGAAGTTGTTGTTGGAAGTGTTTTGGGAAAATTTTGGAGCATTTTCAACCCTTGAAAATT
The DNA here is from genome assembly GCF_053477565.2 of Lygodium microphyllum. Taxonomy (NCBI): domain Eukaryota; kingdom Viridiplantae; phylum Streptophyta; class Polypodiopsida; order Schizaeales; family Lygodiaceae; genus Lygodium; species Lygodium microphyllum. The sequence continues at coordinate 117,934,154 of NC_141163.1, forward strand.
TTCATTTTTTCTTAGTCATATTTTAAAATTTTAATCCCTATTTTGGAGCATAATTCCCACCTTGTTCAGAAGTATAAATAGTGGAAAAAGTTGGCACTTTGTTGTATTACTATTATGACTAATGAATCCCTTGTTTTCTTGGTTGAAACCCTCTCTCGACTGGTTGAAAACTTGTCCATATCTTGCAAGTTGATTGGAATAATTACTTCCTAAACTTTTTTACTAAAATTTCCTTGCATCTCTCTTGTATTTCTAAGAATATCTTTCAGTCAACTGAATTATTTCATGCAAAGTTTTGGGTTGTTGATTCGAAGAGGATTTATAAAAGGGGTCACATCTATAATAATCTTCATCTAACCTAATGTTATCTTGTTCACCTACATGTCTATGATCATCTTTAGGGCTACTAAATTAAGGCATTGAAGTATAATTGCCATGAGCTTGTGATGAAAATAAGTTACCCTTCACTTTTGATGGTTCACCTCTTTCAAAAGTAGGTATAATAGGCTGAATACTTGCCTTATTAAGATGGGTTGGATTGGAATCACAAGAGACTCTATGAAGGTCATCAATAGGTTGGGATTCTTTTTGTGATTTTCTATCCATATTCCTTAGGGCTAAAATAAGCTCTTTAAATAGAGACTTATTGATTTGTTGTAGTTCAGTAATTCCCTTATTCATTTGTGCCACTCCTTGAATCAACCTATCATTCATTTGTATTAAACCTTCATTCAAATTTTTCGAGTAATTAGAAATCCCTTCATTCATGTGACCCAGCTCTTTGGATAATAACAAGTAGTCATTGATTGTATGTCGCTCATGAGTAGCTTCAATCCTTTGATGTTGCATGCTATAGGCAACTCCTACACTAATATCTTTCTCCACTTTCTCAAGATTTTGAGCCTCATTAGTGTAATTTCGACCCTCATGAAACTCTATGATATCATCATTTATTGCTTCTAAAACAAGATCCTTCTTGTGCCTGGCCATTGAACGAAGAGTGTTGAATAGTGGACTATCTATTAGTAAATCCTTTATATCTCCCCAATTATAGCTCCAATTCAAGTGTCCTATAGCTCAATAGGAAGCTTATAAAGTAGGAATATAAAATTTAAAGAGGTTTCAACTTGGGATAAAGGTCGAGGTGAAATAATGTCAAATAGTGTTACCCTATTATGCTATCTAGGTGTTATCCCACTATACCTCTTGTCAATAAAACTAAAATATCTTGAACTTCTGATATTAGATCAATAAGATTTTTTATTCAAAATAGAGCCAAATATTCCCTCTACATATGGAGCTATCAAGCTCCAATTATGGATCAATATAAAAAAATTTGTAATAAGATCAAGATTGTTGTACTGAAGTTTCCTGCACCCTATCTACTACTTGTAAATGCCCTATTTGGACCTATAAGAGCTCCCTGGGGGTGTAAGAAACCTTGTAAACACCTATGGGGGCCTCAAAATGGTTATGGGACACCTATGGGGATCAAAGTTGACCTATAAAACTATGGGTACCTACTGTATAAACCTGTGAGACTTGTAGGAACATTTAGGTATCAAGAGGGTAAGAAATACAATGTTCCTCATCCACTGTTTGTTCCCATATTTGAATGGGCCAGGATACTACTATACCACTATCAACCAATGCCAATAATTATGAACTGTACCTAAACTTGAAATCTATGTGGGTTTCGAGAGTTGAGGGGTATGCCAAGTTCCTCCTCAAGCCAGTTGATGCACCCCTTCAGGGTCATAATCAAGAAGGGTGAGTCATGTCCTTACTTGCTTGGCATTCGCTTTTTCTTTACGGGAATGAACATGTCAAGGTACATGCTACTTTGCTAAGAAAATAGTGATGCTATACACTCACTAAAAAACTCTTTGAACCCTTTAATGAAATGCATATAGGAAATATGAATTGATTGAATTGAAATGAGCTAAGGATAAGGCATCACTCGTAGTGATTTAGTGCATTACATGTATCCCACTTACCATTTTCACTAAAATTTTCAATCATGTAGCATCAATGATCAACCAACAAGTCAAGTTCCATGTTAGGTATAAAATATAGGCAATGAATCAATACTTGCAATCAATTTTGACACTAATCTTGAGTGGACAGGATGAATAAATATGAAGCAGTCATAATTAGCCCTATGGTATCAAGCTTGATGATCAATTACTCTTAATATTTCTTTTCCAACAATAGGATTCACTTAAAAACCAATCAATCATCCACACAATACATCCCCAAATTGATCAAGATTAAGTGCCATAGATTCAACTTCAACCAAAAGTTGGTCCCATAATGCCTGCCCAAATATGTCTTTAGCTTGTATTAATGAAAAGTTCCAATGGATAATTAGAAATCCATGCTTGACTAGATTAATTCAATTACCGTAGGAGAAGAGCCTTTGAGTAATGAAGAAGCACTTATTCTTGATGGAGATCAAGAATTGAAGAAGATACCATACATTCAAGTTTCCAAGAGAGTGAAAATGCCTTCAATCTTGATGATATACCTCAATGTTGGTAAAATCTGGGTGGTCTGGCTTTACTCTTGCCTTCCTTGAGTTGAATAGACCATAAACCCCATGGTTGGAGCCTCATTCAAGAAAATTTTAAAAGAAATTTGTGGCTTTCCTATTTTCCCCCAAATTGGAATGAAGGAATTGCTTCAAATCTTGCTAAGAAGCTCAAATGTCAACTCAATGATGAATGTAGATGCTTGTCTTCAACTTCTTGAGGCCAAGGAGTACAAAAGCCCTCTCAAATCTTTGAAAAATGATCAAAATATACTTGCTGTCATGAATCTGCCATAGTTGGGGTTTCCATAAAGCTTCAAAGCAAGAGCTCTTTATTGGAGAGTATAGAGCCTGACTGTAGCTCAAATGAAGTTGGAAGTGATATGTCTTGCTAATGTTGAAGAATCACATGGCTGAAATTCAAAGCAAAATGCATTGATGCTTCATGATGATCACATGGCCTTCTGCTCAATTTCCCTAGCATGTATGGTGCTCAATGGGTAGGAAATGATGTTAGGAAGAAGCCTATGCCATCCTTAAAGCACAGAAGGAAGAAGGAAGAAAGATTGAAGGACGAATCTCCGTGAAAGCTTGTGAGAAAGCTTGAGAGAGAGAAATATAACTCTTGATTAGTGAAAAGTAAACCTGTTTAAGCATTTTTTAAATCTTCATTAACCCCATTTATACTAAACACCTTCAAAATGGGCCTCTTCTTGACCATGAACTGCCAAAATGTCCAAGAACCCACCATTTCCACCCTTGATCTTCTTTGAGAACTCTAAAATTTGTCAAGGAGGCTAACTGGAGGAAACCTTCACAAGTCATAGTTTGAACTATATCAACTCCTATATCCAAATCTTGAACCCCCGTTACTCAAAATGGTGTTACTAACCAAATCTGGACATGAAAGCGACCTTGCCAAGAATCAAATTCAAGGATTTGATACCATTGTAAATAAGAAAATTTCCAAAACAAGCTAAAATACAGAAAATAAAAGAAATACACTAAATTGACAAGAAATCCATAACCAAGGTAGCTAAGTTGCCATGAATCATGTTACCACTTGAATACAAAGGCTAAGAATCATTCATGAGAGGCTGTAGTATGATATCCTTCTCATGCTATGAAGGGGCATGGAATCCACCCCAATGCCATGGTGGCCAAAGAGTATGCTCCCTTAATGGTGGATGGTGGGAGGTGAAGACCTCAAACAAGAAATGTTTACAATTGGTAAAAGATGCTTGGCAAGCTACAACTTAGCCTTTTATATCCTACCCTAGACTTAAGGCTAAATATTGGCCAAGGTGTTAATTTTGCTTTATTACAATGCATTCACAATTAAAGAATAGATTTTTAAACCCTTGAATACTAAATACATCTATGAAATTCAACACACAAAAGATTAACAAATACCCCTACCACCTTTTAGTGACTTCTGTGCAATCTCCCAAGGACATGTCACAAAAGTGGCTCAAAGTGTTCACAAACAACCTTTGATTTCATACCAATTGTGTCAAAACACTTAGAGAAACTCTAGCGAGTACTTAAAGAATGTTGCCAATACAATCTCTCCTTATATCCCTTAATGTGCTACTTTTGGGATCTATACGATTACATTCTAGAGCATGTTGTATAAAAAATAACATTTCCACAAGCTTCTCAAAAGTCAAGGTGATAGTCAAACTTTTGATACCAACCAACTATAAGGTTTTCATAGTTTCCTTGGCCACACGAGGTACTACACATGATTTGTGTTGAATTATGTATTGATTGCTAAGCCGCATGTACAAATTTCTCTTAGATCGAAGAATGTCAATGCACTTATGAGACTTTGAAAAAGGCTGTCACCACAACACCAATCTTACGAGCCCTAGATTTGTCAATAGCCTTTCATGTACATATCAATGCTTCTAAGTTCATTGTGGGAGCAGTATTCTACCAACTTGGTAGGCACAACATGGACTTCCCAACTAGTGAGATTTGCAAGTAGATAGCCCATGGATGCAAAAATAAACTATTCAATTACTAAAAGGAAAGGTCTAGAAATAGTGTTTGCCATTAAGAAATTTCACCACTATCTTTTGGCAATACCTTTCATACTTTTTGTTGATCATTAGGTATTTCTATATCTCATCAATAAAAGAATGTGCAACTAGATGCATTGCCAAATGGTTATTGCTTCTTTTAGAATTTGATTATTCTATTATTATTTGAAAGGATAAATAGCACCACATGGTAAAGCACAAGGATAATAAATGGGAAACCGATAAGAAAATAAATCATGGATGACCTTTCAAATGCCTATTTGTTTAAAATTTCTATAGAAGAAGAGTTGTATAAAGTATACCTTACTATATATTAGCCCAATGACATTGTTGAAATTATTAATTAAGAAATGAATCTCTTATTGATTGATGGAGAAAGCAAGGCATCAACTTCTTCTCATTAAGATTCAACCCTACCAAAACAAGCCACAATCATATTGATTAGGCCAAGATAGTATCATGAGAGAAGATGCATTTATGAACATGAGATGCATGATATGCTCGCTCAAGAACATGGGGGAATAGCAAGAGGGTATTGGAAAAATTCACTACTACAAGAAAAGTTATTTAGTCTCAGTTTTGGTGGCACACTCTATTCCGTGATGTGGCTAGATTTATTGAGCATTGTGAGGAATATCAATGCTCAAAAGTGTTAAAACATATGGTGCTAAAGACTATGCTATAAGTATATGTAAGGAAATGTATCCCACAAGCAAAGAGGAAAGAGTATGTTCAAGTTACAAAACTATAATACAATGTACTTGCTCAACTAAAATCAATCAAGTTTCCTTCATGCTATCATGATCTCATTCTTGTTCTTCTTCTTTCCCCCATAGCTCACTATTCTCTTTTTACTCAACCATGTTTTGTAATACGATATCAAAACCATGTTCTTGAGGCTTGTGAGATAGGAAAGAATCTAGTTGTGTGTGCTTAGAGAAGCTCAAGACATTGAAGAAGGTTCTGCCCAAAGAAGATTAAAGTTTGAAGTTAAAAACTCTCAAGTAAATCAAGTACATTCAAGGTGTGAAAGAGGTTTTCCCAAGAAAGGTATGGCTTTTTGTTGTGCTTATTTCCTAGTTTGGTTTGAAGGCTTCCATCATCAAAAGGAGGAATGTCAAGTTTCTTGTGTTGCCTATCACAAGCAAGGGGGTTGCCTAACCAGGGACCCACCTCAAGCTGAGGGATAGCTTGTACCACAAGCTTAGGGCTTGCTTGTATGTCTGTCAGAGAAAGAGAAAAGATAGAAGAGTTGATTGTTGTTAGTGATGGAGCTTAATACTCTCTATTCAAATGTTTGCTACATGAGGCTGTGATATTCCAACTTCTCACAATTAGATTTGAAGAATTCTAGACCATTAAATAGAGGAAGTTTTGAACAAAAATAGTGTGGAAGTTCATAACCTGACACTTTCCCAGGTTGATAGGGATTGTAGCCATCCTTCATCACGGAAGTCACCACATGAACGCAAGTCATGGGCCATAAGTCATAATTGACCAAACCCATTTAAAACTTAGCAAAGCAAGGTAATTTTTAAAGCTTAAAATATTAAGAAAAGAAGAAGAAGAAGATGATGATGATGATGAGGATGAACATGCCGTCACCTCCCTCCCACCCCTTTTTTTTGTAAAAAAATAGCGCACAAATTCATTTGGAGATCTTGATTGCACGAGAAAAATTTTGAATTCTCCTCTCGCATCACAACAAATAACTCCAGCAATCTCCCCCTCTTCTCAATTTGACGAGTCTTAAATTGAAGGAAGATCATCTGAGGGCCAAGGGAATCATTCATGACATCTTTGGCAGCCTCTCTAGACCTCAAAGATCAAATCGCCAAGATCAGATTGTATCTTGAAAGCTTCCAGATTGTTGATTTTCCAAGATACCCTCCATAAAGAGCTCCTCTTCTTGGCCACAACCCTTCTTCAGTTTAACTATAAATACAAGGCAGCATTAGGAGCCGTTGGAAGGAAGCATAAACAAGAGAGGAGAGGCTCTTCTCAAGAGTATAGAGCAAGAGGGAGTGGGGGAAGAGAAGCACAAGGACATGAATTCTCGTAGCACAAAGACAAGGATGATACTCCATGGGCTCTTGGAATGGAATCCTCCATCTCTTCTACCCCAGTCCTCTGTGGAAACAATACTCTTCTCGTTTTTTTAAATTCCTAATGATCACCATCCCCTATCAATTAAAGTCTCCTTCAATCCAATTGCGAAAACCCCAAGCTCTCTACCAAAAATCCCCTCTACAATCTTGCGATTAAAGACCATGCTCCAAATAAGAAAGTTATAAAGGTCACGGAGGTAGGAGCTACCAATAATGTTGTGAACACAATCACTACAAACAGAATGACGAGTACTGGGATTACAAACGAAGCTGCGAATACCATCAACCAAGCACTCGTCATGGATCCCCAAGTACTATATTTTGATAATAAAAGCAGTTAGCAAGCCATCATTCCATGAATTGGCAACAAAAACTACATTTGTAAAATAGGTTTTTTTCAATTTCTTGCATATAATCTTTTAAAGGAATTCTTAATTGCAAATTCCAAGGGGTAATTTGGGTTTGCACAAGATGTACCAAGGAGAGTACAAGGAAGGTACTATGTCCCTAAGGACTTAATATTTTTTATTTGTATTGATCTAATGAAACCTCTTATGGATAAACACGGATGCTATTTCTCGGTACATAAAAGACCTTGAGATGGAATTGTCAAAATAATACTTTTTGTAATAAAACTAACCAAGATATTTTTTAATCGTGGGCAAGGACCCACAAAACTCCATTGAGAAAAGTCCACCAAGGGAGTTATTCTCAAAAATAGAATTCCTGTTTAGATTCAGTCCAAACTAGATCTCGAGGAAGGGAAAATCCGGGAAGACCATTGGAAGGTATTGCTACTTATGCTAAGTTTTTGCCTTGATATTATTATTTTTGGAAAGAAAAGATTTCTCTTGGAAATAAATTTGTTAAAAGTTTATGTATAATGCATTCGAAATAAGATGTTCGTAATTGTAAGTTAGGTATTAATCTTTCCTAAAAAGCATCAAGCTAAAAGATGGATGATTGGGTACAGATCACCGAGACTAAGGTAGTATTTCGATGAGCACAGAACGTCCATTGAGGTAGTGTTCTTTATGGTGCTAGACCTCCCTAAGGCCAGTGTGAATAAAACCTATTCCAAGGGGTTTTTTTTTTGCTTCGTATTAGTGAGTGTAGATCAATCATGACAAGAAAGGTCTTATCATAGGGAACTTTAGTCGACAAGAGGAGGTGAGGATACCAGGGAGCTCTCGTCGTAAACTCCTTAGGCTCTTACAAACTTCCAACTACCCTTCGAATTGCAGACAGTATCTTGGAAGTTCTAATACTAGTTGAGGAACTGAACTTGGAAAGAATAATACCTTCAGGTTGACATCATTCTAGTTAGAACAGAAAACATTGTAAAAAGTTATTTGTCTTAAAGGAACTATTGAGAAGGGATGGCTTTACTCTGTTTTTGTGTCGTGAATTAAAGGCGTGTAATGAATTTGTACCAGGAGATAATTCAAAGAAGCTATTTTTATATGTTGAATCTAAGGTGGTAGGTAATTAGATAATTAAAAATACTCTCTCGAGGGAAGCAGGAGGATGGCCCCCAACAGATCCAGAACTATGGTTGGGTGGTCTCAGTAACCTGAGGGCTTTCCTAAAAAGGAATAAAAATCACATTTTTGATGGACTATTAGAGATCAGAAATCCTGAGTTGCATCACTTTAGAACCATGGGTAGAAGGGATCAAAGTGCCACACTCCCCTTTGTCTCCCCTTCTCTTTGAACCTAGCATAACGCAACCCCGTTTCACTCAGTAATTTTTATAAGGGATGGAAACTTGAACCAATGATACTAATCAACTGTTAATAGTTGATTTGACCAAAAAGACTCAGGTTGATCCTCGTGGGAACGGTCGAAACTTCGACTACGGGGTAAACTCAAGCGAGCCTAGCTAGCAAACTTCGAGGATTTTCATCATAATCTTGGATGGCATTTTCTAGGACATCCCTTGATGGGCTACTAAGAACGTACCGCCAAGGAAGCAGCTCGCGCGGGCGTATTATAGTTGGTATCAGAGCGCACGTTGATATAGGACACAAGGTAAGTAAATAAAACTAGTTATAAATACATCATAAAATATATTTTCCTTAAGTGGTGACAATCTTTTCTTGTTAATATATGTTCTTGATTTTTGGAAGAAAGACAAACCTTGGAAATGATTCTTGATTTTCCAAGTTATGGTTATGTCAGCAATGCACTCCTCTAATTTTAGCTAGAGAAACGAGATGATGTGAATATTAGATCACATATACAATCCTTTAACCTTGTATTATGAAAGATGATGAATGTTAACCGGAGGGTATTGTTACATTGACACAAACTATCTTGCTTACCTCTAGAATAATTTAGAGAGGCTAAGGTGGATGGAAACCCTTAAGGTTGCTAAGTTTTATCTCTTCTATGAGGCCAGGGTAAACTCAAACATGTTCACTAGAGGACGACAAGTCAAATTAAATCGATACATCTATGAGGAGGTTACAAAGGTTATAATGACTGATCGAGTCATAGTTGTAGAACGCTCCAGTTGCTGCAACTACAAGAAAGATGGATTACTTGATCTTCCCCTAAAAGATAGATTTTTGGATATCCATTCCCAAAATCCTAATCTATGCAATGGATATATTGCAATGCCATAACTAAATTGTGGTAGAAAAACCTTTTCCAAGAATAATATGAGCTCCTAATTACTCGAATAATGTATTCCCTTCCTATTGACATAAATAATTATTTTTGCCCACCCATTTGTCTTCTTGATAATCAGGTCCATTTAATGATTTTTTAAAATTAAAATTAAAACTCTCTTTTGAATTGTAAACCCTAATTATTATCAAAAGGCCAAGTAGTAAATAAATTTCCTCCTAAATTAATGAGGTAGATTAAGTAAACATATTTTTAAAAAAATATGGTTGGAGAGAAAACTAATCATAAAAATTGCATAATTCTCCAAAACATCACCATGAATCTCAATAATACAGAAGCTCAAGAGAATAGATTTCTTCTCAAGCAATACAAGCCACCAGAGTTTGATGGTAAAGGGAGGGACATTCCAATTGAAGTAGAAACGTGGATAGAATCTATGGAAGACTATTTTACTATTGTAGGGAAGGACTACACCGTCAAATAAAGCCATTATTGCAAACTAAAACTCACAAGAGATGCCCATCTTTGGTGGAAACAGTGGTGCAAGGACCAAAGAACGTCTGAGCGCTATCACTTGGGATAAGATTAAGACGCTGTGCATGGGAGATATCTTCCACCCACATATCAAGCCCGGAAGATGAATGAGTTCTTCAACCTAAAGCAGTTATAAGTCTAAGCCTAGAAGCTTACTAATCCAAATTCATAACACTTCTAGAATATGCACCTATGATGGATGTTTCACAACAAGTATCCAAATTTTGCAATGGTCTAAATCCGCCCCTAATATGCGCCTTGAATCAATGAGACCATCAGATTTACAGGACGCATTGATTTGCATAGCTCCAATAGTTCAGGAGATTAAACAAAGGCCAAGGAATGCAAAAATTTGGAACAGAAATAGTCAAAATAAGGGCAACTTCTAAGGTTATGCAAAAAGAGCCCAAGGGAAATACCACCCAAATAGGACAAAGAAAGACAAATCAAATGCAGTGGGAAATTTTGTACCGACAAGGAAGAGCAATGAGGCTCCAAGGTGCTTCTATTGCAAGGAACTAGGATACTTTAAGAGATAGTGCCCGAAGCTTGGCCCAAATATCCACCAAGGTCAGTTTCGCTGGCAAAACCAAGATGTTAGGGGGAAGATTGTTGGAATAAACCTAAAGGAGGTCAGTAATGATAAAGTTCCTACAATGGAATCCAATATGAAAAGAGCCAAAGTACACGCCACTCTCAATAAGAAGGGTCCAAATCACCAATTCTCAGTAATTCAAACACCAACAAATTATCAAGGTAAACCCTTTCAAATTTTAATCGAGTGTGGAAGTACCCACTCTTTCATATCACCAAAATGTGCAAAAAGGCTAGGCATAAACACTACTCTTGCACCTAGTTTGCTTGTGGAGTTAGTAAATGGCAAAGAAGTTCTATCAACACAACAAACTAGCAAGGTGGAATTTAGCTTGGGTGGCGATTCTTTCAAAATGAGCTTCCAAATTATGAACCTCGAGGCTTATGAATGTTTGCTAGGAATGGATTGGTTAATTTCAAATAATGCCCATATTCATTGTGAAAAGGGCCAAATCACATTTCCAAACTCAAAGGGAGAACAAATAACCACTCAAGGAGAAGCAAGGAACCCTAAGGTTTAGTTGGCTAAAGCTTCCTGAATAGTAAAAGGACTAAAGAAAGGATTACCCATCTATCTAATTGAACTCAAAAAGGCCAAGCAGCGTAATGAAGCCAAGGATCAACCATCTTGGCTAAAAGAGTATGTGAATGCTTTTCCAAAAGACCTAATAGAGCTTCCACCAACAAGGAAAGTAGATCACAAAATTCAACTCATTCCAAGCAATACCCTCATTGCCAAACAGCCCTACAGAATGCCAATTCCTAAAGCCATTGAGCTAAAAGAATAACTCAAGCAACTATTAGACCAATGATACATCTGGCCAAGTAATTCACCATGGGGAGCCTCGGTACTATTTCAGAAAAAGAAAGATGGAACACTCTGCCTTTGTATCGATTATTGTGGATTAAACCAGGTGGCAGTGAAAAACAAATATCCAATCCCTAGGATAGGTGAGTTGCTTGACCGACTCTAGGAAGCAAAGGTATTTTCAAAGATCAATCTCAGATCAGGCTATTATCAAATAAGAATTAGGGAGGAAAATATCTCTAAAATTGCTTTTAACACAAGATACGGTCATTATGAATTTATTGTGATGTCATTTGGATTAACAAATGCTCATGTCACCTTCAACAGGTTGATGCAAGCCATTTTCCAACCGTACCTTGACGACTTCGTCCTCATATTCTTTGATGATATCTTAATATATTCCAAGAATGAAGAAGACCATGGACCACAAATACGAGTAGTTCTTGAAACAATGAGAGCCCACAAACTGTATGCTAAAAATAAGAAATGTGCCTTCTTCAAGAAGCATGTTGAATATTTAGGATTCATAGTATCGACAAATGGCATTTCAATGGATCTTTCCAAGGTCCAAGATGTACAAGATTGGCCACCCCCAACAATAGAAGGAAGTGCAAAGCTTTCTAGGGCTAATGGGTTGATATATAGTCTTTATTAAAGACTATGCCTCAATCGTCGCGCCTCTCACTGACCTTCTCAAAAAGTAGGTCTCCATTATATGGATGTCCATCAAACGATCTAGCTTTGAGAAGCTTAAGTAGAGTTTGGTAACAGTGCCCCTATCTTAAGGCTACCTAACCTAAGCAAAGAATTCAAAGTCATAACTGACACAAGCTCTCTTGCTTTGGGTTGCGTGCTTATGTAAGAAGGACATCTAGTAGCATATGCTTCAAGATAATTAAAGATTCACAAACAAAACTATGCCACACATGATCTAGAATTACTTGTTGTAATTCATGACTTTAAATTATAGAGACATTGCCTGCTTAGTAATAGGTTTTCTCTAGTCACTGATCATAAAAGCCTAAAGTGGATTTTTACTCAATGAGATCTCAATATGAGACAACACCGATGGATTGAAACCTTGCAGAAATTTGACTTTGAAATCAAATATTGACCAAGCAAGGAGAATGTGATTGCAAATGCCCTAAGCTATAAATCATTTCTTAATGCTCTAATCCTAGAGGAACCCTCTAGGGTTGGAACTCTTGCTACAATGGTTTCCATGCCGAGTAACCCTCTCATAGAAATGGCTAAAGAAGAGGCAGTGAAGGATCCAAGCTATTAGAGATTGTTAAGAGAAAATTTTGTCAAGGATTCAAATCCAAAACTCAAGACTAAGTATCAAGATTTTTCCATAAACAAGGAGCTTGCCTATTACAAGACAACTATGTATTCCTGCAAGTCGTCAGGAACTCAAAAAGAAAATACTCTAGGAAGTTCACGATTCTCCATTTTTGGGTCATCCTGATTATGTTAAGACTCTTAATACAGTCAAAAGAAGCTTTTAATGGGAAAGATTCAAGGGTGGTGTACTCAAGTATGTCACTGAATGCCTAAACTACCAAATGAATTAAGGCCAAATGTGTCAAGTTGCCAAGAAAGCTCCAGTCACTTGACATCCCTTAAATGAAATGGGAGAATATCAGTATGGAATTCATAGTTGGATTACCCCCAATAAAAGGAGGATATAACTTCATAATGGTAGTCATTGATATGCTAACAAAAGTTACACACCTTATTTCTATAAAAACCAATTGCAAGGCTTTTGAAATTGCTAGGATTTTTATGAAAGAATTTTTAAGGTTACATGGATTACCCCAGAGAATCATCAGCGAGACCATGATTCTCTCTTCACATCAAACTTTTGGAAGAGTTTATTTAAAGCTCTAGGAACCTAGCTCTGCTTCAGTATTGCTTACCATGGTCAAACAGAGTGGGTCAACCAAGTTATTGAAGACATATTAAGAGCTTATTATAATAGGGAGCCCAAAGGGTGAATCTAATACCTACCCTTAGTTGAATTCACTTACAACACATCATACCATCAAAGTATTCAAATGACTCATTTTTAGGCACTATATGGGTAAGATTGTCTTACACCATTAAAATTTTCCAATCCTACCCTATGGGTAGAAGCATCTAGGTAAATGCTGGAAGAAAAGTGAAGACTATAAGGCAAGATATTCAAGCCACCAACGATCGACAAAAGGCATATGCTGATCAATGAAGGCAATAACACATTTTCAAAGAAGGTGACATGGTTTTCATATGAGTTTGTCCAAAGAAAAGTTTCTTATCTTTGGGAAAATTCAAGAAGATAAGCCCTAGGTATTATGGGCCATATAAGGTGCTAGTGTCTAGGACCAAATGCCTATAAGTTGCAACTCCCTAATAACTTGAAAGTACATAATGTTTTCATGTCACTCTATTGAAAGTGTATGTTCCTAACCAAGACCATGTACTTAATGACCAACAAATTGTGATGCCAAGTCAAGGAGTCCTTGAACTTCAACCAGAAAAGATACTTGACATGCGGGAGAAGACTCTAAGAAGCAAAACCCTTAGAGAGTATCTCGTCCAGTGGAAAGACTAGCGTGAAGAGGATGCTACTTGGGTTGACAAAAAATCACTATGTAACCAATATCCCTAGTTTCATTTGAGATGAGGACATCTTGATTCCTCTAAGGGGAAGATGATGTGATATTCCGACTTTATTTTCAATCTTCCTGACTTCTCACAATTAGATTTGAAGAATTATAGACCATTAAATAGAGGAAGTCTTGAACAAAAATAGTTTGAAGTTCGTAGCTCGACATTTTTCCAGGTTGATAGGGGACTATAGCCATCCTTCATGGAAGTCACCACACAAATACAAGTCATGGGCCATAAGTCATAATCAAACCCATTTAAAGCTTAGTAAAGTAAGGCAAGTTCAAAAGCTTTAAGCTTTAAAGCTTAAAATTTTAGGAAAAGAAGAAGAAGATTGCATCTTGAAAGCTTCCACATTGCTGATTTGCCAAGATACCCTCCATAAAGAGCTCCTCTTCTATGCCACGACCCTTCTTCTTTAATTTAACTATAAATACAAGGCATGAGGAGCCATTGGAGAGCAGCCTCCTGAACAAGAGAGGAGAGACTCTTCTCAAGATTATAAAGCAAGAGAGAGTGGAGCAAGAGAAGCACAAGGTTAGGAATTATCATCACGAGGACAAGGAGGATACTCCACGGGATCTTGGAATCGAATCCCCCATCCCTTCTACTCCACTTCCTTGTGGAATCAAGACTCTTCTTGACTTTTCTAAATTCCTAGTAATTTTTGTCCCCATCAATCAAATTCCCATCAATCCAACTGTGACAACCCCAAGCTCTCTTGCCAAAAATCCTCTCTATGATATTGCGATTGAAGACCATGGCCTTGAAGAAGAAAGTTATGAAGGTCCCGGAGGTAGGAGCTGCCAAGAATCTGTTGAATACCATCAACCAAGCACTCTTCATGGATCCCTAGGTACTATATTTTGATAATAAAAGCAGCTAGTAGGTCATCATCCCATGAATTGGCAACAAAAAGTTGCATTCGTAAAATATGATTTTTTTAATTTCCTACATATAATCTTTTAAAGGAATTCTTAACCGCAAATTCCAAGGGGTAATTTGGGTTTGTACAGGATATACCAAGGAGAGTACAAGGAAGGTACTTTGTCTTGGAAATAAATTTGTTAAAAGTTTCTATATAATGCATTCAAAATAAGATGTTCATAATTGTAAGTTAGGTACTAATGTTTCTTAAAATTATCAAGCTAAAAGTGGATGATCATGTACAGATCACCGATTGAGGAAGTATTTTGATGTGCATAGAATGCTGACTGAGGCAATGTTCTTGATGGCGATAGACCTCCCCAAGGCTAGTGTGGATAAAACCTACTCCAAGGGGTTTTTCTTTTTTGCTTCGCGTTAGTGAGTATAGACCAATCATGGCGCAAAAGGTTTTATCATAGGGAACTTTAGTTGGAAGGAGGAGGTGAGGATACAAGGGGGCTCTTGTTATAAACTCCTTAGGCTCTTACGAATTGCCAACTACCCTTGGAGAATTCTAGACAATATCCTAGAAGTTCCAATACTAGTTGAGAAACTGAACTTGGAAAGAATAATACCTTTGGGTTGACATCATTCTAGTTAGAACAAAAAACATTGTAAAAAGTTTATTTTCTTAAAGAACTATTGAAAAGAATTGCTTTACTTTGTTTTTATGTCGTGAATTAAAGGCATGTAACTAATTTGTATCGGGAGATTATTCAAAGAAGCTATTTTTATATGTTGAATCTAAGGTGGTAGGTAATTAGGTATTTAAAAATACTCTCTCAAGGAAAGCAGGAGGATGGATCCAAACCTATGGTTAGGTCGTTTCGATAAGCCAAGAGCTTTCCTAAGAAGGAATAAAAATCACATTTTTGATGGACCATTAGAGATCAGAAATCCTGAGTTGCATCACTTTAGAACCATGGGTAGAAGGGATCAAAGTGCCACACTCCCTTTGTCTCCCCTTCTCTTTGAACCTAGCATAACACAACCCCATTTCACTCAGCAATTTTTATAAGGGATGGAAACTCGAACCAATGATACTAATCAACTGTTAATAATTTATTTGACCAAAAAGACTCATCCTCGTGGGAACGGTCGGAACTTCGACTATGGGGTAGACTCAAGCGAGCCTAGTTAGCAAACTCTGAGAGTTTTCATCAAAATCCTAAACGACATTTTCTAGGACATCCCTTGATGGGCTACTAAGAACGTACTGCCAAGGAAGCAGCTCGGGCAAGCACATTACAGAGGCCATTCTAACTTGAGTCACTTCTTGTGAGTACATAATGTTATCTTGCTTGGATTGGCATCATCTAGAAATGGCCCACTACAACAAGACTCATTTCCTTCCATTTTATTCCACCTAAACCTTATCTCATTAAGGTTTTAAAGCCCCCTTTCATACTTGCTCTTCTTTCAAACCGGTTTGTATTATAGCCCATTCACACATGCTATCTCCAAACTGGTTAAGATAAGTTGCATTCACACTACTTTTGCTAAATTGGTTCACTTGAAATTCATTCACATTACAACTTGCATTCACACTTGAGTTCTTTTCAAAAATTAGTTTCCTTTAAACGTAATTCATACTCGTAAGCATCCAAAATCCCATAAAAGTATTATTGTATGCAAGTACTCATAATCAAAAGCTACCAAAACTCCTTGTAACTCCTAAAATATCTAGTTGTAACTCAAGTTAGACACTGCCATTAAGGTCATATTGGGGAATATGGGAATTTCCCATAAGTTTGGGACACGTGGTCAAATCTTTGGATTTGTCATAACTTGAACACTATAACTCCAAATTGAGCACTCTATAGCTCAATAGATTCCATTTTTCAAGCACTTTCCAATCAAAGTCACATCATATGGTTTCGAGAAACTTATGGGCATGCTATTCACGTGTCACCTTTTTAGTATTCAAAAAATGGGAATTGGGAGATTCCCAAACTCACTAATATTGTGTTTGTGAGTCACTAGGAAGATCTTGTTGTCCACAAAATGTCGAAAATCAAAGTAGTGGAAAAATTCAATGGCAATGGTTTTCACACTTGAAAAATCAAAACCATATATCACCTAATGCAAAAAGACCTTTGGAAAATATTTGAGAAACTCGAGGAGTTTGATGATCCAAACTCGAAAAGAAAAAATAATAAAGCACTCAAGATAATAGCATGGGGGTTGCTAGATGATGTCCTTCATCACATATCAGGGATCAAAAACGCAAAAGAAGCCTAGAAAGAATTGGATAAAACTTTTGGCTCCCACAAAAAGAACTCAATGATAAATCTTCTAATGGAAATTTTTAGGTTGGACCTAAACAATTATCACATCATGACCTCATTGATAAAGAAATTCAAAATCTTGAAAGTTAACTATCTTCCATTGGCAAAGATATTGAAGAAGATGAAGCCATTTCCATGCTACTCAATAGTGTAAATAAACCTAACAAAGGTTATGAGAATGTTGTAGAAACCTTGAAGAATATGCTTGATAGAAAACTCAACTTAGAGGAATATGCCTTGTACGAGCAAGAGAGAAAAATCAAAGAGAAGGCCCAAGAGACTACATCAAACCCCATAATCTCTGCACTTTACAGTAAAGGTCTTTCTTCAAGAATTATTTGCAAAATCTATGTGAAAATTGGACATAAGAAACACGAATGTTGAAACAAAGGAAAGTTAAAGTGCAAGAATTGCAACTTGAAGTTTGGACATATTGAGAAAGAGTGTTGGAGCTAGAAAGTAACTTTTATAAAAGAAATAAACTTTGAACAATGTCATGAAACGTCTTCTAATTGATAAATTTTCCTACACCACTGTTTGACACTAAATAGGCTAGAGGCCTTTACTAGCATTCAAAGGGGAAGGGGGGGGGGGGGGGGGGGGCTACACTCTTAGGTGCAATTGTTTATAGAGTTAGCTAGCACCAAGGGTGGTGTTAAAATGCATAACATTAATGAAGATCCTACATAATAGGACAAAATAAGATGTCCAACACTAGCTAAAGTGCAAATGGATCTTGAAATGAACCCAAATTAAAATTTGATTAAGCTACACACTATATGCTCTCCTATAGTATTAACTAACCTATGAATGCTCCTCAAATCTCATCTCAATTAGAGGAGATAAAGTAGAGAGTGTTGGTGATTTTTTAAATTCAAACTCTTAAATCCAAGAATTATGAAAGAGTCGAGAACATATAAACTAGCCCTACATTAATGATGCAACCTAGAATGCAAACAATAAATATCTAGTCAAGTTTAATAAACTTGAAATATCTTAAGATTATGCAATAATATACCAATTTATATTAATTAACCCCATGGATATATCTTTGAGGGAAAATTAAATTCCTATTTTTCATGAAACCCTACTGAAGCAAGGGGTAGAACCATAACTCAAGGCCTTCCCTAATCATGACATAGACAACCAAACTAATGTTGAGAATTTTAGAATAGAAATATCCCCTACCCACCTATCAATGAAGGGTGAATGATGTTTCGTAGTACAAAGATACATAGAAAATATTGAGGAACCCAATAAATTTGCAAGGAAAATAGCCCTATAATTTGAGATTATTTCCCCATAAATCACCGACCTTCTACCTAAAAAGTTAGCTTTAATTAATCATTCTCTAGGGTAGAAATAATATGCTTTTTTTCTTCATATATATTATCAAACCCTATAGAAACAAGGGCAGCCTTATATCTTAAAGTAAAAGTTCTATTTTACAAGCATCTATGAGTTTTTGCATTTCAACATTCATCCTATCCCATTATAGTGATGCTTGCATTTCTATTTCCTTTTTTACAGTTGCATTTATTTCATCTTCTCTAACAACTCAACTCGGATCTTTTCACATATCTCTTTCTCTATTTCTTGTCTCATGATTTGCAGCTTGTGTGAACCATGATCTAAAATACATGGTTCATTAATGGTATAAGATATTTTCCTACATCTTATTGATCTAGATGAGGCTATCCATTTATGGATTTTTAAGCCATATGTTTATACCTTGTGCTTTCGAATGGAGTACAGTATACCACTTGCATTGTTGGTGGGTATGCTAATATCATCATTAGAACTATCCTCCATGTATGTATTGGCCATAACTGGAGTGGTTGCATTCTTTGGGTTGTATGATATGTCTGGTGCTTTTGCTATTAATGTATGTAAAGTTTTTATAAGTTTTTACAATATAAGATTAGTTTCAAGACACTCACTATCAGTGGGGAGAGTCTTGATAACTGCACTAGTTAGAACTAGATTATATTACTACATTACAGCTACATATGCATTGTTACAATTGTGCTAAACTAAAGTGTGAGTATAATATACTACCCATGTTATTGTAAACTATGTAGTCCAACAAAATTGGTTTTTGTGTGAAGCTATAACATTCCATGTAAATCATAGGCAAGTCTAAGGTCATCACACATTTTGCACCTTCACAATTCACAATTCACAATTCAACATTCATTTTGCACCTTCACAACCAATCTACACATTCAGAGAGTGCATCTGACTATTCTAACATTCATGATAATTTAATATTCATGCTGTGCATTCACAACACTATTCTTACCTTTATATTCACAACAACTTTCATTATTCACAACTTCTTGGATTTAGATTGCAAAGAATATTTTGGACATTTGAGAATTTATTCTATGCATTCACAACTTGCCTTCATGCATTCGTGACCTATCTTCACAAGATTCACAATGTTCATGGCCTATCTATCATGGTATTGATAACTTGTGTCTCATGATGTTGAGATAGAGAAAGAGAGTTATTACAACACTCTCTCATGAAATTCAAAGAGTTGTCACAAATATTCAAAGAAAGCAATGAGCATCATAGTGGTGAACAACATAATCATTAGAGTAGAACAACTTATATCACAACATCAACATTCTCTCACAACCATAGTACTTCACCCTCTCTACAATGTTCTCTCTACTGGCATAGCAATGTTCTCTCATGGCATAGAGAAAGAGGTTTAGCATACTTATATCAAATCTATATGTAGGCAACATACAATCATAGTCTTTGCACATGATTTGTCATGTAGACACGTAGATGAGAGCATAGAATGATCACAGTAGGAAGGAGATGGAACTTGACGATGAGGAAGTGTGACAATATTCTTGTAGAGAAAGATGAGAATAAAGATGAGTGATAGGTCTCTCCCTTCTTTGCTTTTGTCTACAACCATTTCAATGGACAACAAACCAGAACAATGATGAAATTAGAATCATTTTAATAGGGAAGAAGAATCATCACATGCCAAAAATTAGAGATGGTTCACTATAGGAGGGGATATATATATATATATATATATATATATATATATATATATATATATATATATATAACATAATCCATAATTTATTTAAATAAGGGCTAAAGAATGATGGTATCACAAGGATGTGAAAGGGCATAAATATCTATAACATGGGAGATTGTGATAGACTATTAATCCATTTTTTGTGGGAACCAATTCTAGGGAAGTCTATTCATTTCAAATTGATAATTTAAATTTTTCTACTTTGATATAGAACTATTCTATAATTATTTGTAGCAAGCAAGTAGGAAAGGGAGGGGGGGTTGGGTTGGTTGGGAGCTAGTTATTAAGGGAGGTGGAGAAGGGTGCATCTCTTACAACCTATGCAGTGCTCTATTCTAGGAGAAAAATCTATTTGATTTGCTTTGCATCCATCCTAGGATATGGTCTTCAACACATCTATTAGAGAGGCTCTAATATAGTTATAACCAATATAAGTGTCATATATTTTTACTATGTGCCATTGAATCTTTAACTCCTATTTCTCACAAATATTATTTCCCAATATAGAAAATTAAAAAAGATTAGCCCTTTTGCCTCATGTGGGGACCAAATTATGTGACATGTGATATTGCTAGTATTGTTGGGGGGTAAAGGCGCATGTGCCTAGCTGCTCGTGTATTACTACACTAAGAGTACCTGCACACATGTACACTGTAGGTGGCACACGCCCATCACTATCACTTCATTCTTTATTCTTTCAATGACATTTGAATAAAGAGAAGGTCGATCACACATTGTGATTGTTGGAGTTCCCATGATCACATCTTGTGCCTCTCTCTCTTGCTCTTGCTCTTGCTCTTGCTCTTGCTCTTGCTCTTTCTACCATAGCTGTCACTAAATTGATTGCTTATTATGCATTCTCCATTTAATAAATTCATGTTAATAAATTAATGAATCACTTTTCTTTAAGTGTTGATGATGATCTAGCATGGCCATGAGACCATTTAGAGACCAATATTCCTAGTGCATCACTTAATGGGGTGATCAGAGCACTATAACGGGGATATCTGGTACACGCAATACAAGTTATGAAGGGGAAAATAAGTGTTTGCTTATTATGCATTATCCATTTAATAAATTTATTTCAATAAATGAATGACTCACTTTTCTTTAAGTGTTGATGATGATCTAGTATGGCCATGAGACCATTTGGAGATCAATATTCCTAGTGCATCACTTAATGGGGTGATCAAAGCACTGTGATGGGGATATCTGGTACTGGAGCCCCAAGAGAGACACCAAGGAAAAGGGATTTCTACTGAAATAAAATATATATTGTAACATAAACAAGCTTTTGTTTCATTCTTTAGATGACCAAAACAAGAAAAACAACAAATCTTCATGCAGCATTATAGTAGATATCTCCCACAGATTTGATAGAATCAACCATAATATTTAACATCTTCATAGAATCCATCATAACAAACAAGAGCACAAAGGAATACACCACTTTTGAATGGAAATCAATCACATAGTATTCATCTTCATTGTCTTCATAGTTCTTTTTCTCAATCTCTCATAGTAGATATATTGTTTTGATAGTATTGGCTATCTCTGACTCTCTCTCTATCTCTCTCTCAATAGTACATCATCTCCTCACTACAATACTCAAGAATGGCACTCAATAATCCTTCTTAGGTCATGGATACACCTCCCAAGAGGTATGGGAGGTATGAAAGGGCACCAAATCCACTACAATGTCTCTTCATAGCTCACAACTATCACTGTCACTCTAGTCTTCTCTTCAGTCTTCAGTAGTTGCTTCTTCAATTTGTTTTAGATCTTTTGAACCTGGATTCATCATTTCCAAAAGTTAGAAAACTTTTCCCAAAGTCACACATACATTCCACAGAACACTTACAGAAGATCTACAGAACAGAACAAAATAGGAATAGAGCAAAGACAGAGGCTCTATAGAAGATCTACAGAGGGTTACAGAAGGCCATCAAAGAACAACCGATCCTCATAACTCATACTAAAACCATTCCAAACTATAAAAAACTATTCAATAATCTTTGAAAAGACCTCAACCTTTATCAATCATCAATCCATGCTTCATACAGAAGAAAATCAAAACAAATCAGAAGCTAAACAGAAGGTTTTAGAACCAATCAGAACCTCAACAGAATCTACCAGAACATCACAAAGCTTTATATTTCCACTAAGAATCATCATGAGCTTCCAAAACATAATCAATAACATCCAAAACACTCTCAAACACTTCCAAAAACAACCAAAACCCATTAAAAATCAACCATTCAGACCTAAAAAATAACAAAAATCACGCAAAAATTCAATAACTTTTTACTCTCAACAGGTACAGACAGTACAAGTTATCATGGGAAAAAGAAGTGTTTGCCAAGTGTAAGAGTGTACACAAGAACCAAGGAGTTACACATAAATGAAGATGGATTAAGTTCTAAGAAGAGGAAGTGCACAAGCATTGTGTATATGTATTTATGTGTGCATCCAGGGATGCCTGGGAACGTTTACTTGTGCATAATGAGCATTACATTCATTTGGGGTCATCCTCTCCCTTAGAAGTCAAGGTTTAAGGTTTTTTTTTTCATTAAGAAAGACAAGAGAGGTAATTCTCTCACTAAGAAAGACAAGAGATGTGATCCTCTAGAAGTGAGGAGAGAAGTGATTTTTTATTTCTAAGGTCTAAAAAGACACAAGCTTTTGTGTAAAAGTCAATCTTAAGGTTGAGGCCCAAGGCAATTTGATAAACTCTCCTTAAGGTGATTGCATGGACCACAAGTTAAGAGTACAGTTTGAGAAGCTGTTCTTTTAAAAAAAGACATGGTGAATTCATTTTTAAAATATCTCGCAATAGAAAGACGATCTCTAAAAACAGGCCGCGAGGGCTATCAAAAACAGTGAGATCTACAACTTTCATGTTGGACATTTTTCCATCCAAACAACGCATAGAGAGATATCTCGAAATTAGTGCTCTAGAGTAGGTCCTAGAACAACCACATCTTGCATGAAGATCAACTCAAGTCTCTCTCCAAGAAGAGAAGCTCTTGAAAGCCTATAAAAGAGGAGGCTCTCATTGGGTGTGAGAGAAGTAAAGGAAGCATCACTTTGTATGCATCCAAGAGGAGAAGAGAAGGTGCAAGTGCTGCGAAAGCTCTGCTGAAATCAAGTGCTACGGAAGCTCTGCTGAAATCAAGTTCCAAGAGGAGAAGAGAAGGTGCAAGTATTGCGGAAGATCTACTGAATCAAGTGCCAAGAGGAGAGCCCTACACATATTATGTAGGAGAGAAGGAGACTCAAGAAGGATCAAAAGGTTCCAACTTCCAAGTTGTGCAAGTGTTAGCCGGTTGTATACCATGTAAGGAACCGTGATCTTGTTTCCAAGATATACAAGTAAGAACTGGCTTATGTATAATCGAGTAGCTTGCTCCTTGTCAATAATATAACTCCACAAGGAGGGGGACTAGCCCATTTTCCAATCCCTAGTGTGTTGCCGATTTCTCTATCTCTCTCTCTCTCTACATCTTTCTTTTCTCTCATCTATTCTCCCTCTGTGCCAGCATAATATTCATCATATATATTTTAAGTATATAAGAAAGTCGAGTGTGTATCTCGGATCTTATAACAGTGGTATCAGAGAAGGTTTCTTTGCTTTTCTCAAAGTAAAGGTGATCCTTGCAAGAAGAAGGTAAAGATGGCAGCTGATGAAGTGCTTACAAGTAAGAAATTACAGGCTCAATTGATAGAGTATTGTAGCTTGTTGGAAATTCTCGAAGTACATCAATTGATTGTCACATTAAGGGCAAGGGAAGAAGCTACTTATAAAGGATTGAATCCTCCGAAAGATGGTGATACTAGAAGAAACACCATTGCACCAATTGATAGTAAAGGTGCAAAGCATCCAATTGTTGAGAAGCTTCCTAAAAGGAAGAAGGACTCTTGGGTCAAGAAGAGTAAAAAGACCTCACCTCGAGTGAGGCGGATAAGGATGGAGTCATCTCCCTCAGAAACCAGCTACTCCCCTGATTACTCAAGTTCCTCCTCCCCCTCATCAACTTCTAGTTCCTACTCTCTTGGTTCTAAGTCTTGTACAATCTGCAAATGGACAAAGAGGGACCATAAGAGGAGTAAGCTTAAGAAGACTAAGACTCTCAAGTTCGGGGATAAGGACATAAAGTTTGACTCTTACTCCGGTAGTAAGAGAGATCCTGCTAAGGGGTTAGCCTTTGTCAGGAAATTTGAAGTTGCTTTTTCTGATGGTAATTTCTCAGAAAAGTCCAAGCTAAGGCATGTAGGCATGCACTTGAAAGACACCGCTAGCAATCGATGGTTGACTCTCATTTTGGAGGGAAGGAAACCCACGACTTGGGAAGAGTTCAAGAAGAAGTTTTATACTCAGTTCTTGCCTCTTGATTTTGAGAATGATGTCAAGAAGGAGTGGGATTGGCTAAGTCGGAAAGAGCATGAGAAGGTCACTAGTTATGTGGACAAGTTTTGGTCTACTCTTCTCAAGGTTACTCCTTTCATGGAGATTAGCCATGAAGAGAAGAAAAGGAAGTTTGAAGTTGGCCTACTCATTTACACAAAACCATGAAGGTGTATCTAGATGAAACCTTATCTTGCATGATGGAGTCTGCCATCATAGCTGAAAGTTTGCATACACCTGGTACATCTCAAAAGTTGGAGACGAGTTCTTATAAAGCTAGATAAGAGCAGCTCTATGATCAACCAAGAGACAGGACTAATCAAAGAAGATCTACCTTTACCCATGACCAATATTCAAAGCCAGAGGGTAACAAAAGAAGCACAAGTATCTCTCATCCTCTAAGATACAAAAGTACAAAGAGGAAGAAATGTACTTTCTTTGTGGTAAGTTAGGACATATGAAGCCTTATTGTCCTCACAAAAGGAAGGAAGCAAATGTGGTTAAAGATCCGCCTCTGCCATCCTCAAATTCTATTCCGGATGTGCAAGCTAACACATTCAAATGAGAAGAAAAGACAACTCTTAAAGGATTGGGGGACCCTAAACAATCAATGAGTTTTGGTACTCTTTGATTTAGGTTCCACAGATAATTTTGTGTCAGTGGATACTGTTGAAAGGCTACAAATTCCATCGGATGGATTGGGAACACTAATTGGATTAGGTTCGGCATTTGAAGAACTTACAACCAATTCCAGTCCTATCCAAGGGAAGTTGAATCTTAGAATTGGGGATTACCACGACCAAGAATCTTTCTTACTTGCACCCATTGGTAACTGTGATGTTATCTTAGGCATGCCTTAGCATTACAAGATTAGACCTCTTCCCGATTTTGTTAAGAAGACCCTTGCATTTCAATTCAAGGGCCGAAACAACATAGTATGCATTGCTGATGCTAGAGATTGACATGTGCCAATGGTCATGTTAGCATTTCTAAAGAAATGAAGAAAGCTATTTCTGCGTACATGCTTTTTGTGAGAGAGTCAAAAGAAGCTAATGATTCAAGGGCACTTGATGCCTCTAATGAACATACAATACCAACTAATGCTTCTAAGTTTCAAACTTTAAAAGAAACCCTCTCTTTAATTGATCAAGCTAGATATGATTTTGTTAAACAATATGAAGATTGTTTTATAGTGATTCACTCCCAAGACAGTTACCTCCTAAGCGCCCAAAAGATCACACAATTGATCTTATCCTAGGCAGTTCACCACCTAACCAACTGCTTTACCGAGTACGTACAAGTAAGCAAGAGGAGATCCTAAAACAAGTAAACAAACTGTTGGAAAAAGGGTTAGTTCAACCTAGCTCTTCTCCATACTACTCTCTAGTCTTACTTGTTCAAAAGAAAGATGGTTCTTTCTGTATGTACATAGACTATAGATCTTTGAACAAGATCACAATCAACAATCATTTTCCTATCCCAAGGATAGATGATATCTTGGATAAGTTGCAAGGGGCTAGTATCTTTAGTCGCATCAATCTCAAGAGCAGCTATCATCAGATAAGGATAGCACCTGAAGATGTTCATAAGATAGCTTTTCATACAACATTTGGGACTATATGAGTTTCTAGTCACGCCATTTGGTTTGACTAATGCACCCGCCACATTCAATCAAATGATGGAGAGAACTTTCAGACCTCACTCAAAGTTCACAGGTGTCTTCTTTGATGACATTCTAATATTTTCACAGTCTGAAGAAGAGCATAGAAAACATCTATCTATTGTTTTTCAAGAGCTTCGGAAGCATAGACTACAAGTCAATGCTAAGAAGAGTGAATTCTTCCTTTTGGAAATTCATTACTTGGGCCATATTTTTTCTCACAATTTGGTGAGAATGGATCCTAAGAAGATTCAATCCATTATTGAATGGCCTACACCTACTTCTATACATGAAGCTAGAAGTTTCTTGGGCCTATGTTCATACTATAGGAGGTTCATATGAGATTTTGTGTATGTTGCATCTCCTCTACATGACCTTACTAAGAAGCGAATGCCTTTTCGCTAGGGATCAAGGCAAATACAAGCCTTTGAAATAATTAAGTTTCTTGTGACTCAAGAACTAGTTCTCATAGTTTCGGATCTTCAAAAACCTTTTGAAGTTCACTACGATGCTTCTAGGGATTGCATTAGAGTTATGCTTAACCAAGAGCATCATGCAATAGCATTTGGGAGTTGAGGTCTCAAGGATCATGAGCTACATGCTGTGGTATATGAGAAAGAGCTTATGGGAGTGGTACATGCTCTTCAAGTATGGAAACAGTACTTAGTGCAGATTTTGTTATTAAAACAGATCACCAAAGTCTAAGATACTTCCTCACTTAGAAGAAGCTCTCAGAGAAACAAATACACTGGGTAAATTTCTTATCTATGTTTCATTTTCAAATCCTTCATACATCTGGAACTAAGAATGTGGTAGCAGATGCTCTATCACGGTGACCTTGAGTGAATGCAATCACAATTGTTTACCATAATGAGTCCATGGATTTACCCAAAATGTATGCAACTGATTTCAACTTCTCAACCATATGGGATCAGCTTAACTCAGGTCAGTCAATTAAACCTTACTCAATTCGAGATGGTTATTTGTATCATCATCAAGCAATTTGTATAACATTGCCATTGCAACACAAGGTAATAGATGAAGCACATGCATCTCCATATGTTGGACATAGGGGTATTCTACCCACTACTGAAGCATCAGAAAGATATTTCTTTTGGCCCACTTTTAGAGCTGACATTGAAAGATATGTTCGCAAGTGCAAGATATGCCAAAAAATAAAGTATAACAAGCATAAAGCACATGGTCTACTAAGGCCATTACCTATTCCCAATGAGCCTTGGGAAAATATAGCCATAGACTTTATCATGGAGCTTCCTGGCACACAAGCAAGCAATGATGCAATCTAGACTATCATTGATAGATTCAATAAGCAAGCTCACTTTATACCTATGCGAAAGACAATCAAAAGAAATCATATTGCTAAGCTATTCATTGCTCATATTTTTTAACATCATGGCATGCCTAAGTCCATTATAAGCGATCAAGATCCCCGCATGACCAGCCTCTTTTGGCAAGCTCTCTTCGAGAACCTCGGGACAACAAAGTTAAAGTTTTCATCCTCTTATCATCCTCAAACGGATAGGCAGAGTGAAAGTGCTAATTCTACTATTCTAAACCTTTTGAAATCCTATGTCTTTGATAATCAAAGACAATGGGAAAATTATTTGCCTTTAGTAGAGTTTGAATACAATAATACAATGCACTCTAGTAGTGGTAAGGCACCTTCTGAGATCATCTATGGTAAGCCTCATTTACTACCCATCCTTCTTATGAAGGATAAGATCTTTGCATCAGATGAGTTTGTTAGAGACATTGATATATCTTTCACTCAAGTAAAAGCTGCTATCTCCAAAGAACACAAGAGAAGCAGAAATGTGAAGCTGATAAGCATCATCATAAGTTAGATCTCAATTTGGGACAACGTGTTCTTCTTAAGTTTGAGAAGGCTTGCTTAAAGGAGTAGAAAGGTAAAAAGGGTAAAGTGGTTAAGCTTTCTAATCGCTATTTTGGCCCTTTCAAGATCACAAATAAGATAAATGATGTGACTTTTTGTTTGGATGTACCAAGTCATTGGAACATTCATAATGCTTTCCATATAAGTTTGCTATGTCTCTATATTGGAGAACCTCCAATGGAACCAATCAAGGAAGATTTACCTGACAGAAGAAAAAGAAGAGTTCCTTGTGCCTGAAATAATTGTACACCATCAGGACATACCGTCAATGAACTCGAACCCAATGAATTGAAAAGTAATTTATCCATACTCTAAAGTCAGGTAAGGTATTACGAAAGCATCTGGTTAAGTTTAAGAATTATCTCCCATTGGACACTCAGTTTATGACTGAGAGAGAACTACAAGACTTTCCACATCTTCCTGGACTATGTATCCCCTCTACAGTTGAGGTCAACTGTTTAGAAGCTAGAGGGATGTCACTAAATTGATTTCTTATTACTCATTCTCTATTTAATAAATTCATGTTAATAAATTAATTACTCACTTTTCTTTGAGTGTTGATGATGATCTAGCATGGCCATGAGACCATTTAGAGACCAATATTCCTAGTGTATCACTGAATGGGGTGATCAGAGCACTGTGACGGGGATATCTGATACATACAGTACAAGTTATGAAGGGGGAAAGAAGTGTCTGCTAAGTGTAAGAGTGCACACAAGAACCAAGGAGTTACACATAAATGAAGATGGATTAAGTTCCAAGAAGACGAAGTGCACTAGCATTGTGTATATGTATTTATGTGTGCATCCGAGGATGCCTGGGAACGTTTACTTGTGTGTAATGAGCATTGCATTCATTTGGGGTCATCCTCTCCCTTACAAGTCAAGGTTTAAGGTCTTTTATTTCGTTAAGAAAGACAAGAGAGGTAATTCTCTCACTAAGAGAGACAAGAGATGCGATCCTCTAGAAGTGAGGAGAGAAGTGATTTTCTCTTTCTAAGGTCTAAAAAGACACAAGCTTTTGTATGAAAGTCAATCTTAAGGTTGATGCCCAAGGCAATTTAATAAACTCTCCTTAAGGTGGTTGCATGGACCACAAGTTAAGAGTACAGTTTGAGAAGCTGTTCTTTTTAAAAAAGACTGGGTGAATCCATTTTTAAAATATCTCGTGATAGAAAGATGATCTCTAAAAATGGGCTGCGTAGGTTATCAGAAACCATGAGATCTACAACTTTCATATTGGACGTTTTTTCATCGTAACAACTCACAGAGAGATATCTTGAAATTAGTGCTCTAGAGTAGATCTTGGAACAACCACATCTTGCATGAAGATCAACTCAAGTCTCTCTCCAAGAAGAGAAGCTCTTGAAAGCCTATAAAAGAGGAGGCTCTCCTTGGGTATGAGAGAGGTAAAGGAAGCATCACTTTGCATGCATCCAAGAGGAGAAGAGAAGGTGCATGTGCTATAGAAGCTCTGTTGAAATCAAGTGCTATGGAAGCTCTCCTGAAATCAAGTTCCAAGAGGAGAAGAGAATGTGCAAGTGTTGCAGAAGCTCTGTTGAAATCAAGGGCCAAGAGGAGAGCCTTACACATATTATGTAGGAGAGAAGGAGACTCAAGAAGGATCAAAAGGTGCCAACTTCCAAGTTGTGCAAGTGTTAGCCGGTTATATACTGTGCAAGGAACTGTGATTTTGTTTCCAAAATCTACAAGTAAGAATTGGCTTATATGTAACGGAGGAGCTTGCTCCTTGTCAATAATATAGCTCCACAAGGGGGGAGATAGGCCCATCTTCCAGTCCCTAGTGTGTTGCCAATTTCTCTAGCTCTCTCTCTCTCTCTCTCTCTCTCTCTCTCTCTCTCTCTCTTTACATCTTTCTTTTCTCTCATCTATTCTCCCTCCGTGCCAGCATAATATTCGCCATATATATTTTAAGTATATAAGAAAGTCGAGCGTGTATCTCGGATCTTATAACAACAGCTCTTTCTTCCACTCGCATGCTTCCCCTTTGAGCTCACTCCCTTTAACAACTGGTATCAGAGTCAACCATTTGATAGGCTTCTTCATCCTTTGCTTTAGCCTAGGTTCAAAGCTTCAAATCAAGGTTTCATAGCAACCATGTTTCTTTCTCTTGAGATATGCATTGAGTATTTCCTTCTTTTGAGCACTGTCATATTTTGGCCATAACTTTTGCATCATACGATATCAGATTTAGGAATTCTATAGCTAGAAACAAAGACCGTGATGAGATCTACAAATTTGGACACTCATAGAGTTGATTGGGTAAAGTTTTCTATTCTCTATTTCACACAAAACAAAAGTATTGTGGTTCAGATAGGACGTAATTATCTAATAAAGATTATGCTCATTAAGCTTTGAAGCTACTTGGGCAACACATATTGAACACACCAACACTTTGTTTGTCATGTTTATAATATGTTTACCTATGAATATGTTTATAATATGCTCCTGGATGCTACTTGGATGCTAGAGTCAAAGTCTTATAAACTAGTTAGGTTCAATGCTTCCCAATGTATGCTACTTGGATGCTAGAGTTAGAGTCTTGCAAACTACTTAGGTTCAATCCTTCCGAATGTATGCTACTTGGATGCTAGAGTCAGAGTCTTGCAAACTACTTAGGTTCAATGCTTTTGAATAGGGTGTTGTCTCAGTGGTATTTATATGCTTCTAAGTTATGTATTGAGATTTTCTTAGTGGGTTATGCATTCAGAAATTCTCTTCAATTATATTTAAGACCTACCCTATGCATGATGTCTATGCCTATTGCATATATGGTTTCTAACACACTGTAGTTGTGAGATTCTTTAGTGTTGATTGTTCCTAGCTTCTTCCTTGGTTGCTCATTGTTGGTTGTTGGCATATTGTTGTAATTTATTATAGCAACATGTATTTTCAATTCTATACATTCTATTCGCGGGTAGTCACTTGAACTTGAGAGTCTTTTGCTTATGCTTTGTGAAGAGCTCATTACTTTGGTAGTATCTCCTATCTCCCACTTGATTTACTAGTACTAGGTTTTGGGGCCGATTTACATGGTACTATAGCAGCTCTTGTATTGCCCTTCTGTGTACTTTCTTGGTTTCATTATGGCTAGTGGTTCTTGTGATATTGCTATCTTCAATATTGAGAAATTTGAAGGGACCAACTATAGCTATTAGAAGACCGAGATATGGCAAGTTTTAGTGCAAAAATTGCAGGTAAGACCACTCAAAAGTGGGGGTGTCAAACCCAAAAAACATTGCAGTCGAGGATTATGATGATGAACTAGATGAGCTATGCAAGTCCACAATCATTTTATCACTCTCTAAGCAAGTTGACTACAATATTGTAACTAGAAATCAGACTACATATGAGCTTTGGACACAAATTAATAATATTTATGATAAGTAGAGTCTTGCATCTCAAATGTATTGGTTGAAATAGTTGATAGATCTTCGCATGAAGAAAGGGACTTCTATGTCTGAACACTTGAACAAGTTTCACTCCATCATCAGTCATTTAGCTTCACAAGAGATTGAGTTCAAGGATACTTGACATCCTTTATTTCTGCTTGGTACTCTACCTGAGTCATAGGACACTTTTCATACAGCTCTTTGTGCTAAGGATGGACTAAAATTACAAGATGTTGAGAGTGCTTAGGACATGTGGACAGTCTTGCAGTAAGTCTCATGGATGTAAGTCTAGTCTTTCTTGTCATTATTGTGGGAAACAAGTCATATTTGATTACAATGCCATAAAATATCCAAAGACAAGTGCAAGGAAAAGGGTAAAGTGCATGAAAAGAATGATGATTGCAGTATTGTGCCTAGCAAGCCTAGTGTCAAGATTGAGGAGATCGATGTGGTGTAGTCTGATGTATCTGATGGTCCTATCTTGGCAGCTTCTTCTTTGGATGCTTCATAGCTAATTGATGCTTTGTTAGTATATACTAAATGTTGGTTTTGATAGATTCAAGGGCTTCCTTTCATGTGACCCCTCATAGAGAGTGGTTTCACTCCTATTGCAATATGACTGGATCTGTCTATTTGAGTAATAACGTGCCATTGGAGATCATTAGTATTGGTGAAGTCTAGCTGTATTTTAGTTCAAGCAACATGTTCACTCTTCATGATGTATGTCATATCAGTTCTCACAAAGAGCCTTATCTCTGCTATTACCTTGGATGTTATAGGTTATGTTGTCTCTTTTGTTGATTCCTCATGGAAGATTTCTTGTGGGAATCTTGTTATTGCATGTGGTGTAAGTCTAGTGCCCTCTATCCTTTGTTGTATTTGGGGTAGTTGATTATATTTTGATTGTGGCTATAGTTTCACACTTATCTCTTTGGCATCTTCACCTTGGGTATATGTCTTTGAA
The DNA here is from genome assembly GCF_053477565.2 of Lygodium microphyllum. Classification (NCBI taxonomy): domain Eukaryota; kingdom Viridiplantae; phylum Streptophyta; class Polypodiopsida; order Schizaeales; family Lygodiaceae; genus Lygodium; species Lygodium microphyllum. The sequence continues at coordinate 117,966,691 of NC_141163.1, forward strand.
ATGAATAAAAATGCTTACCGGTTTGTAGTATATTCCACCCCTACACTATAAGTATTTTGAGTATTTTGATCATTGTTTATATGGTAGGCAGACACATAATATGCAGAAGAACTCTGGCATGAAGTGCATGGGTGAGTATTTTTCTCTTGTTCATTCGAATGTATGTGGTCCCATGTCCTATTGATCACTACATAGTGCAAAGTAATTTGTCACATTCATTGATGATTACTCATATGAGGCTTGGGCTTACCCTATTAAGTAGAAATTATATGTTTTATCTACCTTTCAGCATTGGCTTACTCTTGTTGACAACCAGTCTATATATAGGCTAAAATACCTAAGGTCAAATAATGGGGGTGAGTATGTCTCGAAAACTTTTGAGAAGTTTTGTAATGAGCAAGGTATTAAGGATTAGTTGATAGCCTCCTACACCCCTCCCTAGAATGGTATTGCTGAACTCATGAATAGGATGATTTAGGAGAGAGTTGTTAGTATACTTAGCTAAATAGGCTTATCCCAGCACTTTTGGGACTGAGGCAGTTATTACTACTGTTGTATATTTGATTAACTAGTCCCCTTGCACTACTGCAATTGATTGTCAAACCACTGCAGAGAGGAGGTATAGAATGGGAGACCTCTATCCTATGCTCATTTGTGTGTCTTTGGTTGTGAGACATTTTATCATGTTCACAAAGACAAGAATAATAAGTTGGATCGTAAGTCTATGAAATGTATCTTTCTTAGTTATAGGGATGTAAGTGAGATGGGCTATCACCTATGGGGTCCGCATGCTTGCAAGGTTATCTACAGCCATGATATAGTTTTCAATGAGAAAAAGATGCATAAGCATCCTCAGTAGTAGGTAGTTGAGGTATCCATGGTGATCTTGCAGGAGGAGCCTCCTACTCTGGTATAGCCAACTAGATAGCATGATGTAGCTAATGCTCTAATGGCCTAGGCTCCACCTGTTGGGTAGGATCAGCCTGCTTTGAGATGCTCTACTAGAGCTAGACATCAGCTTCTTGAGCGCTTTACTCCCTCCATGGATTATGTTATGGTCACAAATTCAAGTGAGTCTCTCTCTTATGATGAGGCTATGCATAGAGATAATAGTCACTCATGGGACAAGGCTACACAGTCAGATTTTATCTCCTTACAAACTAACTATATGTGGGATTTGATTATTTTGCCTAGTGGCAAGAAAGCACTGCCATGCAAATGGATATACAAGCTAACAGTAGGAAGTCCACCTTTGGTTATGTCTTCACTTTTTCTCGAGGTGCTATTTCTTGGATGTCTAGGGTGTAGAAATGCATGGCCCTCTCTACTATTGAGGCAAAGTATATTGTAGCCACCCACCACTGAGGCCTATAAGGAGGCTCTTTGGTTAGGTCAAGACCTTAGTATTAATGGCGTGGTCCCTACATTGCATTTGGATTCTAGGAGTGCTATCCAGTTAGCTAAGAATTTGGTCTTTCATGCAAAGAAGAAACACATTGAGATGTGTTACCACTCCATCATAGAGGTCATTGCAAATAGGTTTGTTGACCTTGTCAAGATCTCAATTGATCAAAATCTTGCAAATCTGCTTATGAAAAGTCTCTTAGTGGAGCGTTTTACCTTCCTTAGGAAGTTGATGGTTGTTGGATGAGATAATGTCTTTTACCATCCTATTGTACTTGTGTACATTTGTACTTTGTCACTTTTTTTTTCTTCTCTCCTCACTAGGGACACACTTTCCTTTGAGTGGGAGGTTATTGGGAGTAAAGGCACCTATGTGTAGCTACTCGTATATTACTATACTAACATCATCTGCACACTTGTATACTACAAGTGGTAGGTGCCCATCACTATCACTTCATTCTTTATTCTTTTAATGACATTTGAATAAAGAGAATTGGAGTTCCCACATCTTATGTGTGTCTCTCTCTCTTGCTCTTGCTCCTTCCATTATAGCTCTTGTTTCTACTTGCATGCTTCTACTTCAAGCTCACTTCCTCCAAGTATAGGGATGTTTAACTAGATACTACAAGTGGCAGGTTCCCATCACTATCACTTCATTCTTTATTCTTTTAATGACATTTGAATAAAGAGAATTGGAGTTCCCACATCTTATGTTTCTCTCTCTCTCTTGCTCTTGCTCCTTCCATTATAGCTCTTGTTTCTACTTGCATGCTTCTACTTCAAGCTCACTTCCTCTAAGTATAGGGATGTTTAACTAGATTATGTAATGGATATTGAGACACATATAACATAGCATTAAATAATTTATTATTGATTGAACCTCTGTAGCTCTTTCTTGTTTCTTACTTTCGCTCTTGCTCTACCTTTTGTTGCAATCTTTATATGTATAATCTCTGACAAGGGTAGAATCCACCTTGTTTTCCTTTTTGTCAAAATGAATAGTAAAGGAAAGTAAAGAGAAGCAAAGAAAGTAATGTGTCATTCTTGAAAGATTGGGGAATGGTACCTTTCTCCATAATCATAAAACACCAAAGAGACATATATTAGATCTTTGATACATTGCTTGTATAGCATATTTATGTATTTTTTTGTGTTATTACTATGCTTTTGCAAAGTTACAAAATTTAACCAAAAATATTTAGTGACATATGAAAGCTATTGCATCTCAAACTTTGACCAAGAAACCAAGCAACGTGCTCTTCATCAACACAATGTCCTAGGCTTTATGACAAGCCTCTAGCAAAATCTATTTAGTTTTAAAAAGTTGTGAATGTTATTCATCTACTGTGTAACGTACCCGCCTATCAGTTGTCCAAGCATGTTTTAGCGGTCCATCGAGAAACGAATATAAATGTCGCTGCCCAGCATTCCCATGGAATGTTCTGAGGTTTGTCACGCCTAGGGTTTCCCAAGTCCATCTCGCAATGGAATGTTCGCTGTTGAACCCACTAGAGTGGACCTAAAAGTTGGGTTCCTAGTGGTCAAGTTCTCCTAATAGCATTCTAGCATCGGGTTTTGGACATTCTACTTTACACAGAGATACCCAATCCAAAGCAGATCCATGCCGCACTTGGTTCAAAGAGAATGGGATACGAGAGAGATGCACCGCTCAACCTCTCTGCCCATAGGGCATAGTCCCATTCTAGTTCCCTCTAAAATGACATGAATTGGGTTCTAACTTAATAGTACCTAAAGGTTGGACATTGATAAAACCTTGTGAGAAGCCTCCCAGTTCTTTGGGACCACCCCACAATAGAACAGACTCGTTGAAGGTTCCGCCCACCTGATTCCCTTGATAGCTTTAGTTTTCTAATTAGGTCCTACCACATTCATGTGCAACACTTAAAATCAACTTCCTTAATTAAGCCTTTTAGAGAACATGGTTCGTTCACGTAATTTATGTCACAGACACGAATACAAAGCAAGCATTCCTTTGACAAACCAGTTCAAACAAATTCCTAAACTTATCTCAAGTTACTCTTTGTCTCCTGCCCATATAGGAGGGTTATATATCCCCTTTTGTCCAACAGAAGTACCCTGTCCAAATCACATGGCACCATAATTTCCATCCATTATCTAGAAAAGGATCTTCCAATGCCCTAGACGATGGGCTCACAACAGTCTTCACCTCTGTTCCGGACTAGGCAAGGGGTGTCCAGAGCTCCACTTGACCCCAGGCGGCCTAGGATGAAACACAATTTTCGTGGATGGCCTTTTCACCACTCGACCTTCGGCCCATGAATCGAGCTATGCCCTTCTCGGGTTGATCCGTGGTGAGATCTTGGAGATGATCCACCTGTGCAAAATATCATTCCTTAATTAATCCAACTAAGAATCAAGCACAAACAAGGCATTCAACCCAAATGTCATTTTCCAAGAAAACATTCATTTATTCCCATGGCAACTTGTCATCAAAGATCCCTGCCATGCATTTACCATCAAACACAAGCACTTGGAATAATCCTCCAAATCACATCCCAACAATCAGTTTAATGCAAAAAGCATGTACAACATTATTTGATCAATCAACAAAAACAATGGTATCCTTTTTCAACATTGTAGGAATAGTCGTGATAACCTTTCCATCGCGTATTTGCTCTCCCCCTTGGGATCTAAGCGATTCCATGCAAAATTTATTTAACACTTCCTCCATTCGGCTAGGACATATGTCAAAGTTTCAACATTGCTCAAGACATGAGTTCTAATAATCCCTTACTTTGATTGATAACCGAACGTTCTTCCTAGAGAGTACAAAAGCATCGGTCTTTCCTTTGACTTAGGGTTTCCTAACCCTTGAGCTCTTCATTTGCCTTTGAGGCCTAGAGTTGTTTGTATCTATTCTAGTCTCGAGTAGGATTGATAACATCGTAGCTTATGATCGTTGTTTGTGTTAACTGCGCACAACATCAAGACTCCCAATCTATTAGACATAAGCTACTAAATGAGAGCTTGGTTAAAGGTCTAGAGCTTCGATAATGATTCTTTTCTAGACTAACCTATTTGCCATGCAATCCTTCAGGGATGCAAGTTACAACTTATACCTTCAAAGCGAAGAAAACACACCTACTATTGCGAGGACATGCTTGAAGCCTTAAATTTTTGTTATGAATTCATTGCATAGCGTCTAAATACAATTAACTTCTCTTGATACAGGCATTTGGGGAATTCAATCCTTTGAATACTTGCGATGTAGTTTATCCTTTTCAATGTCCAATTCTTGCACGGCATAATATGGGTCTAATGCTTCTCATACGGGAAATCAAAGCAAGCATCTATTAATTTGAAAATACATTACTTATGACCGGTATCACATGCAAATTGGTAGTGATGCCCTTGCCTGAGGCTTTATTGCTTGTTGAGGGATTGCCATTTGGGTATCATCGTCTTATTTGTCGTCTCTCTCTTCTCTCTCTCTACCGATGCAACGATGATAGGGAGGGTGGAGAGAGATAAAAAATTAAATTATCTTTTTTTAAATAAAAATAGGGGGGTCTTATGTAGTGCGGGCAGGGAGCACTACATAATGCATAGTGTAAATGAGATGTTTCATTTTACTTAGATATGGCTAAATACACATTCAAATTTCAGCAAGAGTAATATCATACATTATAATGTGCACATTTAGTTATCTTAGATAGTTTGAATGATACATATTTTTCTTGCATATGGTTAAAAGAAACTACAATTAGTTAAGATTAGTATGACTCATAATGTAAATAGTTAAAGTTTCTAGAATAGTTTGAAAAACATATTTTTGCTTACATATGGTTAAAAGCAACTGCACTTCATTAAGATTAGTATGACTCATAATGTAAATAGTTAGACTTTTTAGAATAAGTTACTCTCTACATTAGTAATTTTGTAAGTAAAAGGATATCATGGTTATTTTTCATTGTAGTACTTAAAGTTTTTAGAACAAGTTACTCCATGCATTAGTAATGTAGTCAAAGGATATAGTGCTTACTTTTTAATACAAAAACATCAACTAAACTTGTTCAAAAAACTCTAAGAAATCATATAGCTTTTGCAAAGTAGAGATTAAGATGCAAAATCTTATTTAATCATAGAATGGTACTAATGTCATGAATAAACATACATTCTTATACTAATAGAACACACAATAGCCATCCACTCCATAAAAACGTTGAATACCATATATATTTAATCATACAATGGTACTGTTATCATGAATAAGTACATGTTCTTATGCTAATAAAATACACAATAACAATACACTCCATGTAGATGCCAAATCACAAAGCCTCATTAAGGTCTTCTAAGAAAGGAAAACTATGGCTTCCGAGGAAACATTACTAAAACCACACAAATTGGTATGATATATACAATTGGAATCATCTTGGGAAATCCAATGTGTGCGTATCATTAGCACACTAATAATATGTGCAACTAACAAAGTATGCATGATGTAGCACCAGACCACCAGCTCATAAAGGAGTGATGGATGTATAAAATAAATGCAAGTTTTTGACAACTTTGTTGAGGATAACCCTTATCCTTGCATGCCAATAGCATAGGTTTGACACCATACTAACAAAGTGTGGATCATGTCATGCAAACAAAGACTCAAAAAAGTACATGACTACCCAATTCTAAACTATACAAGAATGATTCTCCATGCTAATCCATTTCTAGCTATAGATTCTAAGCATAATCAATGTGTCAATCTCGATGTCCAAAACAACAAGCAATCATGAATGGAATATTGGATTGACAATCCATTCTAAGTGATCCTTTGGTGCCTCTGAATAATACACCATTTTCTTTACCATCTACTAGACTTAACTTGACAACAACTAGCATTGCTAATATATTTACTTTCAATATGTTGCATAATCCAGTAATGCAAAAATGCATCACAATAGTGGAACATCTACATGCAAATATAGGTCTTTGTGTCCTCAATAAGTAGTCAATTGAAAGGATTCTAGAAGTCCACCATAATAACTCTCCATTCAACACAATACTAAATGTAGAAAATGAAGTAGTATATAGTTTTCTTGGCAACATAATCAAGCCCATTTAGATTGGCTAATTGCAACACAAGCCATCATAGACTTTAGTAAAAAGAGAACTAAGAATAGGAAACAAAATAGAGACACAATAGTTTTTTTTACAACTAACGAACAAACATCCACTCATACCACAATCAACATGCATGAAAGAAATTTGAGAGATCATTTAGGAATACAAAAAATTATTCAAAAAAAAAATATCACTAACAAAATCAATCTACCTATCTTTCATGAAATACGAACAGGATCAACACAACCAATCAAGATGGCAATGGGGAAGAGATCTCCAAAAGAGAATTAGTATATTAATTATGCAATCAAAGAGATGCTTGCAAAAGGACTAACAATACCCTCATCTAGTGATTGGACATCAAAGCCCCATTTGATAAATAAGGATTATGGAACATATAGGTTTTACATTGATTTTAGACCCCTAAACAAAGTAACATAGCATGATGAATATTGGAGGGGTGCACCTTATAGAACATGTAAGATACTATGTGAGTTAAAAAAAAAGGGTATCTTATTCAGTAAAATTTATAGGATTATATTTACAAAATAGGTTTTAAAATTACACTAAAAAATATCTATAAGTTTAGTAAAGAAAAAGGGGTCATTTTATGGCCTTATAGCATGTAAAGAAAGAGTATATCTTTATAGTGCCCTTTGAACACACATTATATAGATGATTTCTTATGGTGCATCCCCTAAGAATGTATATCTTCTACCACAACTTGATGATCAACTACACTTCACCTCTCTAGATTTGGCATTAGATTACTAGCAAATACCATTGTCACTAGCCAATGCACATAAAATAACTTTTTGAACCACCACTGGCTTGTATCACTTTACCTGAATGCCATTCGAACTCAATCACATATGCAACGCATTCCAAAGAATGAGAAATAAAATCTTTGGAGAGCCAATGGAAAGAAAGATATTTAGCAATATATGCAGATGACATATTGATTTCTAAAAAAAAGCTAGGAATAACATAAGGAAATCATCAAAGAAGTAGGATATGAAAATATAATATGCAATTGCAATGCAAATGCAAATGGGGGTCAATATTCTTAGAATTCTTTGGATTTGTCATTTTTGCATCTCACATCAAAATTGATCCAAGAGAAATAAATGTTGTCTAGCAATTCCCAATGCCCACAATAATTAAAAAACTTCAAAGCTTCCCATGATTAGTCGCATTCTTAACTAGATTCATCCCTAATCTAGCCTCAAAGTCATAACCACTAAGAAATCTACTCAAGAAGAGTAAAAAATATGAATGGATAAATCAATGTGAAGAGAGTTTCAACTAAAAAAGAAAATGTAGACATCAATACAATTAAGCTATCTTGACTTCACAAAAGCTTTCAAACTATAAACAGACACATCAAATGCGAGACTAGGAATTGTACTCTTGTAAGGACCAAAAAACAAGCAGCAATCAATTTCATATATAAACAGAGTGCTCACAAGGCCAAATGAGAACTATGGCACTACAGAGAAAGAATTACTAGCCATAATTTGGACTCCATCCATACTTAAATGGCAATTTTATAAAAATCAAAATAGATCATCAACTACAAATTCCAATGATGCAGAGATCACACTCACTAAGAAAGTTCCTATAGAGGGTACTAGCATTAGAAGAATACAATTTCACAATCAAATACATGAGAGAACACAAAAATGTGATAGTAGATAACCTATCCAATATCCTTGAAGTGCAAAATATGCAAGTATGTCAAATACGAACTAATAAAAGCACACTAGCATCAATGCAACAAACAAATAAAATGATAGAGTAGATCATATCCACAATAAGGCAAAGGGCAACAGATCCACTAACAAAACAATGTCAACTTTTCAAAAAAAAAAAGTTGTATTTTATTCAAGGAAAATCGACTGGATTCTATGTATCATCTATACTAATGACAGTATACATGGAATATTAATGTATAAACCCGATGTTTGGCCACTCGGGATTCTACAAAATCTTAGAAAAGTTTAGAAATAAATACTATTGGCCACACATGAGGACAACAATCTTAGAGCATCTAAAAGAAAGAATGATAAATATGACCATCTAACAAATCACAACCCACAAATCATGGGTAATTAGAACCCATCATAATAGTAAGCCCATTTGATCTAATCTATTGGGACCTCATCGGCCCATTCCCAAAATCAATGTTAGAAACCAAATACAATATGGTAGCAATAGATTATTTAATGAGATGGTGTGAAAGACAAGCTTTATTTTACAATACAACAAACATCATAGCAAAATTCATGTTGAAGAAGATCATCCTCCAACATTCTTGTCCAAAAAATATCTTATCAAATCAAGGCCAATAGTTTAGGAGGGAAGTGATGAAAATTTGGCAAGATGCATAGAGTTTAAATAGATCTTCACCTCACCATACCATCTGCAAACAAACGAGCTCTCTAAAAGGCCCAACAAAACCATTAAACATATGTTAGCTATTTACATTAACAATTGCAACAAAAATAGGACAAGATTCTCCCTTTTGTAACACATGCATACAGAACATCAGTCCAAGAATCCACAAAGAGCAGGCCATTCCGATAACTATATAGATGTGATTTAGTGTTCCCACTAGTCATAAGTACGATATAAATAAACCCAATGCGAGCATCTCACCCTAGTATTGTTGTAAGCAGTTCCTAAACTATTGGTCTTGATCTGATAGAATGTTTTTGGGACAACAATGTTGGAGGATGATCTTGTTCAACATGAATTTTGTTATGTTCTTTGTTGTGATGTCTGATAAAGCTTATCTTTCACACCATCTCGTTAAATAATATATTGCTACCATGACGTATTAGTTTCTTGACACTATTTCTGGGAATGAGTGGATGACGTCCTGATCGATTAGCTCAAATGGACTTGTTGCAATGATGGGCTATCATTTCCCATTGTGGTGATTTGTAAGATTGACATATTTTGCATTCTTTTACATAATCTAAGATGGTTGTCCTCATGTGTGGTTGATACTATTTATTTCTAATTTTTTCTAACATTCCGTGGAACCCCAAGTCACCAAACATTGAGTTTGTGTGTTAATATTCCATGTATGTTGTTACTAGTGCAGATCAAAGAATACTACCCAATCAAGAAACCAACAAGATAAGGTGACTACCCAATCACAAATCCCAGGGCTATTTGAATCGTTCATGCATAGATGGGCAAGGCCTTATTCAATACATGAGAATATTAGAGAATACACTTGCTGTTTGACACATCTATATAGAAACACATCAATAAAAGCACATGCCCTAAGAATAAAACCCTACTTCAAATCATTTCTATTTTTCATAGCATGGCCCAAGAGCACAACCAGCCACCAACACAATAGGAGCCTAACCAAAGAGGACCTATATAGCCACAAACAACATCAGCAATATGAACCTCCCAAGGAGTCAAAGAATAGGAAAATAAAGTAATAAACTCAAGTAAAAAACCAAACAAACACAATGAGCCATTAGAGATAGCAAAAATAACTAGCATACTCATCGCCATAGCAGGCACCATTGCAAATAGCAAGTAGGCAGTGACACCAAAGACACCCAGCATGCATGGCAACAATCTCAACACAGTGGTGCATAAGTTGGAAATTCCCACCACAATACATAATTGACAGCTACATCAAAAAGAAACACTTCACATCTATGTGTGAACAATTTAAATAGGCCTACCTATCTTAGGCATACATGTATCCAATCCTTTTTTGGGGGGAGATGTCATAGGTAGTGACATGTAAAAGATGAGTGAGAGAGCCCACTAAATCTAGATTGTCAAGGTGGCAAAAGCCATGTTGGAGTCTATTCCAAGAGACTGAAAAATCATGTCTAATGCACTACTTAATGTGAAGGTGAATAAGATAAGAAAAGAATGAGGAAGGGGCTAGGGTAAAGAGGCCAATGAAGTGACACCCCCCAAAAGGAAAAGCACCCCATCCCAATTGAGTAACAAATTTGCAAAAAAGATGTAGCTTTCATAACTATATAGCATTATGGTATTTTTTTAAAATTACAAATGATCTTAATGTGCATCAAATAATTGAGCCATGTGAGTTTTTTAAAATTTTGAATTTTATAAAATCTTAAAGCAATACATCCTTGACTATCACTCTATTGGCCCCTCAATGTCATTCTTTTATGAGCCCTTCATTTATAACTAGAACTACCTAATAAATATATCCCAATGTTTTTTCTTTGAGCTCTATATGATATAGATAGCTTAACCATTCAAAAATATTTATAAAACTCACCTAGAAAAAAAAGTTATGAGGGAGGATTGTTTGATGCAAAAATTAAACATATTTCTATCAAAAGGATCATATTTACATCTACATCTCTGGGATACTTCGGGTTTTAACAAAAAGATTGTTACCCTGACTTTACATGAATTTTACTTTCTTTAGCATTTTCAAGCTCACATTGAACACACGGGCTCTTTTTTTTTAGCTTCCTAAGAGATCTAAGACTTCCCTCACTACCTAGGCAAGTAGCTTATTGGTTTGCAGTGTGCCAAGTTTGGACATTACTACCCTATTCCTATCAGTCCAAATGGATTCCCTCTCTTGGTTATCAGAGATTTGAGAACTGGTTCTCTACAAACTTGCAAGGTGGGCCATTCTCTTAAGCCTTGCTCTCCAATGCCTTCTTTACCCCACTGCTTCTTTGGTTGGGTCAACCTATATGCCTCTGTGAGTTCTTCAATCTCCTTGAATTTCCCTTGCTCCAAGTTCCACATGTCTTTCCGTCTAGTTAGACTTTTTTAAATCTACTATCATTGATCTTTTCCAATCGATTTTAGTAGGAGTTATGCTATCTCGATAGGAAAACAAGCTTAGCCATATGTGTTGCACGAGTACCATATCTACGACCCTTGCATGGCTCTTACCCTATTTGAGCTACTTCACGGTACCTTTCCACCTCTATAGAAGTGCATCGATTGATGTTGATTTTTTGTGATTCTAAATTTCACAAAGCACATTATGCCATTATAGGTACTCCACTTGCCTTTCTCGGCCTTAGTATGTGCCATCCAAAACTTCATGATTGTGGCCTGCAACCACTCCTAAGTTGCTCTTTTGAGCATACTGAAGGACAATCTGTTATCCTTATCCCTCATCAAGTCTATTCCCATGACATCATCAGAGAGCTAGACTTTACTATCCCCATAGCTCCATATGAAGTCTCTTGCTAACTTCTCTATTTTGTCCTAGCAAGCTTTGTTGAAGGGGTTAGCTATAGTTAGAAACACTACCATTGGCAAAATGATGGAGTTTAGGATGATGATCTTTCCATCTTAGCTTTAAGCCAATCAAACCTTTGTTTCTTTATGAGGCCTATGCCCATGGGGTAGCCTAAGTACCAGAATATTTGGCCCATGTTAATTTGCTTAAACCCATATACTTCAAACTCCTTCTTTCCCTATGTCAACAAGATGACCATCATCTTTGTTTTCTTCAGACTAATCATTAAGCCCGATGACTTGCGAAATAGCTCATAAATACTAAGTAGTGTGTCCACATTGTGTTTATTAGCTTCTACAATGTTGGAGTTATTATTTGCAAACATTCGTGCACCATACACTGACCCATCTAGTAGGGGTAACCCCTTGAGAGGGAGCCTTCCCAAATTCTAAAATCAATCATCTTTAGAAGAGGGTCCATTATTATAGTGAACAAGACTCGTGCCAATGGACCTCGGGTAAGTTATTATATGTATATCCTCTACATCACGTGCATACAAGGGCTATTTATAAATATCCTTATCTTTGAATTTTTCCTAAATAAAACATAACCCTTTTCTATTCAATTTGTAAATTACACATTTATATTACACCCTTCTGTATGTAAAAAATATATAACAATGGTATTTTAAAAATATCTAATTTTGAACCCACGTGATGCGCACACATATTCATGAGTAACTTACCTAAGCAATGGACATCATTTTGGCACACTGATCTTCTCAATTGGAATGGGGGATATTAGACAACTAGCATTCACAGCTACTCATGCATAAATAAAAAGGCCACTTATCATTTTGATTAAAGGACTCCCGAAGCCCATCCAGTTGATTATGATTAAGATGAAGTCCATCTAATTTGGTCATAAGCATTGTCTAGATCCATATATATGAGTACAAATTGCCCCGTCATGTTGTAATGCCCAATCCATAGAGAATGCCAAATTGAGTATGGCATCATGTATTTGCTTTCCATGTAGGAATCCATATTAATCTCTGTGAATAATTTGAGGTGCAAGATACTTGATTCTCAACACTATTGCTTTGGCCACAATCTTGTAACAAAGATTGATCATGGTGGGTGACCTCCATTAGTTGATCGTTACCCTATCCAGAGATTGAGGTATCAACTTGATCATCCCAAGTTTTTCATGATGTGGCATACTACTTCTCACATGAAAATGGCTAGCAAAATCACATACATCATTCTTGAATTTTTCCCATATTGCTCCTTAAAGTTCCAATAGGAACCCATCTGTCCTAAAGGATTTCCCTGACTTCATCTTCTTTATGGTAAACTTTACTTCATCCATAGTGAAGGGGTGAGCCATGAGGGTGACTATGTCCATCATTATTCTCTCAGCGCATAGGTGGAGAGAAGCTCTTGCACTTGCTTCTCATACTCTGGCATAACTAGAGCTTCCTAGCCTACAATTGAGAACAAGGGACAAGTATGACACAAAGGCTTTAGCTATTGAAAAGTTATCCTAGTTTATGGCCCCCTCAGCATCCTAGATGCAGAGTATTGTTTCCTTCTTCTTTTTAATTTGGAATGCTTGGAAAAAGTTAGGGTAGTTAGCTTCTCCCTCAATCTCATATTTAGCCTTTAGTTGTACCTTACAACCTTGAATTTGGTATCTTTCCCTAGCCTTAATGAAATCCTCAACATACTAAATGTTCCACACAAGAATAGGATCATTAGGCTAAACAACAAAAGCACTAAGAAGAGAAGCACAAATAGGAGTGGCAATATCCATGTTGTTCCTAGATACTTGAATCCGATGGCGACCATGCTATTTGGCATAATTCCTTTCTACTCTAATGCATTCATCTAGCCTAAGGAATGAGTCCTTGGGATTTTACTTGGTAGCTCATCTATTAGAATTATTAGGTGAATAAATTGAGATCACACGGACGTCCTCCTTATCTACAAGCATTGCACCTATTACATAGTAACCCTCTTTATCCTTCTTGATGAGTTGCAGCCTATGAGATTCCTTGATTAGGATTAGAGTCCCCTCTTTCCCCCTTTTTCATGAGGCAACCACATATTTATATCTTGCAAAGTCTCTTTTTGCCCATTCTCATTCCTAAATTTTAATATGTTGCAATGCTAGGGTGTCGAATCTCCTCATTTTGAGGATCCTCCTACAATTCACCCTTCTTGCCTTTGAACACAAGCCCCTCATGTTCTAGGTGATGATGCTTAGTTTAGTCGTGTTGTTCATATTACAAATATTTTCCTTCCTCCATATTTTTGTCACCATCCAGAGTATCCACTAGAGGTTGGTGGGCTTGTTGCTTGAGTAAGGGCTTTCTTCTTCCTTTCGATGGATTTTGATTTTTCTTCCCTATAAGCACCATATTCTCATTCTCTTGTTTAGGCTCATTCTAGCATTACTTCCCCTTTTCCTTTTCTTTATTCTTTTTTCTTCCTTGCCCCCCACCGCTCTTGATGATAATTTAGGGGTAGTTGCCATTGTTGGGACTTCCAATTTCTTCTCTGGTTCCTTCTGCTTCTCCTTTTCTTTCTCTTAATCTTTAAGTTGGGCTGGAATTTTAACTTCTTGCTTTGTTTGCTTCTTAGGGCACTCCTTTGCAAATGTCCAATTTCATGGCAATACTAGCATGAGTCAAGAAAGAATGTGAACTTGATCTCTAGTGTAATTTCCAAGCCATTTGCATCAAAGACCCATGTGATGCTACTAGTGTATACAGTAGTTTCCCCAATGATTCCACCAATGTACTAACTTCACTATTCATCTAGTTAGGTAGATTAGGAAAGGTGACCCATACCGAGCACTCGTGTGCTAGTGTTTGATGGTGAAAACTTGGGCATCCATGGGAGCACATATACGAAATCTCCTTTTGTATCTAACTATCGATCCCAATATCCATTCTCTCTCTTGCTTAAAGCCAAGAAAGGCAAAGTAAAAGCCTCTACCGACAAATCTATATTATTGCAAGGTGTCTCATGCAAAGTATGTTGACAAGAAATAGCATCCAAAATCATCCGCATTACAGATCCTACCTATTAAAAATAAAAACATACCAGCAACACAAAACTCAACATATCTATGCTTGAGGTGTTGTAGAGATAATGTTGATGGGACTCACAACACCTTCTTCTACTCTCGTCCAGGTGTCTTTCTCTTCTTGGAGAACTTATTGATCTTTGCATGCATCTCCTTCTCCACTCCAACCGTGTCAACCTGATCATTTCGTGCAATAGCAAGATAGTCAAGCTCCATACTATATGCATTTTCCCCTAATTTTTGTGGGTGTTCAACACCAACATTAGATTTAGGTCCTCTCTTGCCATTGCTTTCATACATGGGAGGACAAAGGAGACCATGTGGTAGTAGTGAGCCACCACGTTTGACTATGCTATTAATAACTTTAATTGTGCTTTCATTATCCACCTTTTGTTACAAGAAAGAAGCAAAATTTACTTAAAAAGAAGCATTTCTTAGGTGGAGCAAAACCAAGGAGGTTGCTTGCATTTATGATGAAATAAGGTATCACTTCATTTGTCAGGTGCTTGAGGATAAGAGAGTTGGGCATATCAAACTTTATATTGATGATGATCTAGTAGACCTTCACCTTAGGGGATTCACTATCATGTGCATTCAAGGCCTATTCTTAGATACTTTTATATGTGAATTTTTAACTAAATAAACCACACACTTTTTTATTCAATCTATAAATAACTCCTTTATGTAGCACCCTTTGTAAAAAAGGTGTAAAATTGATATTTAAAAAATCCCTTATATTAAACCCATATGGTATTTATTTATTTATTTATTTATGGGTAAACCTTCCGATACCTTTCGATTGCCCTCTTAGAAGTTTATACATTACAAGAAGTTGATGGGTATTGGGTGAGGATAGCTCACATATATTATACTTCATACATTCTCTCATTTTTTTTCCTCCTTAAAGGTACATTGGCCTTTAAGTGGGAGGTTATTGGGATAAAGGCCAATGTGGCCAGCGACCCCTCTTACTCACTAATACTAACTATATCTGTACACACTCATTTTTTATTCTTTCATTGATAAGATAATAAAGTGCCACTCACAAGAGAGCTATTGGAGGAACCATAAATATTGCATCTTGTGTGTGTGTGTGTGTGTGTGTGTGTGTGTGTGTGTGTGTGTGTGTGTGTGTGTGTGTGTGTGTGTGTGTGTGTGTGTGTGTGTGTGTGTGTGTGTGTGTGTGTGTGTGTGTGTTCCCCATTCTTCTTGTAGCTCCAACATTTAAATGGTTTACAAAATTATTTAACCCTCTCAAGAGAAATAGTATAGTAAATGATGGTTTAATGATAGAAATCTATATCTAGTTTAGAAAAAGTGTTTCCTTTTTTAGAGTATTTTTTAAAGAAAAAGACTATGTATTCCATGGACCTTGGTAAAAATGCACACGGGCCAAATAATTGAGGGTGGATAGTAGGATGAATACAATATTGTAGGATGTTTATCAATGTATCCTGGGAATGCTATGGGTTTTGGATGATAGTGTCATTTAGAGGTTCATATCTCAAGGATTCTTTTGAGTCTCATAGCACCCATTTATTGATATTAATCTCATGTATTTCTCATTAAATCTTGTTTTGGGGTTTGATTTTTGGAGTCAAATTAGCATACCATCCTACAAAGTATGGTTGGTATGTACTTTTATGAGTGAGAAGATATGAGCAACTCAAGAGTATATATTTATGGATTTTTAAACAAAATTTAAGGACTATGTGGTCTAGGGTATTAATTTGAAATTTTATTTAGCTAGTTTACCATATTCTCTTTTACTTTATCAACTAGCTTTTTTTCATGTAAACTATGGTGAGATATTATGTAATTATTGGTGTTTGGAGTAGAAAGGTGATAAGAATCCTTTAATGTGAACATAAGAAGGTATACAATTGGTTCAATGCTATATGAAGGTATACAATCGATGTAGTGCTATATGTAAACCATATACCTTCCTTCCTATCAACATCCTTATCCTCCTTCTTCTTATCCTTTTACTCTTGCTTTTGTTTGTAATAATTTTTTATATGAAATGTTTTACCACCAATGGAAGTAGTCAATGTCTTTCTTGGACTTCAATTTGTTGCATGATCATCCATAGTCCTAGTTCTTGCCTTTATACTATTGTCTCCTTCTTTTTCCTTGAGTTGTCAATGCTTGATCATATTTACCTTAGTCCATGGATTTCTTGTATATCTCTTCAACCAATAAATTGGCCATAATAGCACTGAGCTTTAACTCACCATCCAAAGAGAGCTTAATTATTTATGCTTGTTTTGAATGTATCCTATGATGCAAGCAATGAGCATAATAAAAATATTTCCTTAACCTCACCTTGAAACTTCAAAATTTGAACTTTTATTTGATTAAATATGATATTAAATTCATTGACATGGGATGCAATAGTAGAACCCTTCTTCATCTGCAACTCAAACAACTTTTTCATGAGACACACCTTATTAGACGCAATTTCATTCTCATAATGATCATATAGCTTCTTCCATAAGTCACATGTAGGGGTCCCATTTATAATTATAAAATACACAAAATTTGCCAAGTGCAACCTAGTAATGGATTTAGCCAATGTATCAAGCTTTGACCATCTTTAGATATGCATGTTGATTTTCCACCTAATATATCTTATGGGTCTTAACTACCTCTTTTGAATAAGGACATCTTGGATCTACTCATTTCACAAACTAAAGTTGATACTATCAAACTTCTTGATTTTATACAGTTCATGTCCATTATAGGTGATGAAGCCAATTATGCAAAATAGTGGCTAACTACTAAATGATAGTAACTAGAAAATTAGCCAAATGTACCACAAAATTGGCAAACTTTCTATAATACCTATTCCGTATAACTAGAACTAAGAGAAGAGAAAAAATGATCAACTACTCAACAATAATGCACATATCATTGTAGAAATGTTGTCAAAGTCAAATGAAGCTCCTACTGATGCATGCGCTCCTACTCCACCCCCACCACAGTATGAGTTTCCCATGCCTTCTACTACGCCTACTCCCCTGCCTACTCCCGTGCCTTCTGCTCCACCTCCCCCCCGCCTTGTCTCTAGCATGACTCTCCCCCAGCACTGCCTCTACCTACTGCTCACCTGCTGCTCTGCTTGTTCCTTGGCGTGACCCCCCAGCGATATATCCACCTATCCCACACCCACCTGTTGTTCCTCCCCACCCCACCAAATCTCCCCCTCCTAAACTCGCCATGTCCCCTCGACTGAGGGCCTGAACCCCCACCTCCTCTGCCCTTGACCCCCCCGCCTCCTCTGCCCTGGTCCTCCACCTCTTTCATACTGCAACCCTGGCCCCGTCCGACAGGCGCAACACCCGCGATGTGGCCATTGTGAGAATACTTACAGTGGTGCCTAACACCCCCCCTCACTGTTGAAAAAACATTTCCCCCCCCTCCTTCACTCCAGTTGCTCCCTCCCTCTACAGCAACTTTCCCTCCCCCTCCGGCAGTGCAGCAACATGTTTGGTAGGTTCTTAGTAGGGATGCGCAATGGAAACATCTGGTCAGATACTAGTGTATTTTACGAGTGCCCCCAGTCAAACACCTTGTGTGTTGTCCTCTCTGAGGTACAACTCTTAGCCATCTGTGCGACAGAGCTGGAGCTTAAAGTAACAACGATCTTTGGTCAAGTAGTAGGTCACTCCCCATAGCTTCGGGATTGGCTTCACTTCATGTTGCGCATCGGCATAGAGCAGATTGTGGAGGTAGCTCTAATGGGCCAAGGTATCTTCATGGTATGGCTCACCTTGTAGGGGGTCCTTCACCACCTCCCAATAGGTAGTGAAGAAAGCCTTAGAGAGGCCATCCTCTCCTAGGCATTTCTGCCCGTCCTATGTATGGAAAGCCTCCTTTAGTTCCTTCTCTCTGAAGGGGGACTATGAGGGAGCGTCCCATCTCCTCTGTGATGTGGGACAGTATGTGATCCCAAACTTGTTTTCTACATTGATGTCCTCTAGTTGAGATTGTCTCATGTTTGAAAAGGCTATTGTAGTAGTCTGTGGCTATCTCCATCACCTTGTCTAGCCTAGAACTAGTCCTCCCATATTGATCCCAAAGGTTGCGTATCTACTCTTTTGAGGTGCAAGGCTAGTGCACTTGAAAAAACTCCTTGCACATCGTGTCCCCCTTCCATGCCCAGAAGGCTACCGAGGTGCGGAAAGAGAACTCCGAGCACCTATCCTCTAGGCTAGTTGTGGTTGCTCCCGCGCACACCTCTTATGTGTGGAGGGTGGGATCCCCTGGTGCCTCCTATAATAATCTTTGCATGGCTGCAGGGTCCCATCAGAGTGCTCTCTCCTCCTCTTAGCTCTGTTGCCTGGCTTGTATGGCTACCTCCTGGTAGATATTGCTCGACTTGGCTAGGACCTCTATAACCTCGTCTATGATTTTGTCCCTCTTGCCCCACTCCCTAGTCCAAATCTACTCAATTTGTCTCTTCATCTCCTCCCTCTTATAGATCGAGTCAAGGATCAAACAGGATCGTGTGTCTAGGAGGGTAGATGCTGGGGGATCAAGTGTCAGGAGAATCGGGCAATGATCAGACAACATGGTGCCCACCCGTTGCCCAATCTGGCCTCCACGAGAGCATCCCCACTCTCCCACATAGAACCTATCCAACCGCTCCAGCAGGGCTCCACCTAGCCACCTGTATCCCCAAGAGAAGTCCAACGACCTCTTCCTCCTATGGAAGGCAGGAGCTCTCCAAACATCAGGTGCTCTTGTTGCTAGTAGAAATACCTCCCATGCCTCTTGCTCCTCCCCATCCATGCCCTCGTAGTTTATGCTTATGCCCTCTGCTGGTCCTCTAAAGCCTCCAGGTTGTTGAAGTCTCCTCCAACGATCTAGGAGTCCACCTATGTGAGTCCTTTCGCGAGCTCCACCCCAGAACCTACTGTGTGCCCTAACCTCAGTAGGGGCATAGACATTGAGGACTCCAAGGCATGAGTCCCCAATATCTAATTTCATCCATAAAACCCTCCCTACCCCTATCGTCCCATGGTCTATGCTCCCAGTACCTTCCCTACCTGTCGCTGGGCCTAGGCAGGAGTGAGCTTGTGCTCTTATAGAAGTAAGATGTCGATCCGTTTAGCAAGGGTAGGCTACAACTCTTGCCGAACAATCAACTTCCTGGAACCACATGCCCCACTATAGTGGAGGCTTTTCACATTCCAGGATGCAAGGTGTAAACTCATAGGGAGACCTGTGAGTGACTGAACAAACATCTGTTTGGTGTGGAAGCTGCTGATGAAGAATAGGAACTATGAGAAATGTGCATACGCTTTGCTGTTGGCCTAGATGGTAAACTCTATTCCCCCATGCTAGCCCTCAGGTGGACCATGGGGGTGATGAATGCGCCTTGTGATACCACCAGGGCATCTATCAACTAGGTTGAGAGGTCAGACTCCATACATTGGTAGAAATGGGTTGCTTGTGCTAGGGGCCACTGATCACATCCATCGGCACTCTCCATTGCAGAGGGGCTCGAAAGATAATGCTCACATGAGGGACCTCGGCCCCAGCCCACCAGTTAATGTCCATCATGCAACCTGTCGACTACTAGGAGATGTGGTCTGCCACCTGGCTCTTCACATCCTCCTCTATCTAAGTCGTCATCTAGTCTCCTCTGTGAGAGGTATGAAGGAAGAAGGCGTAGTTTGGTTCATCCAATGGTGCTAGTAGATGGACCTTGCCGCTCCTAGACTTGCGTACCATGAAGATTCCCACCTCCAGGGGTAGTGGGAACACTCTGTGCTTGGCAACTCTCAAGTAAGACCATGGCCCACTGCAAAAAAACTCATGCGGTAAAGCAGCTACATTGTCTTGGGAAAGTGTGACGAGCGGCATGGACGAATGAACTGGTGGCTGTGTGAGGGAGAAAATGGGGCCTAGACTGTCATTGAGTGGAGGATGTCGGTGTCTAGGGATCCTTACCTCCCATGCAAGGGGGGGTCACCTGTGCTAGGTGGGGATCAGGGGGGGCTGGTCGAGGGGGGTAATGGTGGGGAGGGGGAGGATCGAGGGATGGTGGGGTGGTCAGAGGCACTTGGCGGGTGTGGGGGGGGCAATAGCTCTGGGGGAAGGGGGGTGTGGACTAGGCTCGGGGGGAGCCATGCAAAGGGGGTGGGGGTTGTGGGCCCTCGGGTGAGGTAGCTTGTGACACCTTTGTGGGGGGTGGATGTGTGGACCTGTGGTCCTGTCAGGTAGGGCAAGGAAGGGGGGCCACATGGTGCTGTGTCGGGGGGGCAATGCTTGCCCTCCTACTCCTTGCTCCCCTGGTTGTGTTTGAGGAGATGCCTCTATGGCCCCCTACCGTCTCTCTCTTTGTCTTCTCTGTACTTGTGTGAAACTGTCTGCATCCACTTGTGGGCCTACCGACAAAGCCACCCTAGCTACGAAGCATGTGCGGTATGGGCCGCTAGGTTTTCACTAGCATGTATCCCCCTACAAGTGGTAGGTAGAGTGGGTGGTGCTCCACCTGGGACCTTCTTCACCGTGCAGGAGGGGGGGCGTCTAGCTCTTGATAGAGGACGGCAGCAAGATGAGGGGATAGCTATCCTTTCATGGACAAGGATCTGGGTGATTGGCCTTCAGGGGAAGACATGGCAGCTGGACCCTTTTGTCTTCTTGGAGGAGCTCAGGGAGTGGCGCCTCTCGATCTAGGAGGATAAGCCACTTGATGAGCTGGAGTGGGATCCAAGAGAGTTGCTATGGTCGACCACTGCAATCATCACAAGAAGCCACCGAGGCTCCTAGAGTACATGACCAGGATTGGCATACACATACTGATGTAGGAGGACATGGATTGGGCATTGTCATGTAGCAAGCACTGGGCAGAGCATAGCATCATAGAACCTTTCTGATGAACCTTCTGGCTTCACCTATGGGATAGCTGGAGGCCGAGAAGGGTATCGTATTTCTTATGGATAGTGGCACATGGAGGCTTGGCGGTGGGAAGTTGGCTTGCCTAGATGCAGAAGGAGGAAGGTTGTAAGTGCTACACATAGCAGCCTTTGGAAATGCCAAAGCACTGCCTTTGGTCATGTGAGGTGGCACATTTCTTGTGGAGAGGAGCATTCTACATCCTTTGCCATATAGCACCTAGCCTTGGATGTATCTCATGGTGAGCTTTTTGCTGGTAGGCTGTCAGCCAGGGCCACAACCTTCTGTATGAGGCTAGAATGTAGGACACGATATTCATTATCGAGGCAGGTTGTCCACAATAGTTGGTTTGGTTTGGAGACTCTACCCATCTGCCAGGTACTGGAGTCCACATCAGACCACTCTGAGAGGTATGGGAGATCATAGGGAGTCTTACTACATGGCATATTTGGAAGGCACAGTGTCAAGAGGCTTTTGGCAGAGAGAGACTTTCGGTACAGATGACCTTAGTAGAGCTCTGGACCTCCATCATCCACTCCCTTCGCGGCTGATGGGATCACATGCAGGGTGAGTCCAGGGTTTGTCGAGAGCTCTATTGTCATTTTATGCGCACTAGGGGCAGCCATGACCTATTTTTCATGATGCAAGCAGGAAGCCCTAGATGGCGATACACCCCCCTCCATGGTTTCTTGCCCCCATCCCCCCTAGACCGCCCTGAGAGACTTGTACATCTGATATATTTGTGACTCTGCATCAGCTCCAGCTAGTCTGTTGAGCATGAGAACTTCCTTATATTCAGGGTTTATTCTGAAGTAATATAGTCAACCACATTTTATTTGCAAAAAAAAAAAAAGAGAAATGTTGTGAAAATCACTACGTATAGTTAGAATATGGTACTATCGCATCAATGCTTCCTCATAAATATAGCAACATAATAGTATCCAGCTGTTCAAAAGTATAGCAAGTCCCCTAGGAACCCTCGATGGATCACCTAAAAATATATAAGTGTACTACATGCAATCAAAAGAAGAGTTGTTTTATTTGGTAAAATTTACAAGATTACATTTACAAAATATGTTTTTCAATTACAATTTGGAAAAAATATGTAAGTTTCTTAAAGAAAAATAGGTCATTTTATTACCTTATAGGATATAAGGAAAGGGTATTTTCTAATACCCTTTTAATGCATGAGATATAAAGGGTTTACATATAGTGATCCCCCCCCCCCCCTCTAGCAAAAACCTTCACAATACATCAAAGAACAATGTTCCTGCTCATTCATAAGTAAATGTGCATGGATATAGTCTAATTGTAGAATCACTGGCATATCCTCATGTCGGCCGTCATCTAACATGTCAATGAATAATATCATGCCAAATAACCAAGGCAAATAGTGGATGTGCCAACTCATATAGAGCTTGACATCTCAGCACTCCCACTCAAGCTCAGCATGAGTTTGTGAACTCTAAGCATAGTCCTAAAGTGTTGAAGCTTCTCAACTCCTAAGGCCTTGGTGAAAATATCAGTAGCTTAATCCTCCGTGTGGTGCTGACATAAACTAAGTCAATATCACCTGCTAGAGCCCACACCCAAATGAAATGGTAATTGACCTCTATGTGTTTGGTCTCTGCATGATACACTGGGTTCCTAGTTAATTGAATGCTACTAAAGTTATCACAGTAGATGATAACCTTCTTATCCACCTGCATTCCCAAATCACCAAGTAGCTTGTGTAACTAAGATACCTCACATGCTGCAACTGCAGCACCTCTATACTCTACCTCTATACTAGACAAGGTGATTGTCAATTGTTTCTCACTAATCTAAGTAATGGTGGCACTTTCAAAGAAAAACATAAAACCATTAGTAGATATCCTATCTGAAATACTATTAGCCCAATCTGCATCTATGTAACCATGGGTTTTCCCACAATTTTTTTATATATAGTAACAGCCTCAATCAAGTCACCCTCATGTACACTAAGCTTAGCATTAATATCCAAATGTATAGAAATAGACTTGCAATCAGTGATACCATATTTCTTCAACATATACAATTCATATTGTCTCTATGATAACCATATACTCTCTGGAGTCCTGATTATCTCTATACCAAGAAAATAGTACATCTCTCCTTAATCCTTCATCTCAAATTCAGTCTTGAGAAGACTCTTCACATTATCAATCTTTGTCTCAGTATCATCCATGATGATCAAATCATTCACATATATAGTAATGACCATAATACATGCATCACTCTCACTACATAGAGTGAGTAATTAGCTTGTGCTTTGCGAAATCGAGTGTTGATAAGGCTTTTTGCAATCCTATATTGCCATGCCCTAAGTGCTTACTTCAACCTATACAATGCATCCTACATACATAATTTGGATGATTCTCATTCACATAACCAGGTGGTTGCTCCACATAAACTTCATCTTGCAACTCCCCATGCAAGAAGGCATTCTTAGCATCCATTTGATGCATGATCTAACCTTTTGTTAAGAATACCATGCTTTAATTTGGATGATCAACATAAGAGAAACTTGATGATACATCTATCTCACAATAGGTGAGTCTTAACTTTCTCTTTACCTATTCTTGACATATGTGATGTACTTGGTGGAGTAACCTATGACCTCAATCTACCAGTCCAAGGTCTATCAACCGAGCAATGACTAGAAGACTCTTGTGGTCCACTCAATGTCTATGAGTGATGAACCTATTTTCTACATAGCCACACTCTCATGCTCATCAATCCCAACTGCATTTTGCACATTACTGTACCAGCTAATTATTTCATCAAAAGCAACATCCCTACTAACTCTCAGCTCGCATATACCAGGATTATAACATCATATCCCTTCTGCTCAAGAGAATATCCAACAAATCCACATTTTTCTTCTTTGGGATCCAGTTTAGTGCTCATTAGGGACATGCACATAACAATAAATCCAAATACTTTCATATGGGATAGATTTGGCTTTCTACCATTAAACTTCTTTTCAAGTGTCATACCATGTACAACAACAATGGGTGTCTTGTTCATAATGTGTACAATAGTAGTAATTTCTTCAACCCAATAGTAATGAGGCAAGTTTTGTTCTAGCATCAATGCATGAGCCACCTCTATAATATGCCTATGTTTTCACTCAACAACTCCATTTTGTTGCCAAGTATATCTACATGTATACTATCTCTATATACTATTTTTTTGTAAAAATTTAGAAAAATCATTGGAGAGATATTCTCCCCTATACCACTGGATCTTAGACATTTAATATATATCTATGTCTCCTTCTCAACCAAAGCCTTAAAGCTTTTAAAGTGAGTAAACACCTCACTTTTCTCACACATAAATCCATACTTCATGAGTACGATTATCAATGAAGGAAACATAATACCTATAACCACTCAAAGTTGTAGTCTTTGTAGGACCCCATACATCAGAATGTATCAATTCAAGTGGCTTCTTGCATACATGCTTTTCATGTGGAAAAGCATGCCTTGCTTGCTTTCTAAGTTGACATGCTTCATATACTTTTGCATCCCATCAACTCTAAACTTATGCAAGCTATCCACAGTTTGTCTTGACTACATGTCTTTCAACCATTGCACATTCACATGACCAATTCTCTTATGCCAAATTTCAATATCAACCACCATAACACATGAACCTTGTGCAAACATGGAAGCATCTATTTTAGGTAAACTTACATCAAGAGTAAACATTTTGCCAACATGTTTTCTTTTTGCGATTAACCTGTAATCATTTTTTAAATCTTCTATATAACAACCATCAAATGTGAATTGAACCTACAATCCATGTTCTACCATATCAGAACGATAGAAACCAAGTTTTTTGTAATATTTGGTACATGTGACATATCAACCAAGTACTTAGTTTTTCCATCATGCATACTCAAAGGAACTTTTCCAACATGAGTAATGGGATGAGTTGTATCATCCGTGTTGAAAGATATGACAAATGATGTATGCTATGTATCCCATAAGCACAGTGAAAATAGTGGAACAACCCAAAGGCTATATAAGCATGTACTTGGTTCTTATTTCAATGCAATGCTATTGTACTTTGCACTTTCAATCTTGTTTCCTTGTCATGTCCTACTCAAGATTGTGTTTATGAGTCCAAGCACTCAATCTTGGAACCTAATTCACTTGATTAATAGTCATTGTCTCTTGTCTATGTCATCATGGT
Source organism: Lygodium microphyllum (assembly GCF_053477565.2). NCBI lineage: Eukaryota > Viridiplantae > Streptophyta > Polypodiopsida > Schizaeales > Lygodiaceae > Lygodium > Lygodium microphyllum. The sequence goes on from NC_141163.1 coordinate 117,992,633, forward strand.
TCATGTCTATGTATTCTATCCTCCATAGCTAAACCATGCTCAAGATCCGTGTTTCTCAACATGGTATCAGAGTCATGGTGAGTATGGCCAAGCTTATCAAACTCTTCCTTCAGCCCCTCTTCATATTTGGCTAGCTCATTGTCAGCTCATGAGCTCATTTCTTGCTCCAACTCCACTCCTATACCTACCTTTCTTGGAGCTCTCATATCTCTTCATATAAGCTAAATCTCTTCAAGCTTCCTTCTGGATATATTTTTCTCACCTCAAGAAGCTCCTCTGTGTCACATCACAGTCTGACATTGGTGATTTATAACTCCAGCATCGCATAAATTCATCATCATTTTCTAGATCTGCACCTGCTTTGGTCATACACTCGCAACTCCTAATAGAGGCGCAATTCAACATGTGATCATAGGGATTTTATAAGCCCACCCTATAGGCTCACTTGTCATGCAATGTTTCACCAAATGATCTATCGTATGAGCTCGGGGGAAAGGGGGGGGGGGGGGTTTGTGCGGAGGGGGGTGGGCCCGGGTGTTCTATAAATCCTATATATAATGTGCATTCATGGCATGTTTTATATATCCCTATGTAACCTATTTTGTGATATTCTCTTGACCCTAATGTGACTTTATAACATAATTTATAAATCCCTTACTATAAGTTTACTTTTTTGAATTGAAGAATTTAATAGATCCTTATGTAATAGATAAAAAATACTAGTTTTATCATAGAATTAATAGCAAACTCTCTTAAGGTTTCATAAAATATTTTTAGTAGTTTTAATGATGATAGATACAATCAAAGGACCTTGCACCTCCACTCTCCAAGATTGGGACAAAGGTGGCTAAACGTACTGTGTCAAAGTTACCTCCTATCAGACAACTTTAGAGGTGTGGGATAAGCTTTAGATGTCATATGCGACAACATCAAACATGGGTTCAATGACTGTCTATGGATAGCTCCAACAAATGAAGTTCAATCTTAAAGATATTGTTAAATCCTTCTTGCTTCATGTGACATAGGTATAGGACCATCTTCGATATATACAATCGGCTCTTCTAGAGGCACATCTTCTGGGGATTTGTACTCTACCAGCTCCCTCTAGAGTTTGATGAAGGACCCTTTAGCTATTTTCTAGTGCAATTGATGCAATCATCTCTCATGACTCTGGAGTGTTAGAGAGAGTGGTGAGATGGGATATTTTAGCCTCATCTATAGAGGTATACAAGTGCAAAGGATCTAAAGAGGAATGTCCCTTCCTCCACATCAACTGAGGTCTAGCAAGTTTCAAACTTTTGGAGATGGGATTAACATTAAGGTTCACCATGGGCTATTTCTTGACCAAGAGTGGAATTGGCTCCTAGTTTGAGCCCACCTAAGTGTACGCTTTGGTAATCTTGTTGAAGGCGCAAAATCCATAGTCCCATATGTTGAGAGGCCTTATTGAAAAGATGATCATATGCTACTACAAGGCAGTGTTGACAGACATAGAGAGTTGATACGATACTTCACTATTTTTAGGTTTTGAAATGGTTAACATCAACATCACACTCTCTTCAAGGCATCTTAGTGGTCGGCTAGCCACTCACTACATGGATATCCATAGTCCTACTATGATGCTCCTTGTTGTATGTACTATGATGAGTTGTGATCATTGTATAATGTATAGTACCAGATTACCCATGATCTAAGAGAGAATATTAGGAGATTAGTTAGCTTGTGAGTGACTCTATATGTACATTTTTGGGTTTTGCATTTCTTTGTGTGTTGGTCAGTGGGTGCCAACCTATTGGCCTTTGATTTTGACTGCCTCACATTATCTAGCTTGCCAACTATTATTTTTGGGTATTTTGAGGTTGGTCAACTTGATCCAAATTTAAGCATATTTTTTGCCTATTTATTATTGGGCTCCCTCCTCAACCTCTCATTCACTTGCAATCTTCCAAAGAAAGTCCTATTGGAGAAAGAGATCCAATGTCAATGCCCATATAGCCAATGACTTATTGTCGTGTACACAACTGTCTTGGGTTCCATATTCCAAGCATATCTTCAAGTTTTTTATTTGTAATTTTCCTATATTACTTCATACCTCAACATGGAAGAAAAATCCTACAAATTATGGGATTCTTCAACCTATGCATAATGGATGTCTTGATAAGCATCCACTTTAAGAACCGCACAAAAGGCCTCCATGTAGCCATAAGTTGCTCTCTTCAATCCTCCTTTGCAATCTAATAAAGCAGCCCCCTCCGCCATGAAACAAAGCTTTCAAGCATTGTGCTCTTCTTCTTGATGATGCTTGGCTGCATGCAACACCTTTGTGTTTTTTTTTCATATGCCAATTATCTTGGTAGTAGGGTCAACAAGTCAAGGCTACCCACATAGGTGTTGATACTCCAAGTAGTCATGATGTGCCATGATTTACTCCTCACTCATCACACTATGAACTGAATGCATGTTTGCCTTCATTACTCCATGCAATATTGACTAGGCCATGAACTAGTGATTAAGGCCTAGTTCCCCAATCATGTCCTCTTTTTTCTTTTTGTATTTTTGTGATGCAGCCTACCTCTATCCCTTCCTCTTGACAGCATGACAATCCCAGGATGCACTATTTATCTAATGGTTGGCCACCTTGTTGCAAAGCTCATATGATCTCCTGCCCTCCTAATTAGACTAGCCTATTAGATCAATTGTTGCTATATTGATCTTATTGTCCACTTCATAGACTCCCTCTTTGTTGAGTTACTAATTGCACATCAAGCCTTGAGGCCTTGCTTCAAACCTCAACATCTTAGGAAACTTGAGAATTATAATTCATCCTACATAATCTAGCATGTTTAAGGAAGCCAATGTGGAGGAACCCCATGAGGACATAAAGAAGGCCACAAGAAAGAAGCATATAGCTTGACATGGACAATAACCATCCAATGGTTCACTATTTGTTTATCTAAAAGTACCAATATTTGCAGCATCCCTCTACCAACCCAATATTCAGAAAATTTGCAAAAATAGAATAATCACTACCACTATGTCTCTACAACAATGATGAATAAGCCAATGCCAATAGCATATCATTCAAAATAGCCAACAACTCAAGGGATCCACTCTTCATTAGAAGAGCATGTCACTTGTGAGCAAAGATTCTTGGAAAACCCCCTATTTGCAACTCATATAAGAGTACTATGGCCCCCTATTTACACATTTACAATATACATTTATTTTCTACCCCTTCCTTACATGTAAGCTTTTGTATGGGTAGTACAATATCACTACCATTATGCATTGGAGATTAGTAATTTTACATGTGTTATACTTTGATTGGATTACAGCCTGATACTAACTTACATATTACAAATGCTTATATTAGATTCTATTATCCATTGATGCTACATATATTAAAATAGGGTTGTAAAGAATCTCTAATTTCTTTTGTGACTAGGAATATACACACTAAGCTCAAAACATAATTAAATTTCATTTGATTATATTATTTTGGGGACACACACTAAGATAAAAAAATGTTACTTTTATGTATAGGCTTTAAGCTTATGTATTTTTGGCTTTAAAATAGAGAGAATTTTGGCATAGCTTGGTATTTTTCACTTTACTAAAACCATATATAACAAATAAACATATTTTCTATTATATTATGAATTAAGTAAGATAATAGTTGCTTAACTAATAATAATAATATAAAATTATTCTTCTAAATAAAATGGTAATAAAAATTTTGTCACCACTACACATATTTGCAATAAAAATGGGATACTTATACCATGAAAACTATTATAGTTATACACTTGAAAACAAGAGGTTTTTTATTCATACTCAACATGCTAGCTATAGTGGCACATAAGAATTTCAATTATGTTTCTTCAATTCACTTAAAGTTCAAAAGCTTCTTATTAGTCACTCTAACAATGAACTAACAAGCCTCTAACAATTAAGATTAGATAGAGCTTGCAATTTCCTTACTACAGCTAACAACTTAATAAACAAGACCAATCCCCTAATAGAGCTTGCAACTAACAAATAAATAAACAAGGCCCCTAGATCAATACATTATTATCTATTGAAAAATCTCATCTAAAAGTTTTTGTACTAAACTATCAAAATAATCAATAATTAAAAGAAAATGCCAATTATCTAGCACTTTTAACTTCAGTGTTTTTAAAACCTCCAATTGTGTAAAAATGACACGCTTTAAAACAAACATAAATGACCAATCATTATAGATTATCAAATGTTAAAAAATTTTGTAATAACCACCCCTATGTGTTCTACAAGTCAACATAAATCAATTTGCACTAGAAGAATAAAAACGTAACACATAGAAAGATTCAAACATTCGAACTCAACTAAAAAAAACATCATCATCAAGCCTTGACATGTAAATGAAAGACTTAATACAATGACTATCCCAACTTTCTAAAAATTACACACTAAGTTGCATCTAAAGATAGAATGTGAATCTTGAATAGGCACTTCAAGGAACAAATTCCCTAATACAAAACCATCAATAATGCAAAAAAATTGGTTCCTCTTCATAAAAAAATATGATTGATTGCTTTGTAGATGACTTTTGTGAGAAAAACTAATTTCCCTTTGCACTTGAATTTCATTGATTGGTCTATAAATGAGTTGTATGTTTGAGATGTAAGAAAGCATGGATGCAAGATAAGCATCTTGTTTCCTTTGTGAAGAGGAATTATTCCTCTATACAAAATTTACTTGTCACCTCAAATTTTGTGGCCTATTGCAATTTCACACAACTTTTCTACCACAATGTTTTGGACTTGGGTAACAATCCATAAATCTAGATCACTCATACAAACTTGTTTAAACAATATGTAGAAATAAATGAGCTCTATCAATACCGATAACACAATGCCCTGATTGATTTGAACCTACCTCTAGATATAACTCCTCGTCTATTTGGTAAATTTGATTGTTAGTACTTTGTATACACATGCAAATGTACTAGAATTGGCATGCACTCAAAACACACAACCACATAATAATATCAAGCTTTATTGACATTGCTAGCATTGTCTTCTCTACTAAATTCAACTCCTCTACGTTCCTTATGGGATCAACATTATCCATCTTGGGCTTCAAGTCTATATTAGATCAAAAGCATGCTTAGCAAATGGAATGTTATAATGTGCACTCAATACACAAAATCACATTGTAGTGGAATTTCAATCTAGCTTCTCAATCTATTGCAAATAACACAATCCATAGATCATTGATGAACATTAATAGATGATATACGTTAAATGGAACAATGGTGATGATAAAAATAATTGGTGACAGATATTATCAATCCTCAACAAGCGAAACATCATTTAGAGGTTGTGATTGTGATGATATTGACGACTAAGTGGCTAGGTTATTAGATGAACAAAATGTCATGCAAATGAATAATAAAAGAAAGAAGATACCTTTAATGTAAATGAATAAGTGAAGGGATATCAATGACAAGATGTGTACCAAGTCCTTGAGAGCTGGCTGCAAAGAATCCTCATTGATTTCCACGAGTTACACACATGAAGTACTTGCTATCATGTTACTATGTAAGAATACACATTACCCAACCATAAGATTTTTTTGGACAGATGGAGAGCCATTTGAGAGAAGTAATTCCAAGGACATAAATAAAAGCTCTCCTTTGCCAAACAAGCAATACATAGAGAGGTAGAAGCCATGACCTCCAACATCATGTCGGCCATAGAATTGGCCATATTGGCAACCGTGTGTGGTATCAAAGAAACGTCCATACATTTTAAGGGCTCATGAGAGACCTTCTAGATGGTCACAACAAATGAGACATCCCCCAAAAGTTGTAAAGGTAGCAGCCTTCAAGCCATGGTGCACACACCAACTACAACCTCATCAACCGTGGTGGATATCATCTTGATTCGCTCCATTTTTGCCACAAGACCACTACAATTGATGAGCCACAGCAATGACAAAGTGCCTATTTAGATCCATAACTTTCAAAAAAGGAGGAGAATGAAGCCCCAGCTGAGTGAGCTTGTGGATGTGAGGCCTTAAAAGTGGTTCCTCTAGTGTGTGTGGATCAAATCCGTACCAAAGAAGCTCAGAGATATGAACTTGCACTATGGGCTTAAGAGTTCCTTCAAAAGTGAATGCACATACTGATCCTTTGAGCTTGTAGTGCAACTTTGTACCAAGGTATTCAAGGACATTAGTGAAGCCCACACATTGAAGGTGAGCTGCACTAAAGACTTTGCTACCAACCATGCTGCTGAGGCTACCTACTATTCATAAACATCATACTAACGTTGGTGTTCAACCCCACGAGGCCTTGCAACTCACATTTTCTAGCTTTAGTGCTTCGATCAAGCCTTTTGTCACATTGGACAAGGCTTTGTTCCTTATCATGATGGCATAAAGTACAAGCCAGAGGTGGTGGAGGGGCAAGAACTTGGGGAGGCTGGAAAGAATCTTGCATGTGGCTCTTGTAGTTTGAGATCCATGCAAGCACAAAGAAATAATGGACATGGTGTTACTCAACAACTCCCATAATTTCTTAGAGAATTGATCTCGTCAGCTTCATCATAACAAATAATTACTTCCAACCTAAGACTAGATGTTGGGGTGCCATCTAGTGGCCAATATCTAACAGTTCTAACATCTTGCTAATGTATTAGACACTACAATCAGAGCTAGAGCTGCTCGCACTAGCATTTGATCTATTTACATCACTAAAATAGAGACCCTTGTGAGTAAGAAGGAGTTGCAAAGCCAAATCAAATTCAGGGTGTAATCCTAAACCGACTTGTTACTTGTTCCCAAACCTGCGCCTTAGGCAAAATGCATAGAAATGTAAAGCTCCAAATGCAAAGGTAAGGAGTGTTGAGTTGTAATGCAATTGGGAGTGGCTCGATATAAGTGGGAGGAAGAGAAAGAGAGAGGGAGGTAGAGTCTAGAGAGATGAATACACACGTTTGGAAGATAGAGAGAGTCTAGAGAGACTAAGACATGTACTATGAGTTGAGAGAGAGAAAGTGGGGATTTAATGCAATGATGCCCCCATAGCCCCCATCATCATAGCCTAGATCCCCCCCTCCCAATCTTATACCCACCCCCTCCCTTATTTCTACGGTTTGGAAAAATATTAATGGGGTCCTATCCCTACTATATACACTTATGAAATCTTCAAAAATACCCCCTTCCCTTGCACTTACATGATTCCATAAGTTATCCACCACGATGAACCTCTCACAGAGCCACCAAACACATTTGTTATGAACTTGAAGACAAAAGAGAGCTCTCAGATTAAAAATTACATTTGATTGATGATGCACAATTGAGGCACAATCAGAGCAGGAACTTATGCTATGCCTATACATGTTGATGCTTGGAGGTTCGATTCAACTATAAAAATTGAGTCAATCTACCATCACTTTAAGATTGAGCCTTTGCTAGCCTACTTCTTCTTTCACTTTTGTATCTTCAAAAATCTTATTCTCAATCTTTGGCTCCTCCACAAGAAAGGCATCAATAATTCTCTCTTGAACTACCTCTACAAAAAGTGTACCACCATTATCTCTATTAACCGTCTTCATGTGTTTATTACGATGAGAGCCTCTATACAACAAGACGCAAATGTGGAACTAGATGTATGCACTTGCCAATTATAGCACACTTGGGATCAAAGGCAAATTTCTTGGCATATTCAAGAGCATGCCTCATTCTTGGAGTTTTAACAATGCTCATTTGATTGACTTGGTGGCACAATTGTGCTAACCAATATGGTAGGTGAGATGCTGCACCATGATTCCTGCCTGTGAAAACTCTTTGTGACTCTTACATTGGCTCTCTTGGACAAATGCACTGCTAAAATACACACCTTCTCTCTCTCTCTCTCTCTCTCTCTCTCTCTCTCTCTCTCTCTCTCTCTCTCTCTCTCTCTCTCTCTCTCTCTCTCTCTCTCTCTCTCTCTCTCTCTCTCTCTCTCTCTCTCTCTCTCTCTCTCTCTCTCTCACCTTCTCTCTCTCTCTCTCTCACCTTCTCTCTCTCTCTCTCTCTCTCTCTCTCTCTCTCTCTCTCTCTCTCTCTCTCTCTCTCACCTTCTCTCTCTCTCTCTCTCTCTCTCTCTCTCTCTCTCTCTCTCTCTCTCTCTCTCTCTCTCTCTCTCTCTCTCTCTCTCTCTCTCTCTCTCTCTCTCTCTCTCTCTCTCTCGTGTGCGTGCGTGCGTGCGTGCGTGTGTGTGTGTGTGCACGCACGCTTTGATATTGACAATCTCAAGATGCTTTAATCAAAATCTTACACCCCAAAATTCAAATGCCCCTTCCCCCCTGCCCCAAACCCCAAAAATCTAGTAGCCCATCCCCTCTTGGATTATTAAGCTTGCAAGGAAATTAATAGGGGTATATATTCATGTCCTTGAACAAATTATGTTCCCTTGCACTTATGTGATTCCATAAGTTTCCCATTATTGTGAATTGTGATCCAATGTTTGAAAGTGCTTACCTTTAATAAATACAGTTGAGAAAAATTATAACACATCGTGCTTACCGTCTTGTTGGTCCAATTGGTCGACAATTGCAAGGGATATCTCAATTGCTCCTTTCATAAGAGCTCTAGGTCTTTATATGCCATTCTAATGACTGTGTTCTCAAGAAAATGCAAGTAATGGAAGAGAAGAGTTAATGAGCTCAATAAATGTTTGTTGATCTGATTGTAGCCTTCCTCATGCTTGAAGTAAAAGTGTAGACCATTGTCTAGTTTGTCCTACTAAATATAAGCCAAAATCATTGCACCAAATGTAATAACATCGTGATTAGGCAACTAACTCAACACCTTTTCAAATTCCATGATTAGTCCATGCTTGCTTATAGGGGAACTTCCAACAAACATGTGTGAAAGAAAGCCCTTCATCTTGGCTTGAGAACGTAATGCTTGCCAATTTGTAAAGGGGCTATGGTCCTTGCCACTAGATCTTGAACAACACATGTGTTCAAGAAAACTCTAGTTTGGATTTTGTGGTTGAGCTAAGTCACCTCTCCGTCTCAGTGATGGGGCTAGTGTCTTTCCCTCCACATCCATAGAAAAAATGTAGTTCCTCTTCAAAGAGGAACAAGAAGCAAGACAACTCACTTGGCTACTCTCTCTATGTATGTTTACATGCAAGTCAAATCACCATGTATATATTGACACTATCAAATTGAACTAAGTGTGTTTACATAGACTTCATAAGATTGCAACTTGGAAAAGTTGTCATAACACCCTAAAAATTAAGGGCAATACACTTAGTCATTGAGATTCATTATATCCTTTTATACAAAATTCAGGTCGATTTTAGAAATTAATAACACCCTTTTGTAAGAAATCTATATATGAAATATAAAAACCCCTTATGTGAATAAATTTATACATTTTAAAATACTCCCTAATCTGTAAGTTTATCTTTTTTAATATTCCATCTTCAAGAAAAATATTTGAAGTAACCTACTTGAAGATCAAGAAACCTACCTAAAGATCAAGTATCATCAAACCTAACATCAAGATAGTATCTCTTGATACTTATCTAGTGCTTCTTGGTACTTGTGTTTCTTAACACATCCAATAACGATTCATTTGTTGGTTTTATTTTAGTTCTTACAATGACAAACATGAAGATTTCTAATATGGAATGCCCAACTGATTAAATCTCTTGTAAGCCTCAATCTCATTGTAAAAGGATAGACACTGCCTGAGTATACTCGCGATAAGACCTCCTTCAAAATGTCTAAACTTGAGAAAATAGACAAATTCATTAGGGCCAAAAATGCTTCAAAAATGGCACTTGTAAGAAAGTGATTAAGTTGCTAATTACTTGAGGTTTAGGAAGAATAAAACCTCTAAATTTGGTTGTCCAGATGTGATTAATGAGAGAATATTTGGTTCATTGAAGAGGTCGGCCATTAATTGCCCTCATCTTTTAATCCAGGTCAGGGGTCACCTTTTCGGCCGTTTATTGTCTTGGAACTCGAGAGATTTTGTATTTTCGAGATTTTCGTACGAACTTCGCATTTGTTTGCTCCCACGTTTTCTTTCTATACACTATTCTCTTTTACCATTCCTTTTGTTGCACTTGCTTCCTACCATTGTGAGATTCTTGCTCGGTTCATTTGCTAGAATGTCTAGCAATACTACTTCAAATAACACAGGCGCAAGCACACGTAAATACAAGCTATCTATTCAGCTAGATCCGACTTACACATCTTAGAGAAGTATACATCATCGAGTATTGATAGATGAGATTGAAGCCAACAGGTTGCGAACACAAGGCATGAAGCATATAGATTTGTGAGTGGATGGAAATATCTATCCCAGGGATCCTTCTATAAGTAAACCACCTCCTTTTTTGAATGTCCATGACTATATAAGATATGCTGGAGAAGGTTACAATGGAATGCTTGGCTACTGTATGAGGTTATACTCTGCATCTTACACATATATAGCTCAAGTGCACGAAATGAAAAAAGCACTAGAAACTACACAAACAAATATTTTAGAGTTGACAAGTCAGATTGATATTTTGAAAAATGTTAACACTTCATTGCAGGATAAGCTAACACGCTTGAGAGAAACTCCAGTAGGATTTAGAGAGAGGAAGAGACCATTAAAAAATATAACCAGCTTGTGTGAGAGAGCAAAGAAAAGGAGACTAAATCTTACAAAGAAATATGTCTCTAACATACTAGGCATAAATATCCGAGAGAATGAGGAAAGAATCAAACTTTTGAAGGAAACCATGAATAAGAAAGACATTTTGAGGATTCTTAAGTCACCAGAAAATGTGGATTTGAGAGGTCCAACTCTGAGAGAGTTAGTGAAGGATTTAAAAGGCACAGTGAAAGCAAATGAAATCGTAGAGACATGTGATACTATGGGTATAAGTCGAAAAGGTTATTGTGCTATCTCTGGATTATGGTTTAAAAATCTTAAACGCAATAGGGTAACTATATTTGGATTGCCCTGAGCCCTTGCAGTTTCGACTGCAAGAATTTCCATGAATCGCAAGATTCCACATGTTTTTGGAGATTACATTCACATCGAAAGGTCTATGTCCTATGAAAAACAAAAAAAACAGGAAATGTTTTATTACAATGAGTTTAACAATATATGGGTTGATCTAAAAAAGGTGCAAATTGCAATAGTTCACATGTATAAAATCACAATAGAAGAAAGTTATGGTGTTCTAAAGTTTGCCTTGAAGTTGGATGAAGCACAGATTCAAAAGGGACACAAGATGGAAAGAATTAGCATTTGCCTCATGAACATGCCATTGGACCATGGCAATGGCGAGGGCAAAGCTCCATTGCATAAGATCCAATCCGAGATGGAGATTTGGTGGATTGGTGCAGCCCAGGTACCAATTGAAAATCATCAAATGTTGAAATGGTTGTTCAACCATACAGGTATTCCAAATATCATTAAGTCTCAAAGTGAAGGCGAAATGTTGATAGTTGATGGGGTTGGTAAATTTAATGTGGAATGGCATATGAGTGCTGATTTGAAAACTATCAAATGTATGCTTGGAATATGTAATGGTGCAAATGCAAAATATCCTTGCATTTATTGCATGGAAAGTATTGGATCCAAAGATTGGAGTAGTTTGCGACCAGTAAGAAGAGCCCCAAATAGAGACTCTATAGATTTGAGTAAATTTAAAAACATAGAAGACATCTGGGATCCCATTCTTTCCATCTCTCTTAAGAATGTTCATATTTGTACTTTGCATGCAAAGATTAGAATAATCGATAAGCTTCTTAGATTGCATCTTGACTACGCATATTCCATTAAGCCATTATCTTTATCAGATGAGTGTATTGATAAGTGCGAGGCATTGCTATCGAAAATGGGATTTCATGGGGGCCAAGTTCACTTGACAAAGGATCCAATACTTTCAGGAAAAACAAGAGATATCTTGGCCGATGTCTCTATGGGAGGCTCAAAAGCTAGACGATTCTTAGGAAACCATTCAGGAAGGCAGGTGAATGCGGCTTGGGAGTGTTGGAGAGAGCTATGTGAGATCACAACAAATATTGCAAGCACGCTGAGGCTTGCGTTTCTTAGAATGCAGGTTTGGATACACCTTGATGTTTTTCTAAAACTCCTCATGCAACATAAGACAACATATACATATGCGGAAGAGTTCAAAAGATCAATCACAAAGCTTGTTCAGGCGATAAAAGAGGCATGGGGAGAAAAAGATATCACTTTTTATCTGGTAAAGTAATAATTATTTAATATGGGCTTATTTTGATAGGTTTTTCAATTGGTATAAAATTTGTGTTACTTTGTATTGCAGCATATTCTTCATATTCATGGACCTTTCTTTATGGAGGAGCATGGCCCCTTAGCAACTTATAGCAACCAAGGCATGGAAAAATCCCACTATCAAGCACACACAAGTTATTTTCGAAGCACAAGGCATGTGGGAGGAGTTATAAAAAGCAATGCTTTGGAGGAGCTATTCAACTGGTTTATTCGACGACAACTTCAAAGAATGCAAATAAAAGACGACAATGACACATGAGCAATCGCACTTTTATATATAAGAAAGAATATATACAAAGCTAGTTTTCCAAAACTCTCACATTCTCTTCCTCCTTAGGAATCTTTCCTCTATATCGTAGAAATTTTTTTCTCTTGTAGCCAGCTATAGATTTTACATTAGTTCGGTCTACAGCTAAGGCGTAGGATGAAAACGCCAAAAAGTATCCTGCTCTAGAAGCAGAGTAACCTCGACCGTAGCCGAAAATCCTAATTGCTGTAGTCTTTTCCAAAAACATTACTTTGTGGGCATTATATTGTAATCCTGAGAAACCTAGAAGCCTTGTGATAGCTTTAATACAAAGTATCGGCCATGCTGCATCCTCTGAGAAACTACTATGAAGTACAAAAAAGGAATCAGGGTCAATCCTAGCCAAGTAGTGGCCGAGTGCAATGTCTTTGGTGGTGTTACTAGCAGCTCTCGATCCTTTGCCACGCCCCAAGAAGTTATCTGTATCAGCAATCTCCAACTGCAAATAAAACCCATACTGAATGAGCATGAAATGTAAACCTACCAATGTGTAAAAGCAAATTCAAAATTATCTTACCACTTGATTTTCATCGTACTCCAATTTAAATGGATTCCATAAATTAATTGATGATGTTGTCTCATTGGTGTTAGTCAATTCTTTAACATATTCAGGCTCCTCTCTTCCAAAATTGGAAATCCCGAGTTCGCTTTGAATGCGATCGAAGTCCTCATCAGTAATACTCAACTCTTTCTCAGCTTCTTTGGCCTTTTCAAAACAAAGAGAGAGGGCCTCACCAGCATCAATAAACTTATCACCTAGAGTTTCTTTATCAAGTTTTAGAATCTCTTCCTTTGATTCATTTTCTGTGTCAATTATCCCATTTGCAGCATCAGAAGCCTCTGCAATAATTGCAAGACAATAATCTTCCCTGAGATTAAAAAGTTTTTGAATATCTGACAGTAAAATGTACTCCTTGTCCTTGAAAGGTATACATGGTAGGGAAGGAACAATATGGTGAGAACTCTCATCAGGTTGAGGGTTTGTATCTCCTTGGCTCTCCTCAATGATAGTCTCAGCTTTGAAATGAGCAACATCCAAATTCTCAGCAATAGAAGCCTCAAAATATGTATCTACAACCTCCTTTGTTTCCTTTTCATCTACCAGATCATCTAACATGCAAAAGCTGGTAGACTTTGCTCCTTCCAACTGTTGCTCCTCAGCTTTCACAGGGTATTTGACAAGGCTGAAAACAATAAAAGCAGCAGATTTTCTCATCATCTTGCAGTTTTTGGAATGAGTGCAGCAAAATATGTCTCTTGAATAAAACCTCTCCAGAGAGTGGGCCCTGCACTTTTTAGTAAATACTGACTTTTCATTTCCTGTTGACCCAATGGGAACATGGACATATTCAATTGTGCCAACTTCAACAGAAGGACCTGCAAGATTTTCAAACTCCAAAAAGTCCTCCACAATATATTTTTCACAAGATTTCAGAACTTTGTCAAGTTCCCAATCAGGATTAAACACATTTTTCACAACTCCATAGAATGAGAGATCCATTCCATTCTGAAGCATAAAATCAAGTAGCCTCTCTGATGGAGTGATATCAGTGAGCTTTGATACTCCTTGACCTCTCACTACCGACGTTCGCTTCCCTAGAGATGTACTTGGCCTTCTCACACTGGTGGCAGAGGATGGAGAGGAAAAATAATGCACAGGCTCGTCACATGTTGATGCCCTTGAGCCTTTTGAAAGCCTTCTTCTTTTACCAGTTCCTGGAGAAACCCTGGAGCCTAGGAATTCTATGGGTTCAGACATGTTTACAACTTCTGCCGATACGGCGCGATAAGAGAGAAACGATTCAGACGGATAGGCCCCCTCGCGCCGTATCGGCGACTCCAGTAAGAAGCCCGAACGCCACAACGGTGGTCACACGAGCTTGGGCAGAATGAGCTTGAGAGGAGAGCTGAAAGAAGACTCTGTAGAACCTCCAAAATGACGCGAAGAGAGGAAAGCGAAGAAGGCAAACAGTCACCCTCGCACTGTATTAGCAATACAAACAGAGCTCCCGAAAAACCGAAAAAAAATGTACGGATAAGGAACACACCCTTATGTAGGCGCGGAATTATGCCACCTGGCAGTATCCGTTGGTTTCCGACACGTGGCAGTAGCCGTTGGCCAACACGTGGCCGATAACCACGTGGCAAAGAAGTGGACCGGTCGTTACTTGACACGTAGCACACGGACCATAAATGCAGATACGTGGCACAATCAGCGTCGGACACGTGTCCGACACGTATCATGATTGACGTGGGTATATAAGTGGTAATTTTTCCTACGTGTACACTTTTCATTTCTTGAGCTCTTCCCGCCTTGCTTACCGATACGGTGCGATACAAGACTTGCGTCTTCTCCGTTTCTTAACTCTCGCGTTGTATCGGTGGTCTTTCGGCTCAGTTCTTTATTCCCTAGTAAAAAAGAGGTGTGCCGATACGGAGCGAGGGCGTCCGAACGGTGTTCTCGTTTCCTCCATATCGCGCCGTATCAGCAGTTTGGTCTCACCAATACGGACCAGGTCTATTGACATTCCGCTTTTGTCATTGCCAATACGAAGCGAGGGCGTCCATACGCTGTGTTCATTTGCTCCATATCGCGCCATATCAGCATTTCGGTCTCACCCTTGTGTCATTGCCAATACGGAGCAAGGGCGTCCATACGCAGTCTTGGTTTCCTCCATATCGCGCCGTATCGGCATTCTGGTGTCCAATACGGAGCGAGGGCGCTGTTCCATTGTGCTCGTTTTGTTCATATCGCGCCGTATCGGAGTTTCTCATTTCGTCCCTTTTCGCGCCAATTAGCCTATTTGATTTACTATATCAGATATTGTCCTTCTGGTTGTTATTTTTGCATTTCGGGATGGCAAGGACAAAGCAAACTGCAAGAAGAGTGTATCTGGATGGGAAGGACAGTGGGGGTAAAAGAAAGTTAAAATTTGATGAATCTGAGGAGGAGCCCTCTTCCAAGTTTACTGAAGCTGGTCCATCACAGGCCCCAGAGCATTTTACAACAGAAATCCCCCCTACACCTGGTGTTGGCCTTACATCTTCTATAAATGTTTCTTCTCCTGAAGTTGAGGAAGCAAAGGGTGATTCTTGCCCTGTGAAAGACTCATTTCCTACAATGGCACCTGAGGCTACATCTGTTGAAGCCACTGAACCTCCCAAGCCACAAAAGAGAAAGAGAAAGTCCAGGTTCTTCTATATGCAGAGATGTTTCAGTGAGATAAGGAAAGCCCAGAGAGCTACACAGCATGTCATTCCAAAAGCTGCTTTTATAAGGGTCGTTAAAGAGATCTTTGATAGATTGTCTCAAGTGGCAACTGTCTCTGGTCTAAATAAGAAGTGGCAACTCTCAGCCATTCTTGCCCTGCAAGAGGCCGCAGAAGATTTTGTTATTGATTTCATGAACGACGCTTACATTGCTGCCGCCCATGCTCATAGGATCACCCTTATGAATAAAGATTTTAGCATCATCAGCAGAGTCAGGTATAGGTTTGACAAAGTGCTGAGGCCCTTGCCTTCCAATGATCAAAAAGCCTTTGAAATCCTTAACGTTCCCCCAAAATTGTCCAGGAAAGAGAAAAAGCTAAATGTTGAGGATGTTACTCACCTTTACCCTACAAGGGGTGCCACCCAGCAAGAGGCTTTCTTGAGTGAAAAAAATCAGGAGGTGCTTGAAACTGAAGACGATGTTTACAAGAGGAAAGCCGCATTACTTGCTCCCGTCAACAGCGAGAGGATGGGCAAAGTGTATGGGCAGATTCTTGTGAATGTCTCTGTGGAACCTGAGGAAGAATATCTTAGTATATCTCCCGAGGACAAGCCCATGTTGGAAAAAAGGGATGTCCAACTATCTGACTCCGTGGTTTTTTGTTGCATAAGGTAAGGTTTATATTTTTTTTTTCGCGTAAGTTAAGTCTTTAAGATTCAAGTATATTTTGGATGAAATTTGTATTGAATAGCTTTTGCTATTGTCTGCAGGGCATTGGTCTCCTCGCTCACTCTCGATATCCGAAGAACCATATACATTGTTGATCCACTTCTCTCTGTGGAACTTTTTGCAAAATTTGGTTCTAATATTTCACCATTTTTTCATAGCTTCGATAGTGTAACAAATTACCACATCTTTTTCCCTTATGTAGAAATGTATTTTTCTTTTTCTGTAGAGGAAAATTTATATTCATTTGCTTTCATCCTTCTACTCACCTCTTTTATGAATATGCAGAGGGCATTGGAGTCTCATCTACATTAATTGTCTTTCAAGGGAAATTATCTTTATGAATTCTCTCAGCGGTGTTCATGGTCAAGCACGAATGTATGTTGAAAGAAAATTACTTACTTTGATTTTATTTATAAAGAAAATTTTGAACTTACAAAGTTTCCTTTTGCAGTGCTGGTAGACTCGTTTCTACATTTTTGGATACAACATACGAGGATCTTGCTGATCCTCAAAGGCCTTATACTTTTCTTCTACAAGAAGTTCCATTGCAAAGCGATGCGCATTCTTGTGGATGGAGAGTTATCTCAAACATTTGCAGAACAGTGGATTCAAAGTTGTTACAAATAGAAGGAGTGAATGGAAGTTAATTTCATTTGATGTTTGTGCAACCCTTATCATGATTTCTTTTCACTAACTTATAACATTTATTCTTACAGTGTAAGGACTATCCCGAATCATATGTTTGGTAGATAAGGGAGAGATGCATCGAGCTGATTCTGGACAAGGCAATCACACCGTATGATCCTGACTCCCCTCTTCCTCCCAAAACTTCAATGGCCAAGGGCACAAGCAAGGGAAAGGTCAAGGGAAAGGGTAAGGACAATGGCAATGGTAAAGGCAAGGGCAAAGGCAATGGGACCACTGCTACAGAGTCAAAGAAAAAAGGAATGCCAATGCTCTCTCCTCTTAAATTTGATCCATCCCCTCTTAAGCCCCAAGAAAAGAGACTACCTATAAAGGTGAAATTTTTTCAACAATCAAAGAAAGGCCCTGTGAGAAAAAATATCTTTGAAGAAATCGATAAAGAATGAAAATAGCAAACATAAGCATATACGAGCGTTATTATTTTGGCTTTGTACATTTTTATGCAATTTTTGTACCTCATTGTGTAATGAAAATTTTCACTTGTAAATCGAATGTAATGTACATTTTATTTATACACATTCGAAAGGCAACTTGCTTTCTTATGAGTTCCCATTAAAAAATATCTTAAGGACAGTCTATTAAGATAAATTCCTGCCAAGTTTTCATTCTCAAGGCTCAAAACTCACAATTGTGGGAGACAAACAACTCGTACAAAAGAAAGAGCACTCGGCTCTTTTACCAATTGTTACACCATTCACTTTGAACTTATATCTAGGGGATGTATTGTCTAGCAATTCCAAGGTATCCCTCACATCTTTCAGACTCCAATTGGAAGTAACATTCACCTTCTTTACTTCTTCATGCGAAAAAACGTGCACCACAAGTTTATATGGTGTGTAATCTATATCGGAATCCAAGGGAACCCAAATACCCAATCTTAGTTTGTATCTCCTGTAATCAAAGCCCAAAGAAAGAGTTTGGTGAGGGATACTGTAAGCCAAAGCCAAGGATTGAGGGCATGCACTGCACCTCAAGATAGCACCCTTATGATCGCACTCTCTAGATTTCCAATGCGTCCCTATAGTGTTGTCCAAATCCTCTTCCGAAAAGTTTCTACTTAGCCAGGATACCTTCGTTCTTTGTAAATTTGTTGTTTTGAAGCAAGCCACGAAGATATGGAGGAAAACAAACCATGATAAACGTATTCTTCTTGAGATCCTTCCAGCTGTCATGGACTTTTTAATATCCTGAGATATTTTGAATTTGAAACTCTGCACCGTTACCTTGTCAGGAATCTCCCAGTTTAGAGATGAAAGACTTGGCAATGGCAAATCTTCGATATTCCCATACCTATCCGCTTTAGAGGGAACCACATACTGTGCATAATATATAAAAACCTTGCATTCACTATAAAAAGACACAGTTTGATCGGCATAAATAATGTCTGCCAATACCTTATGAATGGCATGGAAAGTCCCACTTAGGCTTTCCACAGGTTGCCATTCAATACTTGTTGACGGAAAGATATCTACAATGACGAACCGTTTGTTAGAACTTGCATAAATGGAAAAGAATTATATACGTTATTCAACTTATAACTAACAATGTGTTTGTTGGGGAACACGTTCGTTTGGAGGCAAGTGCATATCCTTGGCCATGTAAACATGTTGCACCTTGACAAACCAGCCTTCGGGCATAATTTTGAAGGCAATGATACGCCCCTTCCAGTGATGTTTTATATCTTCTCGTTTTCTTCTTTTCACCTTATGAGAGCCCTTGCAAGAAGGCAGCATGGTAACCCAATCGTTTACAGCAAAGGTTTTGGGCTCAAAATTTCCATCTACTCCCTGGCTATAGACTGTGCAAGAGTGTATTAAACGAGAAGGGCGCCTGGAGGAAGCCATGAAAAGAAAGAAAGCCTAGAGAAAGAAGCTCAAAGAGAGGTGAATGAACTAAAAAGTAGCGCCAAGAACCCAAATGAGTATGTATTGGGCGCCAAAAACAATATTGAAAGATCTCTCGACTTTCAAAAAACTCATTATTAATTTCATCACATCTCTGTCACGTATTTTGTCAGATTTGTAAGTAAATAACGTCTTTGGGACTCCAAAACATGTCAGACTTTAGGGGTTTTGGCTAAAAAAGAAGAGAGAATCACGAAATGGACTCCGCTATCTCTAAAAAAGAGGAGACAAGAATACCATATTCTTGCACACGTGGCGAACTCTCTTTGGCCCTTTCCTTAATCCCGTGATTAACAAAAATGCATTTTTTGAAGCGTTTTTTGCCCTAATGTCAATGGTGAAGGCTTTCACGCCTGGAAAGAAAAGACAATGTACCATCTCATGAGGAAAGACCTCTGGGATCTATTTGAGATGATACAGGATCAAATGCAGATGGCAAGAAGAAAGCTGATGAAGATGGGTTCATTGAAGAAGTCCAGTTTAAGACACAAGAGTGGAAAAAGATGATCAAGAAAGCATCATTGCTTGGGAACTATCTAATGATGTATTGTACCATATCTCTGGCATCAAAGATGCAAAAAAAGGCATGGATGAGCTTGACAAGATCTTTGGAACTCAAGCTAAAAACTCAAAAGTAAAATTACTCATACAGTTCTATAAGCTAGATGTAAAGGATAGTTCTTCTATGACTGTGCACATTAACAAGTTTACTCTACTTGCAACTTTAAATAATAACATAGATGAGCGGTGCTACTAGCAAGTGTAGATCAAGAACCATATGAGAATCTTGTGTCTACCCTAAATAATGTTCCTAATCTCTCATTCAAAGACATTGACCATTCTCTACTCGATGGAGAAAGTAAAATTAAAAACAAGGATGCAAAAGAAACCATCTCAAAGAACAATCTCTTATACACCAAGGGAACTTATGAAGCAAAAGGACATGGATGAGGATTCCACACCACAACAAGGATCGGGTCACATGTCATTATTGTGGTGAGACTGGGCACATGGCCAGTGAATGTTTCCACAGCAAAAGAGCACGATAGGTGTAAAACAATAACCATCAAAATCAGATCATGAATGAAGAAGATGCTTCTGCTATCAACAACAACTCTCACGGATTGTTTTGAAGAAATTTTCATTGTATATTTCCCATAGTGGATCTTGTTTTTTCCCATAGTGGATTTTCTTTGTAAAAAAAAACCTTGCCAAAGATGTAAAGTTTCAAGCTTTAACTTGACTAGGCTGCCTATAAGTTAGTCTCCCAAGCCATGTCATCATGTAGGGGGGGAAAAGCCAAAAAGTGTAGGAACTCATCATTTAAGGGGGGGTGTTAAAAGATATGACAAATGTTGTATGCTCTGTATCCCATAAGCACAATGAGGAGAGTGGAACAAGCCAAAGGCTGTATAAGCATGTACTTGGTTCTTATTTCAATGCAATGCTATTGTACTTTGTACTTCTTCCAATCTATGTCCTTGTCATGTCCTACTCAAGATTGTGTTTATGAGTCCAAGCACTTAATCTTGGAACCTAATTCACTTTAATAACAATTATTGTCTCTTATCTATGTCATCATGGTTCATGTCTATGTATTCTGTCCTCCATAGCTAAACCATGCTCAAGATCTGTGTTTCTCAACAATCCCCTATCTCCACATAACCCAAAGACTCTGAACTATGCATATCTTTAAACCACTCTCGATTAGAAGTCATGTGTTTAGAGGAACCTGGATCTATATATCATATATCATTCTTTGATAAACTATCAACAATCATAGTGTTCCTAAAGTGTTGCATAACAAACAACTATTCATTTCTGTCATCATTGTTTTTGTCTACTGGATGCATAATTATCTTGATGCTTTTTTCCATTTCTAATTCACGGGGGATTCACTAGTAGTAATAAGGAGACATCGCCTGCGTGTAAGAAATATATGAAAATACCCTTATCTACCCCCTATTTATGGGAACTTACCTTATAAAATGTACCTTCCTTTCCTTAAATAACCCCCCTCCCTTACATTCACGTGGTACCATACGGTAAACCCTAGTGGACCCCTCGGGTTCTAATTTCATCCTTCTTTTTTAAGTAATTTTTAGAAATGTAGCCTTTCTAACCACAATGCTTGCGCTCTCTACTATCATCGATACCCTATTGCCTATTAGAATTTGCAACTTGCCCTGTTTGGCTCCCCCTACCTTGGGACTATCCTCCTCTATTTTGTTGTACATCATAACCTTGACCACGACCCCCACCTTGGCCTCTACCACAACCTTTACCTCTACTAAGAGAGTAAAACACCCATTCAACCTTGTTTTTTCTTTGAGAAGAAGAGGAATCCAAGCCAAGGTTCTTCTCCTCAAGTATCAGCATTGAAATCAAGTCTACAAAGTCAAGGATATCGTCCCGTGTATTGATAGATGACCTAAAGCTCTTGTATTCATCTCTAAGTCCATCTAAATATGCACACACAATATCATCATCATCATCAACTACCACAGTGATAGATCCAACAACCTCCACAATACTCTTGATCTTCAAGGCATAATCATTAATGGACAAGTTCCCTCTTTTCAGTTGGTTCTTAGCTATGACTTGAGCTATAGCGATGACATTTTTCCTCATCATGTTGTACATGTGTACATTGTACTTATTTTCTTTTTCTTTTTCACTCCTCACTAGGATAGAATTGCCTTTAAGTGGGAGGTTGTTGGGGGTAAAGGTGCCTCTGCCTAGCCGCATGTGTATTACTACACTGACAGTACTCCCCCACTACACACTGTAGGTGGTGGGCGCTCGTCACCGTCACTTTGTTCTTTATTCCTTTAGTGACAGTTTGAATAAAGGAAGGCCTGGTCGCACGTTGTGACTATTGGAGTTCCCACTTGGTCTCTCTACAAGATAATTGTTCTTATCAAGCTTCTCGCTAACAATTCGGTTAAAGTCTGTTAATCCACAACTAAACATGCAGTATTTTTCACTAATAGCACAATAATAACTACAATATGCAATATATAAACATTGACTTTTTGTTTTACACCTAAAACCTTATAGATTCAAAATCTATAACCTAAACACCTATAAATAGCAGACATAGTCAAAACTGTAGTATATCTAGAAATTACTATCAGACCCACTTGTTTGCAAGTCCAGAATAGAGGTTGAAATGACCTTAGATGCCAAAAATCACAATAGAAAAGCCTTGAAGGGACTATCTATAGTATATACACAATTCTTCTTGCTTATCAAGTTTTACTACAATCGAAGACTATAGCCTTGCCAGTCTCAGGAGCCTCTTGCAGCTATAACCTAAGTTAAATCAAACAAGGTGGAAGAGCTTCTTACCCATTGATTGTTTCATGCTCCAATGCCCTCATCTCAACCTTCAATCAAGCTCCATGCAGTTGTGGGATGGCTCTAATACCATGAAAACAAACAAGAGGGGAGAGAGGTGAAGCACACACACAAGCAATAGAGACTTGAAAACACAGAGAGACAAGGCTAAAATCTTCTTCTTCTTATTTCTTCTCCACGCAAAAGAACTAAGTCTACAACGTGATAAAAGACTAATTTAAAATCATCACAACATATGTACATGTGGTCACTAGGTATGAACCTGCTAGGAAAGAAGAAGTATCATAATAAATGTGTCATAACCAAGAATGGACTACATGGGTATAGTCTAGTTTAGAATCACCAGCATATCCTCATGTGAGTCACCTAACATGCCAGTGAATAAATGTTGTGCCATATCACCAAGGCATATTGTAGATGCCAGCTCATGTAAAGCTCGACATCTCAACAATAAATCATTGTGGGCGGCTGATTTTAATTTGATTTTCTAATTAGATAGTACTTTCTCTTGTCACGTGGGTCGTCAAGTATAGGTACATGCTTTGTTATGTATTAAGCTTCACATTTCATGAGCAATGAGTTTGTTGTAGCTTGATAGATCTCTTTGTTGCTTAGGGATATATTGTGCATAGTCGACTCATGTACTTCATTACCCCTTGGTTCGAGATGCATCTATATATCTAACACTTTCTTAGTTCTCTGATAGTATTTAGTTTGGAGTTGTACGCTCTTCACTACTAGTCACTACTAGTTGCATTGTAAGTCTAATTGTTATCCAAAATTTATTGGCAATGGGAGCTTTTTTTTTTTACATTTATCTACAATTGAGTTCTCATTTACTACAATTTTATAGATAATACTATTATACTTCATCTTTGAGCTATTTTATTGAGGATACACACTTGTCTCGAGCACTATACTACTTTTATTTTGTGGAAACAACACATTGCTTTGTGCTACTCCTGCTTCATACACATTGTCCTCAATTTTTGGGATTGTTTTGTTGAAATTACAATGGCCCATATTCTCTTTATTTTATAGTCATTATGCTAGTCGCTTCTCGTGCTCCTGGTGCTAACTTTATATTGATAAGTTAGATTGCAATAATTTTACCTATTGGAAGACATAGATTTGGAAGTCTTGGTCCAAAAGAAGTAGGTTAAGCCATTGAAATACCAAAGTATAAAGCCCAATTTAAGAATTTGATATTAAAATGATTGTGAGGAACTTGATGAGCAAATGGGCCCTTAAAAATACCATAGTTTAAGATGTGGGCCTTTTGGATTGTCCAATAGGAAGGCTAGATCTTGACATCTATGGAGGGTGAATCTTCTCTCTCTGAATATTAGGTTATTTGTTTAAAAAAAAGGATAGTGGGGATTTCAAACAGGGGCGAATGAATAGTACATAAAATTTGAGTTTCTCTCACCTCATGTTTTCCCCTTTTTTGGTAAATTTTCAATTTTTCTTTTCTTTCCCTCTCACAAAATCAGTTTAACCCAAAATTTTAGCAATAAACTATTTCCCTCTCTTCTTCATTTTAGGCAATTTTTGTCTCCATTAAAGCTCTCTAATGAGAGTAATTAGGGTTTTGAGTGTTCTGCTTACCTCTCTACCTTCTTCTCCTTGTAGCTCCAGAATTTGGGAAAAATACACGTGGCCATCTCTCTTTGCATTTTCTCTTATTTGTTATTTTTTTAGCAGAGTTTGATGTCATCTCTTACTGTTATTGTTGTTTTGTTGCAAAGGTTGTTTTGGGTAAGAGACACAGGTGCTCCTCCCTCTCTCTCTCTCTCTCTATATATATATATATATATATATATATATATATATATATATATATATATATATATACATATATATATATATACATACACACACATACATACATACATACAGTTTATTACAAAGATCATCTTGGGTGAGTTTGCATAAATGCTCATCTCTCTCTCTCTCTCTATCTTTTTCTCTTTGTATTTTTCTCTTTTCTATTGCTTTTTTAGTATATCTTCATGTAAATACTAACTCTGGCTATTACCTTTTTGCAGAGATCAATTGGGGCAAGATTAGATAGGTGCTCATTGCTTTCTCTCTCCCATTGACTCTCACACATACTCTTTCTTCCTCTCTGTGTTTTTCCTTTTTTGTTGTCTTTACAATAGAGTTTGGTGCTAGTTCTAACTTTCAGATCAATTGTTGTTGTAGCACTTGATATAAGGTAGAGCAAAGATTCTATAGCTCTAAGTTTAATCTTATCTTCAGCAGATCGGCTTATAGGTCAATTCACCCAATTTTTTGTTATTTTTATTCATGTAATTATCTAGATATTTGTTCTTAAAAGGGATCCATCAATTGAACAATCTAGTCACAATTTTTTCATGGCTATGATTTCAATAGGTTTTAATGATAATAAGTTAATCTAGTGTTGTTACTACAATTAACAAAGTAGTGTAAATATTCTGTCTTATAGATAAATTTTTTAATTTTTTATTGCAAGAATTCATGAATAATTAGTTATTTTGGTTAATATTGAAGTGTTATGTTTTTGTGACATGCATGTATTATGCAAGGTTTAGGTGAAGCACAAAACTCTTGATCAACTATTTTGTTGTAGTGAGTGATTCCTTTATACTGGACGATATGGATCTATTGGAAGTCGAGGTTCAATAATTATTTGATTTGTTGGTTCTATATGTTCATTTGGATCTCCATGCCAATTTGCTATGATCCGTGAAACTCTTGTATCATATCATCCATATAACGCACAATGTGCTGAGTCATAGAATATCTCAAGTGTCAATCCAATGTGCCTATTTAGATTTCCATGCCATGTGGCTACTATCATTGTATCAATTACTCTTTGATACTTACATTTTCATGCAATTTATAGAGTCATATCAGACTTCTATTTGTTATATTGTAATTTCATTTTGCAAAATTCCTTGAGCATTCTTGTACTACTCTTTTCATTCTATTTCATGTAGATGGTACGATTAAAGTGATGCCTTGAAACTAAATCCTTACTTTATGTTGATGCATATACATATATACGTTTCGATATCAATGTTTATGTCTATTTACAAAAGTATAAACATATCTTAATGCCATGTTGATATATACGATATATTGGTGATTACTAGTTGGAACCTAAGATGCTTACTGCTTAAGACTTGACACATATTTCTTTACATCTATTACCTAGGTTATAATGCCTAAGTGAAGGACAAGCATTCTCTTGATAGAAGCACATAACAAGAAAGATGAAGAAGGGAATTGGATGACGGATACATATCATTACTTATATTGGGTACATATGCGTCTAAGTATGAAGGGGGATTTCAGAGTGAAAGCATCTACAATTGCAAATATATCAAAGCACTAGAATGGTAACATTTTAGCTCTTAGAAAAATGAAGATTGATTTTGACCTTATAAAACATAGACTTTGAAACAATATGTATTCATGCAAAAGCAAATACATATTGCACCAACTATAATCATTCAACAAAACATTACAAACAATAAGTCTTTGTAGCACATTGAGCATGAGAAATTTTCATGATAACTATGTAACTAATTATCTTGTATTTACAAAAGTATTCCCTTCGGATTGCTGTGTACAACAAAATGTTGAGAGTTTCACATGTTCTTTTAAAATTTACCACCTCAAAATTGATAGACTACTCTTTGAGGGGCATATAGCTGAGCAACTCGTAGAGAATCTTGTATTTTTCTTAACCCCAAGTACATATTGCTCAAGGTGAATCGAGAAATTGGAACCCTTGATTCTATACACGTACTAAATCTCAATAGCATAGAATGGCCAATGTGTAGTGACATTTTGTACATGTGTACCACAAAAATTTTGGTAGACATATCGAACTCTATAAAACCAAGCAGCACTGGCTCAAAGAATGTACACATAAGTTGGTTTATACCAATTGCAATTTTTGCACATATGTTCAAGGAATGTGAGAGTATGTGGCATATCAAAAGCACGTGTGTTATGAAAAGTGCATCAGAGGATTATGTAACATGACTTCAAGGCAAAACTTGGACATCGAAAATCACTTAATTCTAACACGATAGAGTGTCGAGTCACAATAAGGGACATATCTTTCAGGTAAAACATTACTCTCCTGGTTGAATATTTTCTTACTTTGGGATGGATCAACTAACTTTCCTTACCAATTGCATGTAGTTGTCGCATGGTAGACTTTATGTCTACTAGTGTTTAAGTATCATAGATGGAGGATATTCAAGGGTGAACAGTTGTGCCTTGATTAAGATATACATGAGATCACAACTACGGATATTATTGTTATTTATGGGAGGGCAAGCTCCAAATGTTACAGATGGAGGATGATTGGTCCATGAGTATGATACGCCAAAAAATCACAATATTAATGGAGAATCCATCTACTAGCTTCTATTTTAAATTAGATGGTAGGAAGATTCGAAGCCGAGCTGAGGGTACTATTTCCTATGGAAGTGTGGATCCACATATTTTAGAAATTGTAGAGTCTCCTTAAAATTCCAACTCCACAAGTTGTAATATCCAATACTTGTAAACTTTCAAATTTTTTTGGCTGATAGAATATTATTGCTTTACAAAATTATACTTTAGTCATTTAGATTTTATTATTTTTAAATTTGTCAAATATTTATGTAATTATATTCAAAACTATTCGAATATATGTATGCGTACACGTACTTTAAATTTTGATAAGATGTATGCATCCAACTGCATACCGGGGGAGATAAATGCATATCCTAACCTTGATTCTTTTAAACATATATACACTTTTTTTCTATTGAGATAAGATACATACATCCAAACATCCACTCAAGGATGGGAAGAAGGCATCTTCTTGGGCCACATTAATTGATAGAGTCCATGTGTATTCTTGCAATTTACAATGAAATTTTTGAATATATATAACACCCTTTTATTGACATCTAATATACATGTGCACACCTACGTAATGAGGAGGGAAGGGGAGGGGGCTCCTTCTAGATCATAGTTGATGCAGCATGCAATTTCCATATCAACATATTTAGATATATGCATGTAAATTTTACAAATATGTTTAGTAAAGCCATAACTAAACATCATATGCAAACAATCCTTTAATGGTTTAAAACTTTGGGTTTTTAAATTTGAACTACTTTAGTTCTTGTTTATTTGTTTCATTTCACACATTCTCTCTTCATCTCTCTACATCCACCACATCTCTCCTCCTTACTACTTCAATGGATACTCACATACACTTTGATGAATGGATCCATGAGCCTCTCTTTGTCAACCAGGATGATGAGATCTTGGAGGCCTTCTCAAATAACTTCAATCTCGAATACATACTCTCACCGCCACTGAATCTCCCTCTTCAAGTCTTGGAAAACTTTGTGACCTTCATTGCCACTTGCACATACTCCATCGAGGGATCTGACCTGACTTAGGTGCCTCTGGAACTAGTCATAATATTTCAAGCAGGAAAGAACCACCCAGTGATGAATAGGTGTTTGGACCACATGGGTCCTTCGCATAGATTTTGTGTTATTTCCATGGGTAATGCACCAGGTACATCACCTTTGGAGCTCATGGAGCATGATTGTGCATTGGCAATTTACCTCCTTGCATTAGATGCATCCATAAAGAAGAAAAGTGATGAAGATAGGACTCCACACGTTGTTGTTATCACATATAAGGGAGAAGAGTTGATTAAAGAGCTAATAAATATTCAAGAAGAACATGAGTGATGGCAAAGCAAGGATTGGCTCTCATAGTGCTATCATCTTCAGAAGAGCCACAAGTCGACAAACCCAACCTTGCCTCCTTGATACCATTAAAGTAGATAGTGTGCCTTGCTTGCTTCTATTAGATGTGCCACAACTTAAAATTGAAAAAAAGAGAGTTGTTTCCCATCCTAGTTAGGGATTCTATGAAAGACCTCACTGATTATAATTATGTAGGTGTGCATCCAATGATGGCAAAAACTAGAAGATATGATGGCATAAGCTTAGATATATTGAGTGTCATCATAGTAGCACACAAGTAGATTGCCTTGGCTAGAGAAAATTACCTTGTTTTGAATGGTGAGTTCGAAGCACTACAGCACAACCTATTTGAACCAAGGCCCCAACTTTCTACGAAGGAGTTTATGGATCATTTTGCCTAGAGAGGTGCCTCATTGACACATGAGAAAAATAATATATAAGATGATCTAGAAAAGGTGAGATTTCTAATTAGGATTCAACTCTAAAGGAGTACATTAGCAACCTTGTTGCTAACTTGGTGGTCTTCCACAAGTAGTGCTCACCATAAGGAGAGGAAACAAGCATAAAAATTTGGACCCTGACCAAGTTTGGACATTTTCGAGCGATACTTCCAACATCTAGCTTGGAAAATGTGGTGTTAATGAAGTGATCAAAGCTTCTCTACCTATTTGAGTAAGTGTGTAGTGGAGCAATGTATGTGCTACTACATAATGTGAGCTTACAAAAGTATCAGATCTGCTTCTCCTGAAGGAAGAGCTAAAGGGAAAGTGTATCATTTTTGAAGCAAACAAGGAACTTCTATTTTCATCAAAAGCTGTCTCCTTCTCTATCGATGAAAAAGCCAAGGAACGAATGAGAGTTCTTGTTGGTTATTGGCTCTTTGTATTTGTCATCATTATCAAACGTCACATGCATTTTTCTTAGTGAATATAATATAGTTTTCTTTTTCCATATAAATTAATATTCATTGAATAAATGTGTGGTTTGTGTAAGTGTAATGATAATGTGTGGTATGTTAATGATGCATTCAGATACATTAACATAATCTACTTTAATTATGTCAATACATAGTATATATACTCGCATTGTGCGTAGACGATAACATAAGTTGTATCTATACCTATTACTTTTTTTATATGTTAAACAAAAAATAAGCATCATTTATTTAAAGAAACAAAACAAAACAACTTTATTTAAAGTTATTGAATTGAGTATACATAGCATGATTATATATATATATATATATATATATATATATATATATATATATATATACATATATATATACATATATATATATATACATATATATATATATACATATATACATATATAGACATATATATATATATATATGTGTGTATATATATGTCTATATATGTATATATGTGTGTATATATATATATATATATATACATACATATATGTATGTATATGTGTGTGTGTGTGTGTGTGTGTGTGTGTGTGTGTGTGTGTGTGTGTGTGTGATACATATCCCCTTGCCATATTGAAGCCAAACAATAAAATTCATGTATATATCTGTGATTATGATGCACTTTGCATGGATGGATGCTAGCTGTATATCAACGAACAAGTCTATTAGAAATCCTTCTACACAACTATTTGCATGGTCTCCATGGCTGCAGCAATCCACTTATATAACAATGGGCTATCAACCAACCACTACCACCCCCACTGGCACCCAAAACCTTATTTCTCGAAGGATCTTCTGGAAGGAAATTTTTGGGATGAGAAGCTCATACCTACACTGGATTCTTCTTATCTCTCAAAGGGCAACAAATCTTTTGTGGTGGTCTCTATGGTCAAGGCAGAGCACTTTTGTGGTTGAGGGGGAGCACTTGATATTGCACTAGATGAGGATTCACCTCATGCTCCTAGTGGGCCATGGCATTGTTAGGGTAAAACTACGAGCAGCTTACTTGGTGCGTGCCATACAAGCTCAAGGAGGATGGGATGGAGGAGAGACACATGTTGGGGATGTGAGAATGAAGGAGTTACGAAAGCAAGGTGTGAAAATGAGAAGAAGAATGAACTATTAACCCACTTAGACCTAAACACTTGGCTAATGCAACTTCATATGCATTGTCCATCTTGTAATCGTGAATAACTTTTTATCAGAATAAGTGGCTCCAGACAACAAACTTTTGGACAAGGTGTCTCCTAGCTCCTTTTTTCCAAAAAAAATATTAGGCTCTTGGCCACCTGGCAGATGTGCTTCTAAAGTTTTGTCACTTTCCAATATAGTTTGGTCTTTTTAAAGTATCTTATACCAAAATTATGGATTGATCGATAATTGAGAAATGAATGTTGCGATTGTGAGCCCTTAGAAGCTTCACACCACATAGACTATATAAAGGTATTGTGAGTAAAGTCTGCACAATGAGAAACCCAAAATTTTCACATGTTTTTTTATTGGCATTGACAATGCTAGCAAAAACTACAATGAAGATGCCCATTAAAGTTGAGAGTGAAGGAGGAGACATATTTTTGGGCAAGTGCATCAATTTTGCACTGGGACATAGTCACATGTCCAGTACACAAGGAGAGCACTATTCTTTAAAAATAACATTATAAACTATATTCATTCCATTGGAACGAACACGTTCTTTACTGCTTGAACTTTTGCACAAGTTGGAAGTCCTTGAGTATTATAGTGATACGCTTAACATGTATTACACAACACTAAGCATGTATCATCACGTCTTCCAAAAGGCCTCTACTACACATTACAGTGCATGAAGATATTCTTTTGTGAAGCAATTGAGTCTATCCTGACCCTGTGCCAAAAACCACCTCCTACTTTATGTGTGGTAGAGATCTTGCACAATCTCATGAACAAGTCTTGATAAACTCACTTTCAAAATGATGAGATCAAAAGAGATTTGATACTTCTTGATTTCTGTTAGGGCCACTATACTTGGCTTCCACTTGTGTTTCTTATGGAAATGCTAAGGAGGACCCCTGTCAGGGCAGCTTGAGAAAGCTAGGTTAGGTTAAGAAAGAGGTGGTCCATTTATAGGTTATTATGAAGTGTCATTAAGTAAGATTGTATCTGAGCTAGTAGATACTCCATGAAGCTAAATACAATATAAGGCTCGGAGGGAAAGCTTCTTTGCAGCTACCTTAGACCTAGCCATCTTTCCTACACAGCAAGAGATTTGAAATTTCAATTGATAAGATAAAAAGTGAAACCCTCTTATATAGTGCTTAAACTCTAAGACTCATTCGCATAGACGCACTCTCTCTTGCTCTCTTAAATAATGAATTGTGTTCACACTAAACACATTGGCACTTGAGGTATCATAACACGCGTTTTTAGTATCACAAAGTAATTCAATCATGTATATAGCTGATTCATCAACACTTTCATTTCCTCTCTTCTCTAAGAGTTGAGCTTCATCCGCTACTATGATCTTATACCACCAAGATAGCGATTGGATCATTGGATTATTGATTCCATTCACCCTCCACCATGATGGGTTTTTCTTTAGTATACACAACACGCTATCCAATATGAATTCCCCATCCCTTGCATGGACCAAACTCCAATGCTTTCATTTTTTGCAAAGTATGGTCTATGCACCTCAAGGATATACTACAAAGGCACATATTATACATGAGTAAAAATATACTCAATGATTTATACAATTCATATGCTTTTAAAATATCGACTTAGTACACACCATGTAACGTGTGATAGAACTTTTGTCCCATGCTTTCACCATATTTTCATAGAAGCTATGCACAACATTGATAAACTCCTCTTTATGTCCACTATCAAACACTATCTTTCATAGCAAAGGAGCCAATTTATTGAGACTAATCCAAACCTTGGATTTGGCCAACCTTATTGTACCTCCATTACTTCAATCAAGAACCACAATATGCAACTTTTTTCACCCATCATAATCTTGTGGCCTATGAACGATGGCATTTCCTTCCTCACACTGATGGGTGTTGAAAGAAACTTCCTACTCTTCGCTTCTTCAAAAGCAATGCTTTTTTTGGTAGGTTACCATTTTTTTAATCTCTTCTCATCTTTTTCAATCGTTCTTGATGCTTATGTAGCCCAATTTTGATACGCTCACTTCACATTTCTACACATTGTAATGGATTTTATTGTCCATTGCATCTTGTAAGGAAAGAAAATATACTCATACACAATTTTCTCCATGATTTTGATAAAGGCATGCATTCTTTACTAATCTTCTCTCCTCTTTTCAAGGGGGTTGTTTAAAGGCCCATTTTGAGTTCATTTTTTCTTCCTAATGAGAGAAATCTTTAGATCCCCCAAATTGGCTAAGTCTCACGGTCCCAATACACAGAGTATACAATAGCAGCCAAATTTGGGTATGGGGGAAGCTTTGGAAGTGCCAAGCAAAACAATGGCTAGAATACAAAAGGCTGTTTCTAAGTGAATAGAGAAGATTTGCTTCTAATTAAGAAAAGAAAGTTGGCTCGGATTAAATCTAGCCCCATTAACATCCAGCTAGATGTGTAGGTCAAGACACGAGACTTTGTCCTTTGGATGGGGTAAGAAGGCCAACCTTCTCCCCCTTCCACCACTACCAATTGACAACGATGCTCTTGGCACCAAACCCAACCGGCGCTGGATGTTTTAACGGGAATCAGATGCAAATTATGGGAATATGGGCTCTCTGATTCTGTGCCTACTTCCAGTGATTGCCCACAAGGCTGTGCGGACTCAGGAATGTGTCTGAAAACTAGTGAATCCGTCACTAGTGCATCACGTGCCTTGAAACTGAATCTTGACCCTTCTAAACAGGGAGGAGAAGATCGTGGGGGAGGCGAAAGCAACAATCCAGAAGCTGAAGGTTTGCCTCCGCAAGCACCAGAAAGAGGCGGAGGTGGTCGCCATTCTCATCACTGTGACAAGCCAGAAATCGTAGTGCGTTCTCTTTCTTGGAATGCACACTCTCTACTTCGGGAGGTTTTGGTTGAAACTAAACTATTCGAAAACGTCTAACCCAACTACCTAAAGAGGGGCCCTGCCCATATCTTTGTTTGAGTTTAGGTAGCCCTCTTTTGTAAATACTCTTTCACACAAAATCCACTACATGGAACCATATGCACCAATAAATCTGCGCCAAGGTACCATTAGCACCAAAAGAAAATAATTGCTAAAAATATCAGAGTTCCAAAAGAAATTTCATGATTAGGCTTTCTGAACTCCTCTCATGCTTAGGCTTTTCAAACTCCTCTACGATAACTTTGCCATCTCAATGAATTTAGTTGCATTTATCTTGGCAATTTCACAATTTTAACACAATAGAAAAAGAATTTGTATGTCATGAGAACGTGCATTATTAATGCTTAGCATTGGTATTATTACATTGTGCACACATGAAGTACACATGTGAAATGCAAGTCAAGTAACTGATAGTGAGGCCTTAGTAACCCCGCTGATCAGTCGAGGTGACATTGGCAAAAGTTGTAATAAGTTATGCCTAACAGGTAACTAGGTGGTACCCAATGTCAAAACTTGGCCTAGAACATTTAATTAGCCATTAGTGTATGTGGTGACACTAGAAAATTGATATTAATTAAATAACCAATGTCATTTTCAAGCTACAATGAGTACTAGTAATCACTTAGGTGATAAATATTTGAGATTGAATTTACCCAAGGAGCATAATTGAAGGCCAATCCTCGAGCAAAAACCAAGGGGTGAATCATTAAAGAAATACCACAAAGGGCATCAATTTAAGGGCCAACCGAGTATCCAATATCTAAGATTAAGTGGTAATATTTGTTTTTTCAATTTATGTGAATTTTATGCTTGCTGTAATTAGTGCTTAATCAAGTTGTCTACCACCTTATTCGAGAAGGAAGGTTGATTGCATGGTTCCATTCTCAAGATACCATCAACTTCCTTGAGTAGATAGACCCAAGACTTATATGCAAGTCTGTGAAGTTGCATATTACTGAAATTGTGATTGGCTAAAGTGCATTTTAGGGCAAGCATGTCATCATACAGTGATTTGGATTCAAGTCATGATGATGTTTCACCATTGGAAGGTATACAAAGCAACACAGGAAATGCAATATCTAATGTTGGAATGGGCATGCAGCCTAAGCAACAAGGAGAAAATGTGAATTTAGAGTAAGAAGTAGGTCCTTCTAGACTCCTAAATGCTAACGACCAGCAAAAAGATGACCAATTCAAAGGTAGTTTGACGAGAGCAGTTGATATCTTTACATAATTAGCAAAGGATCCTCAATTTACTCAATTTTTGAATTCTTCCAAGAAGGACAACAAGGGCAAAAAGAGAAAGTCATCCTCTACAACTTTGGCACAACAAGATGTACTAAAGGAAATACCAAATCATCTCAAGATGCTCCCAATGTCATCAATGAGCAAAAGCAACTAGTGTTAGTGGGGCAAGATACAAAAATGTAAGGCTATCTCTGTAGTGCCAATACTATGGATTTCAGATAGCAAGGCATACATACAAGTATGGGGCAATCAAGATACTTTGGTGGTGGTGGTTCTATATTTCATGCTATGGTAGGTCAAGGATTGTATATAGGGATGCATGGCACAACTCCTTATGATATATAGCAACCAATACATGGAATGCAATGCCCAATGTATTTTGATATGGCAAGTGGAATGCAAAACCCTATGTGTGATAGTATTGGCATGATGCCTACTAGGGCACAAAGTAGCATGTATAGTAATGCATCTATATCTTGGTATATATGGGGCTAAAGGAATGAATGTTGGTCGTGCAAATGCTTCTTAAGGTGCTGGTTATGATGTAAAGGCAACAAGTGCACCCTTTTTGTAGAGCAACCAATTTATGCTAGTTTGACTCCCAAAGGGGACAACAAAGAACTACAATTAAGGTGAAAAGGAGGTGAAGTTTGAGGCCTTCAAAGGTGCATAAGATAAGCTAAAAGCTTTGACTTCCATTCAACAATTTAATGCAATCTATTCGGGATACAATTTCATCGAATCCCATAAGATTTGAAAGACAATCACTTTCTTCAAGGAAAATGCATTGTAGTGGTGGTTGGCACTTTTAATACAAGGTAGAGTACCATTAACATTTGTATAATTTGAACAAATGTTTGCTTCTAATTGGCTAACGAGCACCTTTGAAGTGGATATTATGATTGCTTGGAATAAGTTGAATACATTACAATGAAAAAATTTAGAGTAACACAATAAGAAGTTTTGGAATGCATTGTTGCTGATCACTTTTGATCAAGTTGTCCTCCTTCATGACTAGAGAACTATTGTTGTAGGATGTCTAAAAGAACTACAAATTTTTGCATAAAGATCAACATGTCATAACTCATAGAGAGGGCAAGTACAATCAATGCTTTGCTGCATGGAAAACATTTAGGCTTCCAAGATGATGATGAGGAGCCATCCGAGAAGCTTTCAAAGGCTAACAAGAGGGACAGATCTTAAAATAGGGCTAAGAAGAGGCAAATATAGCAAGGAAATTTTTAGAAAACACTTGCATGATGCAAGGAGTTAATAGCTACAAATAAATGCTTTGTATGTGAACATGAGGGTATATAGTAAGGGCTTGTCCCAACATGCAATAAGTTGAAAATAAGGAAAATTAGATATAAATTTTCCACGAGTTGGTGGAGTTTCAAAATTATTCACCAATGCATACCAAATGGATGGAAGAGGGTGACTTGGTAAACCACTGTCACGGGGACGTGAAATTTTGAGATGCTTTAATCTTGCTAGTAACATTTGATTAAGTTATTAATCAAACGTGCAAGGTTGTTTAGCACATGTGATGCACATGGCAGTTATTTCATGGGAGTGAGCCAAGGACCCCGAGGATGCAGTGGGTGTTAAAGGAAAAAGTTGTGTTAAGTTATGCCAACTGGGTTTTGGTGGTCAGTTAGTGCCAGGTTGGACCCTAGGACAATTGTTTGGCCATTAAGTGTCTGGGTGGTGACACTGGGGACTAGCATTAATTAATTAATTAATGCTAGTCTAAGGGTCAATAAAGGTTGGGAACCACTCGAAGTTGCAAATGGCCTAGCCAATTTCATTACAAATGGGCATGTTTAATTTTTGGGCAAGGTCAAAAGGGTTGAAATTAATTTTTAAAATTAATTAATTCTAAAATTTTAATTTAATGGCTGAAAATGCATTAGAAAGGCTGCCACTTGGCAAAACTTTCCCATGCAACTAGGGAGAAGGTTGTTGGAGGGTGGTATAAGTGAAATTGCAGCCATTCGGAGCTTGGTAGGGGAGAGGAGGTGATCAGATTTGACTGTGAGAGGCAACAACGACTGATCACGTGCCGCAACAGGACAAGGGGCAGTAGGATATCTCTTCCACCTCAAGAGAGGAAGTGGTAGGAAATGAGGGCTCGGTAGCCGAGCTAATGTTTTACCCCCGTTTTGAAGCTGTTGGTGCCATCAGATTTGTCATCAGAGCTACGAATCAGAAGATACATTTCAGCTGATTTTCTCACTTTCTATAGCATTCTCTCATCTCCTCTAGTCTATGCTCAAGCATTCTCAGTAATTCTCAGTCATTGGTAGCAGAGTACCGCCAAATTTGGTGGACAGTAGAGAGTTTATTGCTATAAATCCTAAATTACAACAGTAATTAGGGTTTAGCAGCCACCTTGGGACCTGTGCCATCAATCAAAGGCATTGTACACTAAAATCAACACTGAAAATTGGTGGAATTGTGAGGATTTTAAATGCCAGCCCATCTATTGTGAATTTGGGGCAGCATTTGACCAGTTGGGGTTCCATTAAAGCAAGTCTTGGGTGAAAATCAAGGGGAAATTTGCTCGAATGCTTTGTTGATTATTGGAACAGCAAGGGGCTTTTGAATTAGCCAAGGAGATCGTGAAATCTCGGCTTGTAATGTATCCATCAGCAATTGAAATTAAAGAAATACCGAAAGGGGCTCCAGTTTTGAGGCCAACAGGGTGTCCACTGTCCAAGTTTATGAAGGTAAAGTGAGCATTTCAGTTTATGTTCATTTGCTAATTGTTGTAATTAAGTGCTTAATCAGGTTAAACCACCCTATCCGAGAAGGAAGGCTGGTTACATGGTTCCATTGCCGGGATAATCACTCAATCTCTTGATTTGGTGAGCCCGAGGCATCTAATTGCAAGCCAAAGCTTTGTGCTAGTGCTAATTTTTGTGCGCAGCTAAGAAATTATAGCAACATGTCTTCATACAATGAGATGGAATCAAGCAGTGATGATGCCTCTCAGTATGGACATTCTCATGGGAATGAAGGAAATGCAATGCCTAATCTTGGACAAGGCTCTCATGATGGACAACAAGCTAAAAATGTTGTTGTTGGGCAAGATGCAGGGCCTTCAAGCCGTCATGAGGTAGATGACCAGCAAAGTGAAGATGAATTTGATGACTAGTTCAAGAATCGGATGAGGACAGCAGCAAATCTCTTTGTTGAATTGGCAAAGGATCCTCAGTTCACCTGATTTTTTAATGCTCCGAAGAAGGACAACAAGGGCAAGAAGAAGAAGTCAACTTCTACACCTTCGGGACAGCAAGATGCACTGAAGGTAGTGCCAAATCCTTCACTTGAAGCTCCTAAAGAGGCCAATGAATCTAAACAGTTGGTACCTATGGGGCAAGGAATGCAAATGTAAGGCCATTATGGAAGTGCCAATCCAATGGATTTTGGACAACTGGGCATGCATGCTTTGATGGGGCAACCAAGATACTTTGGTGGTAGCATGATTTTTTGTGCAATGGTTGGCCAAGGGCCACATATGGTATGCAATAGCCAATGAATGGTGTGCAAGGCCCATTGTTTTTTTGTATGGCTGGAAATGTGCAAAACCCTATGTATGGTAGCATTGGCTTGATGCCTGGGGCAAAAAGTGGAATATTTGGCAATGCATCTGCACCCGTGAATGCTTATGGGGCTCAAGGAATAACTGCTGGTCATCCAAATGCTTCATTTGGGCTTGGTCATGATGTAAATATAGCAAATGCACCCTTTTTGCAGCAGCCAGTGTATGGCAACTTGACTCCCAAAGGGAAGCAAAAGACTATGATGAGGGTGGAAAAGCCGTGAAGTTTGAGTCCTTCAGTGGTGCACAAGATAGACTGAAAGCTTTGATCTTCATTCAGCAATTTGATGCAGCCTATTCAGGGGGAAACTTCACCGAATCCTCTAAGATTCGAAAGCCATCCACTTTCTTGAAGGGGAATGCATTGCAGTGGTGGTCCACACTCTTGATGCAAGGTAGAGCACCATCAACATGGGTACAATTCAAGCAAATGTTTGTATCGAATTGGTTGACTAGTACCTTTGAGGTGGACATCATGACAGCTTGGAACAAGCTTGATGCTAAGGAATGCAAAAATTTAGAGCAATACAATAAGAAGTTTTGGGATGCATTGCTGCCCGTCACTTCTTATCGTACCGTACCCCTTCATGAGCAAGTATAAAATTATGTATGTGAGCTACCCAAAGGAATCAGGGATTTTTGCATAAAATCCATCGTGTCTAGCATGTCTCAGCTCATAGAGACTACTGCTACAGCCGATGCTTTTTGTGTGGAAAGGATTCGGGCTTCCATGAGAGTGGGGAGAAGCTGAATAAAAAGTTGTTTAAGGCTGAGAAAAGGGGCATATCTGAAAACCAGCCTGAAAAGAGGCCAAAATAGCAAAGAAAGGGCTCGAAAACATTGGCACAACGTAGGAAATTGATGGCTGCAAATAAATGCTTTATTTGTGAACAAGAGGGTCATATTGCAAAGAACTGTCCCAATAGGCAGCAAGCTGCAAAATCAAAAAATCAGGGAGATCCTAAGGATAAAAGGCCCAAAACATCAGTGGGATTGGTGCCTGATGTTGTTAGTGATTAGCCCAATGATGATGCTACTGGGTTGTGCAGAGCATGGGGCAAAATTAGGGATCAGCATGCATTGATCTTCTTTGTAAGAAGTTGGGAATAGTTAAAAATGTTGATAATATGCCATGTCACACTGACATTGGTATAAAAGGAGAGAAGATGTAATTTTTCATATCTTTTTGACACATTAATACAATTACAGTCTTTCTCTCCCTTCTTGTTCACAGCTTCTATGGCTTCCTCATCTTTCTTGTCTTTCTCTCTCCTCTGCAATCTTCTCTCTCCTCTTCCTCTCTCCCTGGTTCTCTCTCTGACAAGTGGTATCAGTGCTTCAGTCTTTGATCCATTATTTTCTTCCATTTTCAGTCCCATTTTCCTATTTCAAAACCAATTTCAGACAAAAATGGTACAAGACAGTGACTAGTGGAGTGCTGCAGGACACCTACAGTTAGCAAGAGACTACATCTGGAGATATCCAAGGTCAAATATGGCGGGTAAAGGCTTAAATGGCTGGACGTTATCAAATTTTATGCAAAAATGGAGGTAACAAGGGTAAAGAATGGTTAACCGGGCTTAGTTAGAGATTAAACTACAGTTACTTTTCAAAAGAGGTCTTCCTTTCCTCTTTCTTCAAGCTCTGCCCAAGCTTTCATGGAGTTTGCTGGCTGAGATCTCTTCTTTTCTCACTGATCCTTGCTCTCCATCAACAATGGCCTGCATAATTGTACTCTAGACATCAAATGCAACAAGTAGAGCACCATTTCATGCCCTATTGAAGCTGCCACGTGGCCTGGACAACAGCCCAAAATTTGCGCTGATTTTTCTAGCCTTGTTCTCCATCATTTCTCAGCTAATCTTCAGCTATGGTGCTTCTAATTCATCCTTGGCAGTGATTCCTTCAAGGTCCTGGTGTGTTTACTCCAAAATAGAGCTATATTTCTCAGCTTTTCACTCTCTTGAAACCCTACATGAACAGTCCATGGGCAGCCATGAAAGCTTCAACCCAAGCTTTCATTTCTTAACAATTCCTTGAA
This sequence comes from Lygodium microphyllum, assembly GCF_053477565.2. Taxonomy (NCBI): domain Eukaryota; kingdom Viridiplantae; phylum Streptophyta; class Polypodiopsida; order Schizaeales; family Lygodiaceae; genus Lygodium; species Lygodium microphyllum. The sequence goes on from NC_141163.1 coordinate 118,032,833, forward strand.
GATTCTTCATCCTTTTAGCCCGTGGAATCATTTCAGCAAGGATTCTTCAACAAATTGCAAGGATTAAGCACAGAATGGTTAAAGATTGAAGATCAAGAGCTTCTATGGAGCAAAAATTTGGGGGAAACAGATTTAATGCTTCAATTTCAAGCATTTGAAGCTTCAAGATTAGTCTCAAGCACCGGATAAGCAAGCCTTATGGATTATTTTACCAACATTGGACAACCGGGGGCTCTATCAAGCATTTGAGAATTAATCAAGTCATCTTCAGCCATGTTAAGGTACTTCTCTTGAATTCTTAATCTCTCTCATTAATCCAATTGCTGAGCTTAATCCATTTGATTGAGAGATTAAAGAATTGAACATTATTCATCAAATTCTCAGGCAACCTTTGCTTGAATCCATCTATTCATGAATGCAATGCTTGCTTAATGCATATTAGCTCCAATCAGTGAATTAGAGGCTTCAATCTGAAATTTCAGCATAACACTTGAATCCTATTGACTGAATACATTGATTGATGCCTTTGTTTACTCTAATCCAATTGATTGGTTGAATTTCTTTTGCCTAAATTAAAATATTGTAAAGGGTAAGTACTAGCAATCAGTGAGTCACTGAATTGCAACAGTAAGACCCTTCCCCAATCCCAATTTCTCTTATCTCAATCAATTGCATCTCATGAAAGGCTGAATGAATATTTTTGAATTGCATATCATGCTGATTGCTTAGCACACTAGCCTCTGCCATGTTGATATTCCCACCAATTAAAAAGGTGGATGTCGGGGGAGATAGTGGGACAAAAGAGAGGTGACCCTCCCTCAGTATCGAAGATCCCGAAGGGGTGCAACCAACCGACCCAGGGGGAGCTTTGCCCACCTCCCGGTGATTCGGAGCCCATGTAGGGAGCCTGTCATGCCGTTTTATCCCTCACACAGGTACAGCGAGTGGAGGATTGAAGATTGAAGACTTTCCAAAGACTCAAGTACCTACAGGACCAAAACAGGGTAAAACAGGGAATTTACAGGTCACTTACAGGGTATTTACAGGTGGATACAGGTACACCCTTCATTGTTGAAGCACAGGTGCAGGTACTACAAGGTACCCATAGGTCCTATATACCCCTTTGCAGGGTTTGGTATCCATTTGGCGTTACTATCTTGCATTACAGGATCAAAACAAGGCACTTACAGGTCTAGACAGGGTGCATGACTGGACAATTCAGACTCTGAAATCCAGCTACAAAATTTTCTGTCTTAAACTTGTTATAGCATGCTATAGCTCATCTCGAAGAGGGCATTGTTAGCTTCAATTTGCACAAAAAAGTTCTGAAATCAGAGCTTCCTAGCCAAAGTTATAGCCGTTTTACTGACAGGGGGTACTGCAGGACTGCACTAATATGGCAGGACATAAAGGCAAAAATAAGGTCCAGGAGGATTATGCTCAGCATATCAGGGATTCCATGATGGATAGCACACTTCAAGAGAACCCTGAAGAACTTCAACAAGAAGAAGAAGCCAGTTTGCTCAATAATACTTTGTGTGCCCATGAACAAAGACATAGGGAACGACATGAGGCCATCTTGTCAAGAATGGAGCAGATGATTCAATCTACTGATCAGACCAAGGCTTCTATTGATAAGTTGGTAGAATCCAACGAACAACTCATGGCACAAATTGCTAAATTTATGCAGTTGCAAATGGCATCAAAGGAAGTTAATGAGAAGGCTTGTTCAAACAGTGGCCCTTCAGTCCCACTTCAGCCATCTAACCAGAATGGTCATGGAAATGGGATTATTGGAAGAAGAGACATTCCAAATAGTCAGTATGAAGTAGGAGAAGCTTCACAAAGGCATGATGACTATTTGGGCAGTTTGAATGGGGCCAATACTCAAGCTTTTGGACTGCATACTCAAAATTCCAGGGGTACTTTACCAACATGAAGATTACATGGTAATTCTCAGCCACCTGTTGGAAGATTTCAGTCTCAATTTGGAGGTTCTGTACTTGGAAATCCTAATCAACCAATTTTGGGACAGCAACCCTTTCATGAAAGAGAATTTAAGGACAAAATTGTTTTAGCCAAATTCAATGGCCAGTCATCTTCACCATCAAAATTAGAGGAATGGACCTCTAAGATGGAGTCCTACTTTGATATATATCCTAAAACTGATGATATAAAGATTTACTTTGCTTCCTTGCACTTAGAAGGATTTGCCCATACTTGGTGGAGGTATATCAAGAAAGAGAATGTACTTCTTGGTTCATCCATTTTAATGTCATTTACATGCTATCATTTCTTGGTGATGCCATTTGGGCTTACAAACGCTCCAGCTACCTTTCAAAGCCTGATGAACAAGATCTTGCAACCTTTCCTCTTTCAGTTTGTCTTGGTGTTCTTTGACGAAATTTTGATCAATAGCAAGACTTTACAGGATCATTTGTCACATATGAGGAAGGTTTTTGATCATTGGAAGTCCCTACATAATGCATTTAAGGATCATGCTAATAATGGACAAGCTCAAACTGTAAAAGCCAATGTTTGGAAAACAATAGACAAAGTATTATTTTATTGTGAATAAAACTGAATGGAATGATGATGATCTCAAATACTTCAAAAACCAATTGAACCTTTTTAAAACGCAATGATAGAAGCTTGGGATGATCAACCTTCACTCACTATATGGTACGAAGTTTGCATATGTATGTCTCTTCATTGTCTAACTCATATATGGTTTTTTTAATTAACTTTATTTATTTGTTAACTATGCATTATATTTTATAGAATTCATATTTTATTGAGAAATACGAATCTCTATCTATCTAGTCAACCCAACATATGAAAAAATCACATTATCAAGCAAGAAAAAAATACTTTAGACACACAAGACATGGAGGTGGAAGATACAAAGAAAAATTTTTATTAGAGGTCTTCCAATGGTTCTATAGATAAATTTGGCACAAATTCAAGTACACAACCGTATCAAAGGACTATACAAACTATCACCCAAAGAAGAAAAGAGGGATATGTAAGCTCTTGTGCAAAGCAAAGATTTTCATAATGATTACAAACTAGACAAAGAGATGAAAAAAGATGGGCTTCGAGAAACCCTTGACATCTTTTAGTTTGACTCTATTGCAGAGAAGAGTCTCTAGTTTCAAGAAACTCACTATAGCCTCTAGAGAAATCTTTTATTTCATCCCACTCAATAAAACCTCTACATTTTAAGAACTCTTGTTTCTTATAGCTTGAAAGAAGGAGCTTCAAATTCTTGGCATCTTCTATATGGGAGAGTAAATAAGAGCCAAGAACTCCAAAGTATCATACCCTAGGTCCACTATATCCAGGCATAAAGCCAAAAACTCTTATAGCTTCATCCTTCTCTACCAAAATTAACATATCTTATCTGTTATTGAAAACTTGGGATCCAATCACCTTGGAGATAGCTTTCAAAGCCATCATTGGTAGGCTTGGACAACCTGCTATGATAAATTGTAATTGTTTTATTATTTGAGGAAGGGTAAGAAGCGAACTTTTTTTAGCAATCTTTTCTAGGCAATCTCCATTTATTGTTCCACATAGTACACTTATTCCACCCCTAGATTTTTTTTACCTCCTCCACCACCACCACCACCACCACAACTTTCTCCACCATCAACACTATTGTCATTGCTGCCACTCTGCCACCACCACCATTGATATCTCCACCACCACTACCATCATCTCTGGTGCCACCACTGTCACCACCTCCACCAACACTACCATTACCCTCACCATCTCCACGATTGCCACCACTACCTTTAATTTGCGTATCTCTATTTCTCTCTCTCATTTCTCATTCTCAGTTTCTCAATTTCTCTCTCTACATGCATATTCTCTTTTTCTTTTTCTAGCACACTCGATCAAATAGCACTCCATCTCGTGTAAACAATTTCTCTCTCTCTAACACGTAATGTAGATTCCTTCATGCAATCATCCCGAAACAAAATACCATGACTCACCTCTCTCTCTCTCTCTCAAATTGCTCCATGTCTTTACTCTCTCGTAGTGTTTAGGATCGTACATGCAATTTCTCCCTCTCACTCTACATTCTCTCTCTCTCACTTGTGTGTGTGTAAATCTTAGTCACTCACTCACTCTCCGTGTATATCTCCCCCTCTCTCTCTCTCACTTTTCCTCTCTCATGCATGCGATCAGTCCACATTGTATAATTATGTCTCACATCAAATTATGGCACGTGTTGTAACAAACACTTCTCTTAAATCCTAAATCTCTCTCTCTCTCTCTCTCTCTCTCTCTCTCTCTCTCTCTCTCTCTCTCTCTCTCTCTCATAATGTGAATGCTTGGGTGGCCACTCTATGTTTTTAGAACTTTAATTGCAATGTATTGATAGCTCCCTCCCCTCCCCCCTCTCTCCCTTTCCCCCCTCCCCCAACAAATTGCAATGTATTGATAGCTCCCTCCCCTCCCCCCTCTCTCCCTTCCCCCCCTCCCCCAACAAATTTGATACAATACTGTAACGTGTCCACCTGTTATCTTCAGGACACGTCTTGGCAGTCCATCGGAAAGGATGTCTAAAAAGCTCCACCCGGCACTCCCATGGAATGTTATGGGGTTTGCGATCTAGAAATTTCCACGTCTGCCACGTAGCGGAAGTATTCCGGCCGTTCCCAGTTAGGACCAACCTGAATTAGGGTTTTGCTTATTGGTCATTTCCTAATTGCAACTAGCGTCGAACCCAAGCGAACTACTTTACGCAGAAACACCAGGTCCGAAGCGGATTCATGCTGCACTTGGTTCAAGGAGAATGGGAAACGAGAGGGATGCCAAGCTCAACCTCTCTGCCATAAGGCATAGTCCCATTCCGTTCCCCTAAAATAGTGTAAATCGGGATCAGTTATAACTCTAGGTCAACGCTCTTGTTGTTCGTGTTCTTTGACGATCTTCTGGCTGTCCAACGTGATTTGAGAAAAGTTCCCAGCTCATACAAACAATCCAAATATACACTTATATTGCAATGTTTTTAGAACTTTAATGTCAATGTATTGATAGCTCCCTCCCCTCCCCCCTCTCTCCCTTCCCCCCCTCCCCCAACAAATTTGATACAATACAATTCATACAAGCAATCCAAATATACATTTATATTGTGTTAACTCTAGAAAAAGTGATTTTTCTTGACCAATTAAGAGAGACAAGGTCACCAAAGGCATCAAAATTTTGACACAAGCCATCCAATTAGATTGTATAACAATGCTTTCTCAGCAAAATAAAATGTGGTTGTGCTAAGAGGTAGTGTTTGTGATGCTTTGTTGGTCATAGTATAGGTGGTGTTGGAAAAGTTCTCATGCTTCCAAATACAATGTGCAAGTGTTCTTCGGTGATGAGTGTGGATTGGTGTATAAGCATGTTGGCATTTGCATGCATTCCAAACACTCTGAGATACACATATAGGTGCTTGCATATCAAATACGCTTTTCCTTCTGCAACACGATCCATGAAATCTCGACAATTACATGTTGAATTCTTTGCAATGTGCACATCATAACACTCCTACATTGCACTTGAGTTAGGTGTCTCTAGTTTAAAAACCTCATGCTTCAAGGGCTTCACCAACCACTCTATAGCCCTTCACAGTTGCATCTAGAGTCAATGCTGATTCGATATCTACATGAGCCCTCGTTAGTATACATCCACCTCTTGTGCCATCTTTTATAAAACAAACCCACCACTCTTCAACATGTGGATTTCTTCTATAGTCAAATTTGTGTCTCGTGCCACTGGCCATATTTGTGGAACCTTGGGCGATGTGTGATGAATGAAAGAGCAAATATTCCATGTATGGTCCACTCTATCATTACAAAACCACATGAACTGGCACTGCATTCCATGTTGATTGCTAGCTTCTCCTCTTGAGTTGGACCACTCCATGATGCCCCAAAACAAAGGTGTAGGCACCCCATCTATCGTATTTTTGATAGGTTTTTTGCATTTTCCCTCTCTAGCTCCCAAGCATCCTTGACATTGTACAAAAATGAGAGCTAGAATCCTTCTTATAGCCCAAACAGTGCCATGAAGGATTGCCTCTGCCACCATTTCCTCCAAATAATTTGGTGATACTTCCCTTGATTGGCAAAGGGTCCACAAAGTTTAGTTTTCCTATACCCTTTGAGTATGTGACCGAAAACATACCTAGAAGAAGGGTCCACAAAGTTTAGTTTTCCTATACCCTTTCTTCTAGGTATGTTTTCGGTCACATACTCAAAGCCTATGAGAGACGTTGGCTTCCTCGGACCCCATTTTCCCATCAACCTTGTGTTTTCTTGCTACAGTCACATTGACCCCTCAAAAATTGAGACATTGATGCAATTCAGCTCCTCTTGGCACCTCCTCAACCATCCTTGCTGTTGCTAGAGGTGTGGGGTTGATTCATTGTTGTAGTCGGCTCAAAATCTTCTCTGCACTAAGCCCTACAGCATGGGGCTTTCCACCAATGAATGCATGTCGTTTTGTGCTCTATAGTACTAAAGCATTGGCCAAATCACTAACACATGCATCGTACAAGCTGATAGATCCCTTGAATCCCTCCCTTGACAACCAACTTGCATGCATTGGCTCTACGAGGTTCGTGGTTGGCATATGAGCAATGTCCTTCACCACAGCTGGACGAAAATACAACACAAGAAGGTATGGAGTGTGAGAAAACAAATGCACCACACATCACATCCTACTATTACGAACTAGTTTTACTCCAACAAAGTGTCACCTCCAACATGGATATCTAATATGCCACCAACTAAGCCAACAATCCATTGCTAGTATATTGCAATCCACAACTTTCCCTAAGGCCCGTCAAGCCCAAATGAATTGATATTGCATTGTTGCATCATCTTCCATGGCTGCACACCTCCACATGCGACACAAGTGCTTATTCTCACCTTGGAAGCTCTTGTGCACATACTATGATGTGTGTATTTGGAGACTTTGTTCCCAATGAAATAAGCAAGATATATCCCTTCCTTGAATTATATTGTCTGGACTACCATTGAACACCGTGTGGATGGCCCTCCCATGCATCTACCTCGTCTGCCATAAATCCTCGAAAATCAGTGCTTGGGCATCCACACTTCTCTATCATTTCATTCATCTTTGTCCAAAAAAGTGCTTGTGCATTTATATCCTCTTTCTTTATCTCACATATTTCTAGAGTCATTAACTCTTGTACATTATAGAAACGCAAGACAGGAGTAGAAGAGTAAGGAGAACTATGTTAGTTAAGTTCATGTTGTGACGGTAGAATTGTGTAAGAGAAACTACCTTGGGTCATATACATGTGCTGCCATGGTGGTCCAATCATTAATATGATGTACGTGGTTGAAGCATATCCAGATATTGTGTAGGTCCCTAGTGCATTCCTTCACATACGATTCATTGAGTCAACCCCTAAGGCTAGCCCAGTCATTGACATTTTGAATATAAAGCACCTACTATCATTGTCAACGGCTTGCCCATGAAATAGGCTACCATGTAAAAATATATATGCACAACATTGCTTTAACTTTAGAAGATGAGATTCCATTCCTTGATTGGTCTCAACGCGTGCTGCATGGACCATGTGTTGGAACCTACATGCATAGAACATTGGTCTTTATATGCATGAATTTTTAATGATATTTTGAAATGTGTTTGAATTGAATAATATGTTACTTGTTCCTGTGAATGAGTGGTTGGAATTCCTCGAGCATCGTCGATAGTTCAGTGTCAGATATCGGGACACCTTGCTCACGAACCAAGGCACTCATCACTAGCTTTCTAGTCATACTCATTTGCAGGTGTCGAGGTCCAACTAAACTAAAGTCTCTTGCTATTTCCTCTATAGTATTTTGCACCTCTTTGACATTAGCTCTGCACATGCCTCTTTGCACCTCATGGTTATGTGTGCCTTGATGAATGAACAATCTTGACATTTTCCTCGTCATTGACATCACATAAAACACTGCACACTCACACTTGGAGAGCAAGATTGGGGGTTTCTTACTATAGAAGCATCCAAGGCTTCCAAGACCATTAGCTGGCATTCCGAGGGTTGATATGCTAGTATTGAGTTTAGGTGCATGGCATGTATTGGGACTTGATTAGTATGATATACTTGCAATAGGGTAGTAGAACCATGTCATGCGACTCTGCAATCATTTTAATGATAGTGGAGTGAATGAAGAATCTTGTACTTGTCCATGCCACCTTGTTTAGGGAGCTAAAAAACCATCATGCTATCACAATTTCTATTGGGACACTCTAGTTCTTTGACACATTTGCGTCGGGCGAATAGTACTAGGAAATGCCATCGATCTTTATGCAAGCTTTGTCTAGTAATGGCCATCGTACTTTTGCTCCATACCCTCCATTGGATGCATATTGTTTACTATTAGTGGAAGCTTGTATGCCAGATTGCCATCATACAAAACTGGGATCTCCTCCACTCTCTCTATAGCGCTGATATTCTAAAGAAAATGATGTAACAATGTTGGCCCCCTAAAGACATTATGTACTCAACCATACTTACAGCATAAGAGGATTGTCATATCCCCTCCTCTTCCACATCAAGTGTGATAGGGATGGTTTTGTTTTTCTCAATATCTAGGGGGTTGTGAGGCTTTCACAGTGAATGTTATTTTCTCAATGCTGCAAGGGCTCTTGGGGGGGGGAGGTCTATGGTGGAGGAAGGCTACAATGTAGGCCCATTTCCTTGTTCGAAAGATGGTCTTACGAGACCAAGGTATCTAGAACATATACATGGCCAGCCTCATGGTCATTGTTACAATGGATCAGTGGGCTTTGTATTCAATCATTCGCATGGGTGATAGCAAGCACAGTAGCCATTGCCATTGCAAATGTCTTCCTTCTTCAACATCAGGAACCAACTACTTGTGTAGTGCACAATAGGTTTGGCAGAGAGGGATACATATATGCAGACGCCAATGTTTGGTGTAGCACTTGATGCTGGATCCATTTCCAAAGCTATCTACACATGTACGAATATGCATGTCAGATATAGGTGTCATTGAAAGACTTAGTATGGGGGTGTATGTCATATAGAAGAGAGGGAGAGAGAGGAGGATATATAAAGTGTGTGCATAAGAGGGAGAGATAGATAGATAGATAGATAGATAGATAGATAGATAGAGAATGTGTGTGTGTGTGTGTGTGTGTGTGTGGCATGAGAGAGAGAGAGAGAGAGAGAGAGTGTGTGTGTGTGTGTGGGTGCCAGATATGAGAGAGAGAGAGAGAGAGAGAGAGAGAGAGTATATAGATATGTGTGGGGGGAGAGAGAGCAAAAGAGAGAGATAGAGAGAGAGAGAGAGAGAGAGAGAGAGAGAGAGAGAGAGAGAGAGAGAGTGTGTGTGTGTGTGTGTGTGTGTGTGTGCATGTGTATGTGTGTGTGTGGATGTGGGTACCAGAGAGAGAGATAGGGGGGAGGGGATTGGAGGGCAATAAGAGGGAACCAAGGAGAGAGACCGAGGGGTAATGAATAGAGTGAGGGAGGGAAGGGGAGAGAGAGAGAGAGAGAGAGAGAGAGAGAGGTGTACGTACCTACAAGATTAAGAAAATATTCCACAACTTGAGGGAGGGGGAGGCATTGTGTCATAGGGGGTGTGTGGCCTTATATAACTACTTTGAGATAGTGGGGTATTAAATATATGTCACAAAGGGGCTCATCCAATTCTAGGACCAAAGTCTCCCCCCCTGGCATCCACATCTCCTACTGCCGAGGCTATCCTTATGGACAGACCTTTCATTAACGGAGCCGGTCTAAGCCTCTCGAAGGGATAACCATGACCCCCTTGGAGTAGGGTCTCACAACTAGATTGGGGATAGCCTAGTGTGACATTTCCTTTTATCCTGTTTATCAATGTTTTTAATCAAAGATCTAGATTCTAGCAAATACAAACTGTCCTTTCAAATGTATATCAGATGATGCAATGACCATTACACTATTGTGTAGCTCACAACTTTGCATAGCCAAGGTACACCTTAGCCTAAGGTAACCTCACAATCTAATGAGGATTCTTCTCCCCAACGAGAAGTATTAAGTACATTTTTTTCAACTTGTTAAGCAAGGCATGAATTTTCGGTTTAGGCTATCTTACCTAACATAAGTGAAATTTCTTAAAGAAATATATTACGTTAATAACTTAACGAGATGATTTACAAGTCCTTTAAATAGAGTTTCACTTTTTAAGTGTTAGTCAACATTTAATCTTGTCGCGTTTGACAATGATTTTATAGAGTTATTTTACTAATCTTGACTGTGCATAAAGTCATATGTGCAATAACCTCTTGCAACTATTTCCATCAAAATTCTATGATTTAGAATCTCAATTAGTCTAACTACAAATCGTAGCGATTAATCATTTATGTGTGTACTAGTATGCTTCCTAGATGAAAATGTAAATTCGTGTAAGTGTAAAATATAGAAGCTAATATTTTATGTAATTAATTCTTATATGGATATTGTCCGTGCAATCTAACAAGTAGCTATTGTACCATTTGATGCAAAGGCTAACATTTTTTGTAAAAAATTGGCATAAACCTTATTATTTTATGTGGCAAAATAGTAGTCTAGTATTGAATAACCTGGTTTGGCACAATAGCATTGGGAATTTCATCTTTTCTCATACTTACGTTCGCCATACTTGACACTCCGTTGGTAGTGGCAACTCCGGTAACATTGGGCACTCTTATATCTCTAGTAATACCCATTCCTTATGACAAGTTGCAATGGTTCCCATGGTCTTTCCACCTCGTCGCTTTGGAGCCATTGTCTGCAAGTAGGTTCGAGAGATAGGGAAGGGAAAATAAATTTGAGTTGGGAGAGCATGAGAGAAGATGGCTTAGACAAAGTCCCCGAGAGAGAGGGGGTTTAGCTAACTCTCTCCCTCTCTAATTCTCTCTCTCTCTCTCTCTCTCTCTCTCTCTCTCTCTCTCTCTCTCTCTCTCTCTCTCTCTCTCTCTCTCTCTCTCTCTCTCTCGTAGCCTTTCAGGGTCTCTTGTGCCTCTAGACAAAATAAAGGGCATGCATTTTTATAGGCTGAAGGGAGTGCAGGCTACCTCTCCCTTCCCCTCTCTTTTCTGCCCTCTTTGGGCAAAGACAGCTTCTCCACTTAGAGTGGAGAGCTTCTTTCTCTCTTCCTTTTCTTTATTTTTTTATTTTTCTTCCTTTGATTTTCTGAATCAACAAAAAGGGGGGAGGTGTCGTGAGGTGTGAAGCTATCGATGCCTGTGAATGGAGAAGAAGAAGATTTTCTTTTTTTAAATGAATATGATGATGACATTGATGATGAGGATGTCGACGATGAAGAGGATGATGATGTCAATGATGACGATGGTGGGGATAATGATGCTGATGAGGATGATGATGACAACATGGAAGATGATGATTAGGAGGGGGTGGCCTTCTTTTCGACGGTCGTCAGTTTCGACTGTCTGTTTGACGGTTGTCCCCCCCCCCCCCCCCCCCAAATTTCTTTTTAACTAGTTAGTTTTTACATTAACGTTAGTTTAGTTAGTTAGTTATTTTAATGGTTAGTTATTACTTTAGTTAGTAACTAACTTATTAAGTATTACTAACTTATCTAACTTTTAACTTACTTACTAACTCTTAACAATTTTACATACTAATTACTAACCCTACTAACATATGACTAACTAACTTGTATAAATTTCACGAAAATATCACACAAAGAAAAATGAAATACGTAGGGTTTATGCCATAAAAACTAGCTTAGCACCATTTTAGAGGGTTGAGGTTTGATTATGCATTATGGGTAGAGGGGTCGACATTCTACTCCCCCTCATCTCTCACTCTCATTAAATTAGAATGCTATTTAAGAGGCATAACTTAAAAATAAGAACTCAAGCTAATCCTCATAGGTCCACCTAGGTGCTTCCCCTGTGAGATAGACTAACTAGTAAGCTAATGGTCTAAGCCCATGTATTCCATTGGTCATGGGATCTGGGTAGTGATGCGCAACTAGAAGACTACCCAATGTTACTCCCTAGTTTTTCTAGGTGGGTAAATCCCAAGTTTAACATGTATTTGCATGCAATGGTAGGTGCCTCTTATTAACTCCTAGTTTATGGCCCCCTCAGCATCCTAGATGCAGAGTATTGTTTCCTTCTTCTTTTTAATTTGGAATGCTTGGAAAAAGTTAGGGTAGTTAGCTTCTCCCTCAATCTCATATTTAGCCTTTAGTTGTACCTTACAACCTTGAATTTGGTATCTTTCCCTAGCCTTAATGAAATCCTCAACATACTAAATGTTCCACACAAGAATAGGATCATTAGGCTAAACAACAAAAGCACTAAGAAGAGAAGCACAAATAGGAGTGGCAATATCCATGTTGTTCCTAGATACTTGAACCCGATGGCGACCATGCTATTTGGCATAATTCCTTTCTACTCTAATGCATTCATCTAGCCTAAGGAATGAGTCCTTGGGATTTTACTTGGTAGCTCATCTATTAGAATTATTAGGTGAATAAATTGAGATCACACGGACGTCCTCCTTATCTACAAGCATTGCACCTATTACATAGTAACCCTCTTTATCCTTCTTGATGAGTTGCAGCCTATGAGATTCCTTGATTAGGATTAGAGTCCCCTCTTTCCCCCTTTTTCATGAGGCAACCACATATTTATATCTTGCAAAGTCTCTTTTTGCCCATTCTCATTCCTAAATTTTAATATGTTGCAATGCTAGGGTGTCGAATCTCCTCATTTTGAGGATCCTCCTACAATTCACCCTTCTTGCCTTTGAACACAAGCCCCTCATGTTCTAGGTGATGATGCTTAGTTTAGTCGTGTTGTTCATATTACAAATATTTTCCTTCCTCCATATTTTTGTCACCATCCAGAGTATCCACTAGAGGTTGGTGGGCTTGTTGCTTGAGTAAGGGCTTTCTTCTTCCTTTCGATGGATTTTGATTTTTCTTCCCTATAAGCACCATATTCTCATTCTCTTGTTTAGGCTCATTCTAGCATTACTTCCCCTTTTCCTTTTCTTTATTCTTTTTTCTTCCTTGCCCCCCACCGCTCTTGATGATAATTTAGGGGTAGTTGCCATTGTTGGGACTTCCAATTTCTTCTCTGGTTCCTTCTGCTTCTCCTTTTCTTTCTCTTAATCTTTAAGTTGGGCTGGAATTTTAACTTCTTGCTTTGTTTGCTTCTTAGGGCACTCCTTTGCAAATGTCCAATTTCATGGCAATACTAGCATGAGTCAAGAAAGAATGTGAACTTGATCTCTAGTGTAATTTCCAAGCCATTTGCATCAAAGACCCATGTGATGCTACTAGTGTATACAGTAGTTTCCCCAATGATTCCACCAATGTACTAACTTCACTATTCATCTAGTTAGGTAGATTAGGAAAGGTGACCCATACCGAGCACTCGTGTGCTAGTGTTTGATGGTGAAAACTTGGGCATCCATGGGAGCACATATACGAAATCTCCTTTTGTATCTAACTATCGATCCCAATATCCATTCTCTCTCTTGCTTAAAGCCAAGAAAGGCAAAGTAAAAGCCTCTACCGACAAATCTATATTATTGCAAGGTGTCTCATGCAAAGTATGTTGACAAGAAATAGCATCCAAAATCATCCGCATTACAGATCCTACCTATTAAAAATAAAAACATACCAGCAACACAAAACTCAACATATCTATGCTTGAGGTGTTGTAGAGATAATGTTGATGGGACTCACAACACCTTCTTCTACTCTCGTCCAGGTGTCTTTCTCTTCTTGGAGAACTTATTGATCTTTGCATGCATCTCCTTCTCCACTCCAACCGTGTCAACCTGATCATTTCGTGCAATAGCAAGATAGTCAAGCTCCATACTATATGCATTTTCCCCTAATTTTTGTGGGTGTTCAACACCAACATTAGATTTAGGTCCTCTCTTGCCATTGCTTTCATACATGGGAGGACAAAGGAGACCATGTGGTAGTAGTGAGCCACCACGTTTGACTATGCTATTAATAACTTTAATTGTGCTTTCATTATCCACCTTTTGTTACAAGAAAGAAGCAAAATTTACTTAAAAAGAAGCATTTCTTAGGTGGAGCAAAACCAAGGAGGTTGCTTGCATTTATGATGAAATAAGGTATCACTTCATTTGTCAGGTGCTTGAGGATAAGAGAGTTGGGCATATCAAACTTTATATTGATGATGATCTAGTAGACCTTCACCTTAGGGGATTCACTATCATGTGCATTCAAGGCCTATTCTTAGATACTTTTATATGTGAATTTTTAACTAAATAAACCACACACTTTTTTATTCAATCTATAAATAACTCCTTTATGTAGCACCCTTTGTAAAAAAGGTGTAAAATTGATATTTAAAAAATCCCTTATATTAAACCCATATGGTATTTATTTATTTATTTATTTATGGGTAAACCTTCCGATACCTTTCGATTGCCCTCTTAGAAGTTTATACATTACAAGAAGTTGATGGGTATTGGGTGAGGATAGCTCACATATATTATACTTCATACATTCTCTCATTTTTTTTCCTCCTTAAAGGTACATTGGCCTTTAAGTGGGAGGTTATTGGGATAAAGGCCAATGTGGCCAGCGACCCCTCTTACTCACTAATACTAACTATATCTGTACACACTCATTTTTTATTCTTTCATTGATAAGATAATAAAGTGCCACTCACAAGAGAGCTATTGGAGGAACCATAAATATTGCATCTTGTGTGTGTGTGTGTGTGTGTGTGTGTGTGTGTGTGTGTGTGTGTGTGTGTGTGTGTGTGTGTGTGTGTGTGTGTGTGTGTGTGTGTGTGTGTGTGTGTGTTCCCCATTCTTCTTGTAGCTCCAACATTTAAATGGTTTACAAAATTATTTAACCCTCTCAAGAGAAATAGTATAGTAAATGATGGTTTAATGATAGAAATCTATATCTAGTTTAGAAAAAGTGTTTCCTTTTTTAGAGTATTTTTTAAAGAAAAAGACTATGTATTCCATGGACCTTGGTAAAAATGCACACGGGCCAAATAATTGAGGGTGGATAGTAGGATGAATACAATATTGTAGGATGTTTATCAATGTATCCTGGGAATGCTATGGGTTTTGGATGATAGTGTCATTTAGAGGTTCATATCTCAAGGATTCTTTTGAGTCTCATAGCACCCATTTATTGATATTAATCTCATGTATTTCTCATTAAATCTTGTTTTGGGGTTTGATTTTTGGAGTCAAATTAGCATACCATCCTACAAAGTATGGTTGGTATGTACTTTTATGAGTGAGAAGATATGAGCAACTCAAGAGTATATATTTATGGATTTTTAAACAAAATTTAAGGACTATGTGGTCTAGGGTATTAATTTGAAATTTTATTTAGCTAGTTTACCATATTCTCTTTTACTTTATCAACTAGCTTTTTTTCATGTAAACTATGGTGAGATATTATGTAATTATTGGTGTTTGGAGTAGAAAGGTGATAAGAATCCTTTAATGTGAACATAAGAAGGTATACAATTGGTTCAATGCTATATGAAGGTATACAATCGATGTAGTGCTATATGTAAACCATATACCTTCCTTCCTATCAACATCCTTATCCTCCTTCTTCTTATCCTTTTACTCTTGCTTTTGTTTGTAATAATTTTTTATATGAAATGTTTTACCACCAATGGAAGTAGTCAATGTCTTTCTTGGACTTCAATTTGTTGCATGATCATCCATAGTCCTAGTTCTTGCCTTTATACTATTGTCTCCTTCTTTTTCCTTGAGTTGTCAATGCTTGATCATATTTACCTTAGTCCATGGATTTCTTGTATATCTCTTCAACCAATAAATTGGCCATAATAGCACTGAGCTTTAACTCACCATCCAAAGAGAGCTTAATTATTTATGCTTGTTTTGAATGTATCCTATGATGCAAGCAATGAGCATAATAAAAATATTTCCTTAACCTCACCTTGAAACTTCAAAATTTGAACTTTTATTTGATTAAATATGATATTAAATTCATTGACATGGGATGCAATAGTAGAACCCTTCTTCATCTGCAACTCAAACAACTTTTTCATGAGACACACCTTATTAGACGCAATTTCATTCTCATAATGATCATATAGCTTCTTCCATAAGTCACATGTAGGGGTCCCATTTATAATTATAAAATACACAAAATTTGCCAAGTGCAACCTAGTAATGGATTTAGCCAATGTATCAAGCTTTGACCATCTTTAGATATGCATGTTGATTTTCCACCTAATATATCTTATGGGTCTTAACTACCTCTTTTGAATAAGGACATCTTGGATCTACTCATTTCACAAACTAAAGTTGATACTATCAAACTTCTTGATTTTATACAGTTCATGTCCATTATAGGTGATGAAGCCAATTATGCAAAATAGTGGCTAACTACTAAATGATAGTAACTAGAAAATTAGCCAAATGTACCACAAAATTGGCAAACTTTCTATAATACCTATTCCGTATAACTAGAACTAAGAGAAGAGAAAAAATGATCAACTACTCAACAATAATGCACATATCATTGTAGAAATGTTGTCAAAGTCAAATGAAGCTCCTACTGATGCATGCGCTCCTACTCCACCCCCACCACAGTATGAGTTTCCCATGCCTTCTACTACGCCTACTCCCCTGCCTACTCCCGTGCCTTCTGCTCCACCTCCCCCCCGCCTTGTCTCTAGCATGACTCTCCCCCAGCACTGCCTCTACCTACTGCTCACCTGCTGCTCTGCTTGTTCCTTGGCGTGACCCCCCAGCGATATATCCACCTATCCCACACCCACCTGTTGTTCCTCCCCACCCCACCAAATCTCCCCCTCCTAAACTCGCCATGTCCCCTCGACTGAGGGCCTGAACCCCCACCTCCTCCGCCCTTGACCCCCCCGCCTCCTCTGCCCTGGTCCTCCACCTCTTTCATACTGCAACCCTGGCCCCGTCCGACAGGCGCAACACCCGCGATGTGGCCATTGTGAGAATACTTACAGTGGTGCCTAACACCCCCCCTCACTGTTGAAAAAACATTTCCCCCCCCTCCTTCACTCCAGTTGCTCCCTCCCTCTACAGCAACTTTCCCTCCCCCTCCGGCAGTGCAGCAACATGTTTGGTAGGTTCTTAGTAGGGATGCGCAATGGAAACATCTGGTCAGATACTAGTGTATTTTACGAGTGCCCCCAGTCAAACACCTTGTGTGTTGTCCTCTCTGAGGTACAACTCTTAGCCATCTGTGCGACAGAGCTGGAGCTTAAAGTAACAACGATCTTTGGTCAAGTAGTAGGTCACTCCCCATAGCTTCGGGATTGGCTTCACTTCATGTTGCGCATCGGCATAGAGCAGATTGTGGAGGTAGCTCTAATGGGCCAAGGTATCTTCATGGTATGGCTCACCTTGTAGGGGGTCCTTCACCACCTCCCAATAGGTAGTGAAGAAAGCCTTAGAGAGGCCATCCTCTCCTAGGCATTTCTGCCCGTCCTATGTATGGAAAGCCTCCTTTAGTTCCTTCTCTCTGAAGGGGGACTATGAGGGAGCGTCCCATCTCCTCTGTGATGTGGGACAGTATGTGATCCCAAACTTGTTTTCTACATTGATGTCCTCTAGTTGAGATTGTCTCATGTTTGAAAAGGCTATTGTAGTAGTCTGTGGCTATCTCCATCACCTTGTCTAGCCTAGAACTAGTCCTCCCATATTGATCCCAAAGGTTGCGTATCTACTCTTTTGAGGTGCAAGGCTAGTGCACTTGAAAAAACTCCTTGCACATCGTGTCCCCCTTCCATGCCCAGAAGGCTACCGAGGTGCGGAAAGAGAACTCCGAGCACCTATCCTCTAGGCTAGTTGTGGTTGCTCCCGCGCACACCTCTTATGTGTGGAGGGTGGGATCCCCTGGTGCCTCCTATAATAATCTTTGCATGGCTGCAGGGTCCCATCAGAGTGCTCTCTCCTCCTCTTAGCTCTGTTGCCTGGCTTGTATGGCTACCTCCTGGTAGATATTGCTCGACTTGGCTAGGACCTCTATAACCTCGTCTATGATTTTGTCCCTCTTGCCCCACTCCCTAGTCCAAATCTACTCAATTTGTCTCTTCATCTCCTCCCTCTTATAGATCGAGTCAAGGATCAAACAGGATCGTGTGTCTAGGAGGGTAGATGCTGGGGGATCAAGTGTCAGGAGAATCGGGCAATGATCAGACAACATGGTGCCCACCCGTTGCCCAATCTGGCCTCCACGAGAGCATCCCCACTCTCCCACATAGAACCTATCCAACCGCTCCAGCAGGGCTCCACCTAGCCACCTGTATCCCCAAGAGAAGTCCAACGACCTCTTCCTCCTATGGAAGGCAGGAGCTCTCCAAACATCAGGTGCTCTTGTTGCTAGTAGAAATACCTCCCATGCCTCTTGCTCCTCCCCATCCATGCCCTCGTAGTTTATGCTTATGCCCTCTGCTGGTCCTCTAAAGCCTCCAGGTTGTTGAAGTCTCCTCCAACGATCTAGGAGTCCACCTATGTGAGTCCTTTCGCGAGCTCCACCCCAGAACCTACTGTGTGCCCTAACCTCAGTAGGGGCATAGACATTGAGGACTCCAAGGCATGAGTCCCCAATATCTAATTTCATCCATAAAACCCTCCCTACCCCTATCGTCCCATGGTCTATGCTCCCAGTACCTTCCCTACCTGTCGCTGGGCCTAGGCAGGAGTGAGCTTGTGCTCTTATAGAAGTAAGATGTCGATCCGTTTAGCAAGGGTAGGCTACAACTCTTGCCGAACAATCAACTTCCTGGAACCACATGCCCCACTATAGTGGAGGCTTTTCACATTCCAGGATGCAAGGTGTAAACTCATAGGGAGACCTGTGAGTGACTGAACAAACATCTGTTTGGTGTGGAAGCTGCTGATGAAGAATAGGAACTATGAGAAATGTGCATACGCTTTGCTGTTGGCCTAGATGGTAAACTCTATTCCCCCATGCTAGCCCTCAGGTGGACCATGGGGGTGATGAATGCGCCTTGTGATACCACCAGGGCATCTATCAACTAGGTTGAGAGGTCAGACTCCATACATTGGTAGAAATGGGTTGCTTGTGCTAGGGGCCACTGATCACATCCATCGGCACTCTCCATTGCAGAGGGGCTCGAAAGATAATGCTCACATGAGGGACCTCGGCCCCAGCCCACCAGTTAATGTCCATCATGCAACCTGTCGACTACTAGGAGATGTGGTCTGCCACCTGGCTCTTCACATCCTCCTCTATCTAAGTCGTCATCTAGTCTCCTCTGTGAGAGGTATGAAGGAAGAAGGCGTAGTTTGGTTCATCCAATGGTGCTAGTAGATGGACCTTGCCGCTCCTAGACTTGCGTACCATGAAGATTCCCACCTCCAGGGGTAGTGGGAACACTCTGTGCTTGGCAACTCTCAAGTAAGACCATGGCCCACTGCAAAAAAACTCATGCGGTAAAGCAGCTACATTGTCTTGGGAAAGTGTGACGAGCGGCATGGACGGATGAACTGGTGGCTGTGTGAGGGAGAAAATGGGGCCTAGACTGTCATTGAGTGGAGGATGTCGGTGTCTAGGGATCCTTACCTCCCATGCAAGGGGGGGTCACCTGTGCTAGGTGGGGATCAGGGGGGGCTGGTCGAGGGGGGTAATGGTGGGGAGGGGGAGGATCGAGGGATGGTGGGGTGGTCAGAGGCACTTGGCGGGTGTGGGGGGGGCAATAGCTCTGGGGGAAGGGGGGTGTGGACTAGGCTCGGGGGGAGCCATGCAAAGGGGGTGGGGGTTGTGGGCCCTCGGGTGAGGTAGCTTGTGACACCTTTGTGGGGGGTGGATGTGTGGACCTGTGGTCCTGTCAGGTAGGGCAAGGAAGGGGGGCCACATGGTGCTGTGTCGGGGGGGCAATGCTTGCCCTCCTACTCCTTGCTCCCCTGGTTGTGTTTGAGGAGATGCCTCTATGGCCCCCTACCGTCTCTCTCTTTGTCTTCTCTGTACTTGTGTGAAACTGTCTGCATCCACTTGTGGGCCTACCGACAAAGCCACCCTAGCTACGAAGCATGTGCAGTATGGGCCGCTAGGTTTTCACTAGCATGTATCCCCCTACAAGTGGTAGGTAGAGTGGGTGGTGCTCCACCTGGGACCTTCTTCACCGTGCAGGAGGGGGGGCGTCTAGCTCTTGATAGAGGACGGCAGCAAGATGAGGGGATAGCTATCCTTTCATGGACAAGGATCTGGGTGATTGGCCTTCAGGGGAAGACATGGCAGCTGGACCCTTTTGTCTTCTTGGAGGAGCTCAGGGAGTGGCGCCTCTCGATCTAGGAGGATAAGCCACTTGATGAGCTGGAGTGGGATCCAAGAGAGTTGCTATGGTCGACCACTGCAATCATCACAAGAAGCCACCGAGGCTCCTAGAGTACATGACCAGGATTGGCATACACATACTGATGTAGGAGGACATGGATTGGGCATTGTCATGTAGCAAGCACTGGGCAGAGCATAGCATCACAGAACCTTTCTGATGAACCTTCTGGCTTCACCTATGGGATAGCTGGAGGCCGAGAAGGGTATCGTATTTCTTATGGATAGTGGCACATGGAGGCTTGGCGGTGGGAAGTTGGCTTGCCTAGATGCAGAAGGAGGAAGGTTGTAAGTGCTACACATAGCAGCCTTTGGAAATGCCAAAGCACTGCCTTTGGTCATGTGAGGTGGCACATTTCTTGTGGAGAGGAGCATTCTACATCCTTTGCCATATAGCACCTAGCCTTGGATGTATCTCATGGTGAGCTTTTTGCTGGTAGGCTGTCAGCCAGGGCCACAACCTTCTGTATGAGGCTAGAATGTAGGACACGATATTCATTATCGAGGCAGGTTGTCCACAATAGTTGGTTTGGTTTGGAGACTCTACCCATCTGCCAGGTACTGGAGTCCACATCAGACCACTCTGAGAGGTATGGGAGATCATAGGGAGTCTTACTACATGGCATATTTGGAAGGCACAGTGTCAAGAGGCTTTTGGCAGAGAGAGACTTTCGGTACAGATGACCTTAGTAGAGCTCTGGACCTCCATCATCCACTCCCTTCGCGGCTGATGGGATCACATGCAGGGTGAGTCCAGGGTTTGTCGAGAGCTCTATTGTCATTTTATGCGCACTAGGGGCAGCCATGACCTATTTTTCATGATGCAAGCAGGAAGCCCTAGATGGCGATACACCCCCCTCCATGGTTTCTTGCCCCCATCCCCCCTAGACCGCCCTGAGAGACTTGTACATCTGATATATTTGTGACTCTGCATCAGCTCCAGCTAGTCTGTTGAGCATGAGAACTTCCTTATATTCAGGGTTTATTCTGAAGTAATATAGTCAACCACATTTTATTTGCAAAAAAAAAAAAAAGAGAAATGTTGTGAAAATCACTACGTATAGTTAGAATATGGTACTATCGCATCAATGCTTCCTCATAAATATAGCAACATAATAGTATCCAGCTGTTCAAAAGTATAGCAAGTCCCCTAGGAACCCTCGATGGATCACCTAAAAATATATAAGTGTACTACATGCAATCAAAAGAAGAGTTGTTTTATTTGGTAAAATTTACAAGATTACATTTACAAAATATGTTTTTCAATTACAATTTGGAAAAAATATGTAAGTTTCTTAAAGAAAAATAGGTCATTTTATTACCTTATAGGATATAAGGAAAGGGTATTTTCTAATACCCTTTTAATGCATGAGATATAAAGGGTTTACATATAGTGATCCCCCCCCCCCCCCCTCTAGCAAAAACCTTCACAATACATCAAAGAACAATGTTCCTGCTCATTCATAAGTAAATGTGCATGGATATAGTCTAATTGTAGAATCACTGGCATATCCTCATGTCGGCCGTCATCTAACATGTCAATGAATAATATCATGCCAAATCACCAAGGCAAATAGTGGATGTGCCAACTCATATAGAGCTTGACATCTCAGCACTCCCACTCAAGCTCAGCATGAGTTTGTGAACTCTAAGCATAGTCCTAAAGTGTTGAAGCTTCTCAACTCCTAAGGCCTTGGTGAAAATATCAGTAGCTTAATCCTCCGTGTGGTGCTGACATAAACTAAGTCAATATCACCTGCTAGAGCCCACACCCAAATGAAATGGTAATTGACCTCTATGTGTTTGGTCTCTGCATGATACACTGGGTTCCTAGTTAATTGAATGCTACTAAAGTTATCACAGTAGATGATAACCTTCTTATCCACCTGCATTCCCAAATCACCAAGTAGCTTGTGTAACTAAGATACCTCACATGCTGCAACTGCAGCACCTCTATACTCTACCTCTATACTAGACAAGGTGATTGTCAATTGTTTCTCACTAATCTAAGTAATGGTGGCACTTTCAAAGAAAAACATAAAACCATTAGTAGATATCCTATCTGAAATACTATTAGCCCAATCTGCATCTATGTAACCATGGGTTTTCCCACAATTTTTTTATATATAGTAACAGCCTCAATCAAGTCACCCTCATGTACACTAAGCTTAGCATTAATATCCAAATGTATAGAAATAGACTTGCAATCAGTGATACCATATTTCTTCAACATATACAATTCATATTGTCTCTATGATAACCATATACTCTCTGGAGTCCTGATTATCTCTATACCAAGAAAATAGTACATCTCTCCTTAATCCTTCATCTCAAATTCAGTCTTGAGAAGACTCTTCACATTATCAATCTTTGTCTCAGTATCATCCATGATGATCAAATCATTCACATATATAGTAATGACCATAATACATGCATCACTCTCACTACATAGAGTGAGTAATTAGCTTGTGCTTTGCGAAATCGAGTGTTGATAAGGCTTTTTGCAATCCTATATTGCCATGCCCTAAGTGCTTACTTCAACCTATACAATGCATCCTACATACATAATTTGGATGATTCTCATTCACATAACCAGGTGGTTGCTCCACATAAACTTCATCTTGCAACTCCCCATGCAAGAAGGCATTCTTAGCATCCATTTGATGCATGATCTAACCTTTTGTTAAGAATACCATGCTTTAATTTGGATGATCAACATAAGAGAAACTTGATGATACATCTATCTCACAATAGGTGAGTCTTAACTTTCTCTTTACCTATTCTTGACATATGTGATGTACTTGGTGGAGTAACCTATGACCTCAATCTACCAGTCCAAGGTCTATCAACCGAGCAATGACTAGAAGACTCTTGTGGTCCACTCAATGTCTATGAGTGATGAACCTATTTTCTATATAGCCACACTCTCATGCTCATCAATCCCAACTGCATTTTGCACATTACTGTACCAGCTAATTATTTCATCAAAAGCAACATCCCTACTAACTCTCAGCTCGCATATACCAGGATTATAACATCATATCCCTTCTGCTCAAGAGAATATCCAACAAATCCACATTTTTCTTCTTTGGGATCCAGTTTAGTGCTCATTAGGGACATGCACATAACAATAAATCCAAATACTTTCATATGGGATAGATTTGGCTTTCTACCATTAAACTTCTTTTCAAGTGTCATACCATGTACAACAACAATGGGTGTCTTGTTCATAATGTGTACAATAGTAGTAATTTCTTCAACCCAATAGTAATGAGGCAAGTTTTGTTCTAGCATCAATGCATGAGCCACCTCTATAATATGCCTATGTTTTCACTCAACAACTCCATTTTGTTGCCAAGTATATCTACATGTATACTATCTCTATATACTATTTTTTTGCAAAAATTTAGAAAAATCATTGGAGAGATATTCTCCCCTATACCACTGGATCTTAGACATTTAATATATATCTATGTCTCCTTCTCAACCAAAGCCTTAAAGCTTTTAAAGTGAGTAAACACCTCACTTTTCTCACACATAAATCCATACTTCATGAGTACGATTATCAATGAAGGAAACATAATACCTATAACCACTCAAAGTTGTAGTCTTTGTAGGACCCCATACATCAGAATGTATCAATTCAAGTGGCTTCTTGCATACATGCTTTTCATGTGGAAAAGCATGCCTTGCTTGCTTTCTAAGTTGACATGCTTCATATACTTTTGCATCCCATCAACTCTAAACTTATGCAAGCTATCCACAGTTTGTCTTGACTACATGTCTTTCAACCATTGCACATTCACATGACCAATTCTCTTATGCCAAATTTCAATATCAACCACCATAACACATGAACCTTGTGCAAACATGGAAGCATCTATTTTAGGTAAACTTACATCAAGAGTAAACATTTTGCCAACATGTTTTCTTTTTGCGATTAACCTGTAATCATTTTTTAAATCTTCTATATAACAACCATCAAATGTGAATTGAACCTACAATCCATGTTCTACCATATCAGAACGATAGAAACCAAGTTTTTTGTAATATTTGGTACATGTGACATATCAACCAAGTACTTAGTTTTTCCATCATGCATACTCAAAGGAACTTTTCCAACATGAGTAATGGGATGAGTTGTATCATCCGTGTTGAAAGATATGACAAATGATGTATGCTATGTATCCCATAAGCACAGTGAAAATAGTGGAACAACCCAAAGGCTATATAAGCATGTACTTGGTTCTTATTTCAATGCAATGCTATTGTACTTTGCACTTTCAATCTTGTTTCCTTGTCATGTCCTACTCAAGATTGTGTTTATGAGTCCAAGCACTCAATCTTGGAACCTAATTCA
Source organism: Lygodium microphyllum (assembly GCF_053477565.2). Taxonomy (NCBI): domain Eukaryota; kingdom Viridiplantae; phylum Streptophyta; class Polypodiopsida; order Schizaeales; family Lygodiaceae; genus Lygodium; species Lygodium microphyllum. The sequence continues at coordinate 118,057,577 of NC_141163.1, forward strand.
CTTGATTAATAGTCATTGTCTCTTGTCTATGTCATCATGGTTCATGTCTATGTATTCTATCCTCCATAGCTAAACCATGCTCAAGATCCGTGTTTCTCAACATGGTATCAGAGTCATGGTGAGTATGGCCAAGCTTATCAAACTCTTCCTTCAGCCCCTCTTCATATTTGGCTAGCTCATTGTCAGCTCATGAGCTCATTTCTTGCTCCAACTCCACTCCTATACCTACCTTTCTTGGAGCTCTCATATCTCTTCATATAAGCTAAATCTCTTCAAGCTTCCTTCTGGATATATTTTTCTCACCTCAAGAAGCTCCTCTGTGTCACATCACAGTCTGACATTGGTGATTTATAACTCCAGCATCGCATAAATTCATCATCATTTTCTAGATCTGCACCTGCTTTGGTCATACACTCGCAACTCCTAATAGAGGCGCAATTCAACATGTGATCATAGGGATTTTATAAGCCCACCCTATAGGCTCACTTGTCATGCAATGTTTCACCAAATGATCTATCGTATGAGCTCGGGGGAAGGGGGGGGGGGGGGGGGGTTTGTGCGGAGGGGGGTGGGCCCGGGTGTTCTATAAATCCTATATATAATGTGCATTCATGGCATGTTTTATATATCCCTATGTAACCTATTTTGTGATATTCTCTTGACCCTAATGTGACTTTATAACATAATTTATAAATCCCTTACTATAAGTTTACTTTTTTGAATTGAAGAATTTAATAGATCCTTATGTAATAGATAAAAAATACTAGTTTTATCATAGAATTAATAGCAAACTCTCTTAAGGTTTCATAAAATATTTTTAGTAGTTTTAATGATGATAGATACAATCAAAGGACCTTGCACCTCCACTCTCCAAGATTGGGACAAAGGTGGCTAAACGTACTGTGTCAAAGTTACCTCCTATCAGACAACTTTAGAGGTGTGGGATAAGCTTTAGATGTCATATGCGACAACATCAAACATGGGTTCAATGACTGTCTATGGATAGCTCCAACAAATGAAGTTCAATCTTAAAGATATTGTTAAATCCTTCTTGCTTCATGTGACATAGGTATAGGACCATCTTCGATATATACAATCGGCTCTTCTAGAGGCACATCTTCTGGGGATTTGTACTCTACCAGCTCCCTCTAGAGTTTGATGAAGGACCCTTTAGCTATTTTCTAGTGCAATTGATGCAATCATCTCTCATGACTCTGGAGTGTTAGAGAGAGTGGTGAGATGGGATATTTTAGCCTCATCTATAGAGGTATACAAGTGCAAAGGATCTAAAGAGGAATGTCCCTTCCTCCACATCAACTGAGGTCTAGCAAGTTTCAAACTTTTGGAGATGGGATTAACATTAAGGTTCACCATGGGCTATTTCTTGACCAAGAGTGGAATTGGCTCCTAGTTTGAGCCCACCTAAGTGTACGCTTTGGTAATCTTGTTGAAGGCGCAAAATCCATAGTCCCATATGTTGAGAGGCCTTATTGAAAAGATGATCATATGCTACTACAAGGCAGTGTTGACAGACATAGAGAGTTGATACGATACTTCACTATTTTTAGGTTTTGAAATGGTTAACATCAACATCACACTCTCTTCAAGGCATCTTAGTGGTCGGCTAGCCACTCACTACATGGATATCCATAGTCCTACTATGATGCTCCTTGTTGTATGTACTATGATGAGTTGTGATCATTGTATAATGTATAGTACCAGATTACCCATGATCTAAGAGAGAATATTAGGAGATTAGTTAGCTTGTGAGTGACTCTATATGTACATTTTTGGGTTTTGCATTTCTTTGTGTGTTGGTCAGTGGGTGCCAACCTATTGGCCTTTGATTTTGACTGCCTCACATTATCTAGCTTGCCAACTATTATTTTTGGGTATTTTGAGGTTGGTCAACTTGATCCAAATTTAAGCATATTTTTTGCCTATTTATTATTGGGCTCCCTCCTCAACCTCTCATTCACTTGCAATCTTCCAAAGAAAGTCCTATTGGAGAAAGAGATCCAATGTCAATGCCCATATAGCCAATGACTTATTGTCGTGTACACAACTGTCTTGGGTTCCATATTCCAAGCATATCTTCAAGTTTTTTATTTGTAATTTTCCTATATTACTTCATACCTCAACATGGAAGAAAAATCCTACAAATTATGGGATTCTTCAACCTATGCATAATGGATGTCTTGATAAGCATCCACTTTAAGAACCGCACAAAAGGCCTCCATGTAGCCATAAGTTGCTCTCTTCAATCCTCCTTTGCAATCTAATAAAGCAGCCCCCTCCGCCATGAAACAAAGCTTTCAAGCATTGTGCTCTTCTTCTTGATGATGCTTGGCTGCATGCAACACCTTTGTGTTTTTTTTTCATATGCCAATTATCTTGGTAGTAGGGTCAACAAGTCAAGGCTACCCACATAGGTGTTGATACTCCAAGTAGTCATGATGTGCCATGATTTACTCCTCACTCATCACACTATGAACTGAATGCATGTTTGCCTTCATTACTCCATGCAATATTGACTAGGCCATGAACTAGTGATTAAGGCCTAGTTCCCCAATCATGTCCTCTTTTTTCTTTTTGTATTTTTGTGATGCAGCCTACCTCTATCCCTTCCTCTTGACAGCATGACAATCCCAGGATGCACTATTTATCTAATGGTTGGCCACCTTGTTGCAAAGCTCATATGATCTCCTACCCTCCTAATTAGACTAGCCTATTAGATCAATTGTTGCTATATTGATCTTATTGTCCACTTCATAGACTCCCTCTTTGTTGAGTTACTAATTGCACATCAAGCCTTGAGGCCTTGCTTCAAACCTCAACATCTTAGGAAACTTGAGAATTATAATTCATCCTACATAATCTAGCATGTTTAAGGAAGCCAATGTGGAGGAACCCCATGAGGACATAAAGAAGGCCACAAGAAAGAAGCATATAGCTTGACATGGACAATAACCATCCAATGGTTCACTATTTGTTTATCTAAAAGTACCAATATTTGCAGCATCCCTCTACCAACCCAATATTCAGAAAATTTGCAAAAATAGAATAATCACTACCACTATGTCTCTACAACAATGATGAATAAGCCAATGCCAATAGCATATCATTCAAAATAGCCAACAACTCAAGGGATCCACTCTTCATTAGAAGAGCATGTCACTTGTGAGCAAAGATTCTTGGAAAACCCCCTATTTGCAACTCATATAAGAGTACTATGGCCCCCTATTTACACATTTACAATATACATTTATTTTCTACCCCTTCCTTACATGTAAGCTTTTGTATGGGTAGTACAATATCACTACCATTATGCATTGGAGATTAGTAATTTTACATGTGTTATACTTTGATTGGATTACAGCCTGATACTAACTTACATATTACAAATGCTTATATTAGATTCTATTATCCATTGATGCTACATATATTAAAATAGGGTTGTAAAGAATCTCTAATTTCTTTTGTGACTAGGAATATACACACTAAGCTCAAAACATAATTAAATTTCATTTGATTATATTATTTTGGGGACACACACTAAGATAAAAAAATGTTACTTTTATGTATAGGCTTTAAGCTTATGTATTTTTGGCTTTAAAATAGAGAGAATTTTGGCATAGCTTGGTATTTTTCACTTTACTAAAACCATATATAACAAATAAACATATTTTCTATTATATTATGAATTAAGTAAGATAATAGTTGCTTAACTAATAATAATAATATAAAATTATTCTTCTAAATAAAATGGTAATAAAAATTTTGTCACCACTACACATATTTGCAATAAAAATGGGATACTTATACCATGAAAACTATTATAGTTATACACTTGAAAACAAGAGGTTTTTTATTCATACTCAACATGCTAGCTATAGTGGCACATAAGAATTTCAATTATGTTTCTTCAATTCACTTAAAGTTCAAAAGCTTCTTATTAGTCACTCTAACAATGAACTAACAAGCCTCTAACAATTAAGATTAGATAGAGCTTGCAATTTCCTTACTACAGCTAACAACTTAATAAACAAGACCAATCCCCTAATAGAGCTTGCAACTAACAAATAAATAAACAAGGCCCCTAGATCAATACATTATTATCTATTGAAAAATCTCATCTAAAAGTTTTTGTACTAAACTATCAAAATAATCAATAATTAAAAGAAAATGCCAATTATCTAGCACTTTTAACTTCAGTGTTTTTAAAACCTCCAATTGTGTAAAAATGACACGCTTTAAAACAAACATAAATGACCAATCATTATAGATTATCAAATGTTAAAAAATTTTGTAATAACCACCCCTATGTGTTCTACAAGTCAACATAAATCAATTTGCACTAGAAGAATAAAAACGTAACACATAGAAAGATTCAAACATTCGAACTCAACTAAAAAAAACATCATCATCAAGCCTTGACATGTAAATGAAAGACTTAATACAATGACTATCCCAACTTTCTAAAAATTACACACTAAGTTGCATCTAAAGATAGAATGTGAATCTTGAATAGGCACTTCAAGGAACAAATTCCCTAATACAAAACCATCAATAATGCAAAAAAATTGGTTCCTCTTCATAAAAAAATATGATTGATTGCTTTGTAGATGACTTTTGTGAGAAAAACTAATTTCCCTTTGCACTTGAATTTCATTGATTGGTCTATAAATGAGTTGTATGTTTGAGATGTAAGAAAGCATGGATGCAAGATAAGCATCTTGTTTCCTTTGTGAAGAGGAATTATTCCTCTATACAAAATTTACTTGTCACCTCAAATTTTGTGGCCTATTGCAATTTCACACAACTTTTCTACCACAATGTTTTGGACTTGGGTAACAATCCATAAATCTAGATCACTCATACAAACTTGTTTAAACAATATGTAGAAATAAATGAGCTCTATCAATACCGATAACACAATGCCCTGATTGATTTGAACCTACCTCTAGATATAACTCCTCGTCTATTTGGTAAATTTGATTGTTAGTACTTTGTATACACATGCAAATGTACTAGAATTGGCATGCACTCAAAACACACAACCACATAATAATATCAAGCTTTATTGACATTGCTAGCATTGTCTTCTCTACTAAATTCAACTCCTCTACGTTCCTTATGGGATCAACATTATCCATCTTGGGCTTCAAGTCTATATTAGATCAAAAGCATGCTTAGCAAATGGAATGTTATAATGTGCACTCAATACACAAAATCACATTGTAGTGGAATTTCAATCTAGCTTCTCAATCTATTGCAAATAACACAATCCATAGATCATTGATGAACATTAATAGATGATATACGTTAAATGGAACAATGGTGATGATAAAAATAATTGGTGACAGATATTATCAATCCTCAACAAGCGAAACATCATTTAGAGGTTGTGATTGTGATGATATTGACGACTAAGTGGCTAGGTTATTAGATGAACAAAATGTCATGCAAATGAATAATAAAAGAAAGAAGATACCTTTAATGTAAATGAATAAGTGAAGGGATATCAATGACAAGATGTGTACCAAGTCCTTGAGAGCTGGCTGCAAAGAATCCTCATTGATTTCCACGAGTTACACACATGAAGTACTTGCTATCATGTTACTATGTAAGAATACACATTACCCAACCATAAGATTTTTTTGGACAGATGGAGAGCCATTTGAGAGAAGTAATTCCAAGGACATAAATAAAAGCTCTCCTTTGCCAAACAAGCAATACATAGAGAGGTAGAAGCCATGACCTCCAACATCATGTCGGCCATAGAATTGGCCATATTGGCAACCGTGTGTGGTATCAAAGAAACGTCCATACATTTTAAGGGCTCATGAGAGACCTTCTAGATGGTCACAACAAATGAGACATCCCCCAAAAGTTGTAAAGGTAGCAGCCTTCAAGCCATGGTGCACACACCAACTACAACCTCATCAACCGTGGTGGATATCATCTTGATTCGCTCCATTTTTGCCACAAGACCACTACAATTGATGAGCCACAGCAATGACAAAGTGCCTATTTAGATCCATAACTTTCAAAAAAGGAGGAGAATGAAGCCCCAGCTGAGTGAGCTTGTGGATGTGAGGCCTTAAAAGTGGTTCCTCTAGTGTGTGTGGATCAAATCCGTACCAAAGAAGCTCAGAGATATGAACTTGCACTATGGGCTTAAGAGTTCCTTCAAAAGTGAATGCACATACTGATCCTTTGAGCTTGTAGTGCAACTTTGTACCAAGGTATTCAAGGACATTAGTGAAGCCCACACATTGAAGGTGAGCTGCACTAAAGACTTTGCTACCAACCATGCTGCTGAGGCTACCTACTATTCATAAACATCATACTAACGTTGGTGTTCAACCCCACGAGGCCTTGCAACTCACATTTTCTAGCTTTAGTGCTTCGATCAAGCCTTTTGTCACATTGGACAAGGCTTTGTTCCTTATCATGATGGCATAAAGTACAAGCCAGAGGTGGTGGAGGGGCAAGAACTTGGGGAGGCTGGAAAGAATCTTGCATGTGGCTCTTGTAGTTTGAGATCCATGCAAGCACAAAGAAATAATGGACATGGTGTTACTCAACAACTCCCATAATTTCTTAGAGAATTGATCTCGTCAGCTTCATCATAACAAATAATTACTTCCAACCTAAGACTAGATGTTGGGGTGCCATCTAGTGGCCAATATCTAACAGTTCTAACATCTTGCTAATGTATTAGACACTACAATCAGAGCTAGAGCTGCTCGCACTAGCATTTGATCTATTTACATCACTAAAATAGAGACCCTTGTGAGTAAGAAGGAGTTGCAAAGCCAAATCAAATTCAGGGTGTAATCCTAAACCGACTTGTTACTTGTTCCCAAACCTGCGCCTTAGGCAAAATGCATAGAAATGTAAAGCTCCAAATGCAAAGGTAAGGAGTGTTGAGTTGTAATGCAATTGGGAGTGGCTCGATATAAGTGGGAGGAAGAGAAAGAGAGAGGGAGGTAGAGTCTAGAGAGATGAATACACACGTTTGGAAGATAGAGAGAGTCTAGAGAGACTAAGACATGTACTATGAGTTGAGAGAGAGAAAGTGGGGATTTAATGCAATGATGCCCCCATAGCCCCCATCATCATAGCCTAGATCCCCCCCTCCCAATCTTATACCCACCCCCTCCCTTATTTCTACGGTTTGGAAAAATATTAATGGGGTCCTATCCCTACTATATACACTTATGAAATCTTCAAAAATACCCCCTTCCCTTGCACTTACATGATTCCATAAGTTATCCACCACGATGAACCTCTCATAGAGCCACCAAACACATTTGTTATGAACTTGAAGACAAAAGAGAGCTCTCAGATTAAAAATTACATTTGATTGATGATGCACAATTGAGGCACAATCAGAGCAGGAACTTATGCTATGCCTATACATGTTGATGCTTGGAGGTTCGATTCAACTATAAAAATTGAGTCAATCTACCATCACTTTAAGATTGAGCCTTTGCTAGCCTACTTCTTCTTTCACTTTTGTATCTTCAAAAATCTTATTCTCAATCTTTGGCTCCTCCACAAGAAAGGCATCAATAATTCTCTCTTGAACTACCTCTACAAAAAGTGTACCACCATTATCTCTATTAACCGTCTTCATGTGTTTATTACGATGAGAGCCTCTATACAACAAGACGCAAATGTGGAACTAGATGTATGCACTTGCCAATTATAGCACACTTGGGATCAAAGGCAAATTTCTTGGCATATTCAAGAGCATGCCTCATTCTTGGAGTTTTAACAATGCTCATTTGATTGACTTGGTGGCACAATTGTGCTAACCAATATGGTAGGTGAGATGCTGCACCATGATTCCTGCCTGTGAAAACTCTTTGTGACTCTTACATTGGCTCTCTTGGACAAATGCACTGCTAAAATACACACCTTCTCTCTCTCTCTCTCTCTCTCTCTCTCTCTCTCTCTCTCTCTCTCTCTCTCTCTCTCTCTCTCTCTCTCTCTCTCTCTCTCTCTCTCTCACCTTCTCTCTCTCTCTCTCACCTTCTCTCTCTCTCTCTCTCTCTCTCTCTCTCTCTCTCTCTCTCTCTCTCTCTCTCTCTCTCTCTCACCTTCTCTCTCTCTCTCTCTCTCTCTCTCTCTCTCTCTCTCTCTCTCTCTCTCTCTCTCTCTCTCTCTCTCTCTCTCTCTCTCTCTCTCTCTCTCTCTCTCTCTCTCTCTCTCTCTCTCTCTCTCTCTCTCTCTCTCGTGTGCGTGCGTGCGTGCGTGCGTGCGTGTGTGTGTGTGTGTGTGCACGCACGCTTTGATATTGACAATCTCAAGATGCTTTAATCAAAATCTTACACCCCAAAATTCAAATGCCCCTTCCCCCCTGCCCCAAACCCCAAAAATCTAGTAGCCCATCCCCTCTTGGATTATTAAGCTTGCAAGGAAATTAATAGGGGTATATATTCATGTCCTTGAACAAATTATGTTCCCTTGCACTTATGTGATTCCATAAGTTTCCCATTATTGTGAATTGTGATCCAATGTTTGAAAGTGCTTACCTTTAATAAATACAGTTGAGAAAAATTATAACACATCGTGCTTACCGTCTTGTTGGTCCAATTGGTCGACAATTGCAAGGGATATCTCAATTGCTCCTTTCATAAGAGCTCTAGGTCTTTATATGCCATTCTAATGACTGTGTTCTCAAGAAAATGCAAGTAATGGAAGAGAAGAGTTAATGAGCTCAATAAATGTTTGTTGATCTGATTGTAGCCTTCCTCATGCTTGAAGTAAAAGTGTAGACCATTGTCTAGTTTGTCCTACTAAATATAAGCCAAAATCATTGCACCAAATGTAATAACATCGTGATTAGGCAACTAACTCAACACCTTTTCAAATTCCATGATTAGTCCATGCTTGCTTATAGGGGAACTTCCAACAAACATGTGTGAAAGAAAGCCCTTCATCTTGGCTTGAGAACGTAATGCTTGCCAATTTGTAAAGGGGCTATGGTCCTTGCCACTAGATCTTGAACAACACATGTGTTCAAGAAAACTCTAGTTTGGATTTTGTGGTTGAGCTAAGTCACCTCTCCGTCTCAGTGATGGGGCTAGTGTCTTTCCCTCCACATCCATAGAAAAAATGTAGTTCCTCTTCAAAGAGGAACAAGAAGCAAGACAACTCACTTGGCTACTCTCTCTATGTATGTTTACATGCAAGTCAAATCACCATGTATATATTGACACTATCAAATTGAACTAAGTGTGTTTACATAGACTTCATAAGATTGCAACTTGGAAAAGTTGTCATAACACCCTAAAAATTAAGGGCAATACACTTAGTCATTGAGATTCATTATATCCTTTTATACAAAATTCAGGTCGATTTTAGAAATTAATAACACCCTTTTGTAAGAAATCTATATATGAAATATAAAAACCCCTTATGTGAATAAATTTATACATTTTAAAATACTCCCTAATCTGTAAGTTTATCTTTTTTAATATTCCATCTTCAAGAAAAATATTTGAAGTAACCTACTTGAAGATCAAGAAACCTACCTAAAGATCAAGTATCATCAAACCTAACATCAAGATAGTATCTCTTGATACTTATCTAGTGCTTCTTGGTACTTGTGTTTCTTAACACATCCAATAACGATTCATTTGTTGGTTTTATTTTAGTTCTTACAATGACAAACATGAAGATTTCTAATATGGAATGCCCAACTGATTAAATCTCTTGTAAGCCTCAATCTCATTGTAAAAGGATAGACACTGCCTGAGTATACTCGCGATAAGACCTCCTTCAAAATGTCTAAACTTGAGAAAATAGACAAATTCATTAGGGCCAAAAATGCTTCAAAAATGGCACTTGTAAGAAAGTGATTAAGTTGCTAATTACTTGAGGTTTAGGAAGAATAAAACCTCTAAATTTGGTTGTCCAGATGTGATTAATGAGAGAATATTTGGTTCATTGAAGAGGTCGGCCATTAATTGCCCTCATCTTTTAATCCAGGTCAGGGGTCACCTTTTCGGCCGTTTATTGTCTTGGAACTCGAGAGATTTTGTATTTTCGAGATTTTCGTACGAACTTCGCATTTGTTTGCTCCCACGTTTTCTTTCTATACACTATTCTCTTTTACCATTCCTTTTGTTGCACTTGCTTCCTACCATTGTGAGATTCTTGCTCGGTTCATTTGCTAGAATGTCTAGCAATACTACTTCAAATAACACAGGCGCAAGCACACGTAAATACAAGCTATCTATTCAGCTAGATCCGACTTACACATCTTGGAGAAGTATACATCATCGAGTATTGATAGATGAGATTGAAGCCAACAGGTTGCGAACACAAGGCATGAAGCATATAGATTTGTGAGTGGATGGAAATATCTATCCCAGGGATCCTTCTATAAGTAAACCACCTCCTTTTTTGAATGTCCATGACTATATAAGATATGCTGGAGAAGGTTACAATGGAATGCTTGGCTACTGTATGAGGTTATACTCTGCATCTTACACATATATAGCTCAAGTGCACGAAATGAAAAAAGCACTAGAAACTACACAAACAAATATTTTAGAGTTGACAAGTCAGATTGATATTTTGAAAAATGTTAACACTTCATTGCAGGATAAGCTAACACGCTTGAGAGAAACTCCAGTAGGATTTAGAGAGAGGAAGAGACCATTAAAAAATATAACCAGCTTGTGTGAGAGAGCAAAGAAAAGGAGACTAAATCTTACAAAGAAATATGTCTCTAACATACTAGGCATAAATATCCGAGAGAATGAGGAAAGAATCAAACTTTTGAAGGAAACCATGAATAAGAAAGACATTTTGAGGATTCTTAAGTCACCAGAAAATGTGGATTTGAGAGGTCCAACTCTGAGAGAGTTAGTGAAGGATTTAAAAGGCACAGTGAAAGCAAATGAAATCGTAGAGACATGTGATACTATGGGTATAAGTCGAAAAGGTTATTGTGCTATCTCTGGATTATGGTTTAAAAATCTTAAACGCAATAGGGTAACTATATTTGGATTGCCCTGAGCCCTTGCAGTTTCGACTGCAAGAATTTCCATGAATCGCAAGATTCCACATGTTTTTGGAGATTACATTCACATCGAAAGGTCTATGTCCTATGAAAAACAAAAAAAACAGGAAATGTTTTATTACAATGAGTTTAACAATATATGGGTTGATCTAAAAAAGGTGCAAATTGCAATAGTTCACATGTATAAAATCACAATAGAAGAAAGTTATGGTGTTCTAAAGTTTGCCTTGAAGTTGGATGAAGCACAGATTCAAAAGGGACACAAGATGGAAAGAATTAGCATTTGCCTCATGAACATGCCATTGGACCATGGCAATGGCGAGGGCAAAGCTCCATTGCATAAGATCCAATCCGAGATGGAGATTTGGTGGATTGGTGCAGCCCAGGTACCAATTGAAAATCATCAAATGTTGAAATGGTTGTTCAACCATACAGGTATTCCAAATATCATTAAGTCTCAAAGTGAAGGCGAAATGTTGATAGTTGATGGGGTTGGTAAATTTAATGTGGAATGGCATATGAGTGCTGATTTGAAAACTATCAAATGTATGCTTGGAATATGTAATGGTGCAAATGCAAAATATCCTTGCATTTATTGCATGGAAAGTATTGGATCCAAAGATTGGAGTAGTTTGCGACCAGTAAGAAGAGCCCCAAATAGAGACTCTATAGATTTGAGTAAATTTAAAAACATAGAAGACATCTGGGATCCCATTCTTTCCATCTCTCTTAAGAATGTTCATATTTGTACTTTGCATGCAAAGATTAGAATAATCGATAAGCTTCTTAGATTGCATCTTGACTACGCATATTCCATTAAGCCATTATCTTTATCAGATGAGTGTATTGATAAGTGCGAGGCATTGCTATCGAAAATGGGATTTCATGGGGGCCAAGTTCACTTGACAAAGGATCCAATACTTTCAGGAAAAACAAGAGATATCTTGGCCGATGTCTCTATGGGAGGCTCAAAAGCTAGACGATTCTTAGGAAACCATTCAGGAAGGCAGGTGAATGCGGCTTGGGAGTGTTGGAGAGAGCTATGTGAGATCACAACAAATATTGCAAGCACGCTGAGGCTTGCGTTTCTTAGAATGCAGGTTTGGATACACCTTGATGTTTTTCTAAAACTCCTCATGCAACATAAGACAACATATACATATGCGGAAGAGTTCAAAAGATCAATCACAAAGCTTGTTCAGGCGATAAAAGAGGCATGGGGAGAAAAAGATATCACTTTTTATCTGGTAAAGTAATAATTATTTAATATGGGCTTATTTTGATAGGTTTTTCAATTGGTATAAAATTTGTGTTACTTTGTATTGCAGCATATTCTTCATATTCATGGACCTTTCTTTATGGAGGAGCATGGCCCCTTAGCAACTTATAGCAACCAAGGCATGGAAAAATCCCACTATCAAGCACACACAAGTTATTTTCGAAGCACAAGGCATGTGGGAGGAGTTATAAAAAGCAATGCTTTGGAGGAGCTATTCAACTGGTTTATTCGACGACAACTTCAAAGAATGCAAATAAAAGACGACAATGACACATGAGCAATCGCACTTTTATATATAAGAAAGAATATATACAAAGCTAGTTTTCCAAAACTCTCACATTCTCTTCCTCCTTAGGAATCTTTCCTCTATATCGTAGAAATTTTTTTCTCTTGTAGCCAGCTATAGATTTTACATTAGTTCGGTCTACAGCTAAGGCGTAGGATGAAAACGCCAAAAAGTATCCTGCTCTAGAAGCAGAGTAACCTCGACCGTAGCCGAAAATCCTAATTGCTGTAGTCTTTTCCAAAAACATTACTTTGTGGGCATTATATTGTAATCCTGAGAAACCTAGAAGCCTTGTGATAGCTTTAATACAAAGTATCGGCCATGCTGCATCCTCTGAGAAACTACTATGAAGTACAAAAAAGGAATCAGGGTCAATCCTAGCCAAGTAGTGGCCGAGTGCAATGTCTTTGGTGGTGTTACTAGCAGCTCTCGATCCTTTGCCACGCCCCAAGAAGTTATCTGTATCAGCAATCTCCAACTGCAAATAAAACCCATACTGAATGAGCATGAAATGTAAACCTACCAATGTGTAAAAGCAAATTCAAAATTATCTTACCACTTGATTTTCATCGTACTCCAATTTAAATGGATTCCATAAATTAATTGATGATGTTGTCTCATTGGTGTTAGTCAATTCTTTAACATATTCAGGCTCCTCTCTTCCAAAATTGGAAATCCCGAGTTCGCTTTGAATGCGATCGAAGTCCTCATCAGTAATACTCAACTCTTTCTCAGCTTCTTTGGCCTTTTCAAAACAAAGAGAGAGGGCCTCACCAGCATCAATAAACTTATCACCTAGAGTTTCTTTATCAAGTTTTAGAATCTCTTCCTTTGATTCATTTTCTGTGTCAATTATCCCATTTGCAGCATCAGAAGCCTCTGCAATAATTGCAAGACAATAATCTTCCCTGAGATTAAAAAGTTTTTGAATATCTGACAGTAAAATGTACTCCTTGTCCTTGAAAGGTATACATGGTAGGGAAGGAACAATATGGTGAGAACTCTCATCAGGTTGAGGGTTTGTATCTCCTTGGCTCTCCTCAATGATAGTCTCAGCTTTGAAATGAGCAACATCCAAATTCTCAGCAATAGAAGCCTCAAAATATGTATCTACAACCTCCTTTGTTTCCTTTTCATCTACCAGATCATCTAACATGCAAAAGCTGGTAGACTTTGCTCCTTCCAACTGTTGCTCCTCAGCTTTCACAGGGTATTTGACAAGGCTGAAAACAATAAAAGCAGCAGATTTTCTCATCATCTTGCAGTTTTTGGAATGAGTGCAGCAAAATATGTCTCTTGAATAAAACCTCTCCAGAGAGTGGGCCCTGCACTTTTTAGTAAATACTGACTTTTCATTTCCTGTTGACCCAATGGGAACATGGACATATTCAATTGTGCCAACTTCAACAGAAGGACCTGCAAGATTTTCAAACTCCAAAAAGTCCTCCACAATATATTTTTCACAAGATTTCAGAACTTTGTCAAGTTCCCAATCAGGATTAAACACATTTTTCACAACTCCATAGAATGAGAGATCCATTCCATTCTGAAGCATAAAATCAAGTAGCCTCTCTGATGGAGTGATATCAGTGAGCTTTGATACTCCTTGACCTCTCACTACCGACGTTCGCTTCCCTAGAGATGTACTTGGCCTTCTCACACTGGTGGCAGAGGATGGAGAGGAAAAATAATGCACAGGCTCGTCACATGTTGATGCCCTTGAGCCTTTTGAAAGCCTTCTTCTTTTACCAGTTCCTGGAGAAACCCTGGAGCCTAGGAATTCTATGGGTTCAGACATGTTTACAACTTCTGCCGATACGGCGCGATAAGAGAGAAACGATTCAGACGGATAGGCCCCCTCGCGCCGTATCGGCGACTCCAGTAAGAAGCCCGAACGCCACAACGGTGGTCACACGAGCTTGGGCAGAATGAGCTTGAGAGGAGAGCTGAAAGAAGACTCTGTAGAACCTCCAAAATGACGCGAAGAGAGGAAAGCGAAGAAGGCAAACAGTCACCCTCGCACTGTATTAGCAATACAAACAGAGCTCCCGAAAAACCGAAAAAAAATGTACGGATAAGGAACACACCCTTATGTAGGCGCGGAATTATGCCACCTGGCAGTATCCGTTGGTTTCCGACACGTGGCAGTAGCCGTTGGCCAACACGTGGCCGATAACCACGTGGCAAAGAAGTGGACCGGTCGTTACTTGACACGTAGCACACGGACCATAAATGCAGATACGTGGCACAATCAGCGTCGGACACGTGTCCGACACGTATCATGATTGACGTGGGTATATAAGTGGTAATTTTTCCTACGTGTACACTTTTCATTTCTTGAGCTCTTCCCGCCTTGCTTACCGATACGGTGCGATACAAGACTTGCGTCTTCTCCGTTTCTTAACTCTCGCGTTGTATCGGTGGTCTTTCGGCTCAGTTCTTTATTCCCTAGTAAAAAAGAGGTGTGCCGATACGGAGCGAGGGCGTCCGAACGGTGTTCTCGTTTCCTCCATATCGCGCCGTATCAGCAGTTTGGTCTCACCAATACGGACCAGGTCTATTGACATTCCGCTTTTGTCATTGCCAATACGAAGCGAGGGCGTCCATACGCTGTGTTCATTTGCTCCATATCGCGCCATATCAGCATTTCGGTCTCACCCTTGTGTCATTGCCAATACGGAGCAAGGGCGTCCATACGCAGTCTTGGTTTCCTCCATATCGCGCCGTATCGGCATTCTGGTGTCCAATACGGAGCGAGGGCGCTGTTCCATTGTGCTCGTTTTGTTCATATCGCGCCGTATCGGAGTTTCTCATTTCGTCCCTTTTCGCGCCAATTAGCCTATTTGATTTACTATATCAGATATTGTCCTTCTGGTTGTTATTTTTGCATTTCGGGATGGCAAGGACAAAGCAAACTGCAAGAAGAGTGTATCTGGATGGGAAGGACAGTGGGGGTAAAAGAAAGTTAAAATTTGATGAATCTGAGGAGGAGCCCTCTTCCAAGTTTACTGAAGCTGGTCCATCACAGGCCCCAGAGCATTTTACAACAGAAATCCCCCCTACACCTGGTGTTGGCCTTACATCTTCTATAAATGTTTCTTCTCCTGAAGTTGAGGAAGCAAAGGGTGATTCTTGCCCTGTGAAAGACTCATTTCCTACAATGGCACCTGAGGCTACATCTGTTGAAGCCACTGAACCTCCCAAGCCACAAAAGAGAAAGAGAAAGTCCAGGTTCTTCTATATGCAGAGATGTTTCAGTGAGATAAGGAAAGCCCAGAGAGCTACACAGCATGTCATTCCAAAAGCTGCTTTTATAAGGGTCGTTAAAGAGATCTTTGATAGATTGTCTCAAGTGGCAACTGTCTCTGGTCTAAATAAGAAGTGGCAACTCTCAGCCATTCTTGCCCTGCAAGAGGCCGCAGAAGATTTTGTTATTGATTTCATGAACGACGCTTACATTGCTGCCGCCCATGCTCATAGGATCACCCTTATGAATAAAGATTTTAGCATCATCAGCAGAGTCAGGTATAGGTTTGACAAAGTGCTGAGGCCCTTGCCTTCCAATGATCAAAAAGCCTTTGAAATCCTTAACGTTCCCCCAAAATTGTCTAGGAAAGAGAAAAAGCTAAATGTTGAGGATGTTACTCACCTTTACCCTACAAGGGGTGCCACCCAGCAAGAGGCTTTCTTGAGTGAAAAAAATCAGGAGGTGCTTGAAACTGAAGACGATGTTTACAAGAGGAAAGCCGCATTACTTGCTCCCGTCAACAGCGAGAGGATGGGCAAAGTGTATGGGCAGATTCTTGTGAATGTCTCTGTGGAACCTGAGGAAGAATATCTTAGTATATCTCCCGAGGACAAGCCCATGTTGGAAAAAAGGGATGTCCAACTATCTGACTCCGTGGTTTTTTGTTGCATAAGGTAAGGTTTATATTTTTTTTTTCGCGTAAGTTAAGTCTTTAAGATTCAAGTATATTTTGGATGAAATTTGTATTGAATAGCTTTTGCTATTGTCTGCAGGGCATTGGTCTCCTCGCTCACTCTCGATATCCGAAGAACCATATACATTGTTGATCCACTTCTCTCTGTGGAACTTTTTGCAAAATTTGGTTCTAATATTTCACCATTTTTTCATAGCTTCGATAGTGTAACAAATTACCACATCTTTTTCCCTTATGTAGAAATGTATTTTTCTTTTTCTGTAGAGGAAAATTTATATTCATTTGCTTTCATCCTTCTACTCACCTCTTTTATGAATATGCAGAGGGCATTGGAGTCTCATCTACATTAATTGTCTTTCAAGGGAAATTATCTTTATGAATTCTCTCAGCGGTGTTCATGGTCAAGCACGAATGTATGTTGAAAGAAAATTACTTACTTTGATTTTATTTATAAAGAAAATTTTGAACTTACAAAGTTTCCTTTTGCAGTGCTGGTAGACTCGTTTCTACATTTTTGGATACAACATACGAGGATCTTGCTGATCCTCAAAGGCCTTATACTTTTCTTCTACAAGAAGTTCCATTGCAAAGCGATGCGCATTCTTGTGGATGGAGAGTTATCTCAAACATTTGCAGAACAGTGGATTCAAAGTTGTTACAAATAGAAGGAGTGAATGGAAGTTAATTTCATTTGATGTTTGTGCAACCCTTATCATGATTTCTTTTCACTAACTTATAACATTTATTCTTACAGTGTAAGGACTATCCCGAATCATATGTTTGGTAGATAAGGGAGAGATGCATCGAGCTGATTCTGGACAAGGCAATCACACCGTATGATCCTGACTCCCCTCTTCCTCCCAAAACTTCAATGGCCAAGGGCACAAGCAAGGGAAAGGTCAAGGGAAAGGGTAAGGACAATGGCAATGGTAAAGGCAAGGGCAAAGGCAATGGGACCACTGCTACAGAGTCAAAGAAAAAAGGAATGCCAATGCTCTCTCCTCTTAAATTTGATCCATCCCCTCTTAAGCCCCAAGAAAAGAGACTACCTATAAAGGTGAAATTTTTTCAACAATCAAAGAAAGGCCCTGTGAGAAAAAATATCTTTGAAGAAATCGATAAAGAATGAAAATAGCAAACATAAGCATATACGAGCGTTATTATTTTGGCTTTGTACATTTTTATGCAATTTTTGTACCTCATTGTGTAATGAAAATTTTCACTTGTAAATCGAATGTAATGTACATTTTATTTATACACATTCGAAAGGCAACTTGCTTTCTTATGAATTCCCATTAAAAAATATCTTAAGGACAGTCTATTAAGATAAATTCCTGCCAAGTTTTCATTCTCAAGGCTCAAAACTCACAATTGTGGGAGACAAACAACTCGTACAAAAGAAAGAGCACTCGGCTCTTTTACCAATTGTTACACCATTCACTTTGAACTTATATCTAGGGGATGTATTGTCTAGCAATTCCAAGGTATCCCTCACATCTTTCAGACTCCAATTGGAAGTAACATTCACCTTCTTTACTTCTTCATGCGAAAAAACGTGCACCACAAGTTTATATGGTGTGTAATCTATATCGGAATCCAAGGGAACCCAAATACCCAATCTTAGTTTGTATCTCCTGTAATCAAAGCCCAAAGAAAGAGTTTGGTGAGGGATACTGTAAGCCAAAGCCAAGGATTGAGGGCATGCACTGCACCTCAAGATAGCACCCTTATGATCGCACTCTCTAGATTTCCAATGCGTCCCTATAGTGTTGTCCAAATCCTCTTCCGAAAAGTTTCTACTTAGCCAGGATACCTTCGTTCTTTGTAAATTTGTTGTTTTGAAGCAAGCCACGAAGATATGGAGGAAAACAAACCATGATAAACGTATTCTTCTTGAGATCCTTCCAGCTGTCATGGACTTTTTAATATCCTGAGATATTTTGAATTTGAAACTCTGCACCGTTACCTTGTCAGGAATCTCCCAGTTTAGAGATGAAAGACTTGGCAATGGCAAATCTTCGATATTCCCATACCTATCCGCTTTAGAGGGAACCACATACTGTGCATAATATATAAAAACCTTGCATTCACTATAAAAAGACACAGTTTGATCGGCATAAATAATGTCTGCCAATACCTTATGAATGGCATGGAAAGTCCCACTTAGGCTTTCCACAGGTTGCCATTCAATACTTGTTGACGGAAAGATATCTACAATGACGAACCGTTTGTTAGAACTTGCATAAATGGAAAAGAATTATATACGTTATTCAACTTATAACTAACAATGTGTTTGTTGGGGAACACGTTCGTTTGGAGGCAAGTGCATATCCTTGGCCATGTAAACATGTTGCACCTTGACAAACCAGCCTTCGGGCATAATTTTGAAGGCAATGATACGCCCCTTCCAGTGATGTTTTATATCTTCTCGTTTTCTTCTTTTCACCTTATGAGAGCCCTTGCAAGAAGGCAGCATGGTAACCCAATCGTTTACAGCAAAGGTTTTGGGCTCAAAATTTCCATCTACTCCCTGGCTATAGACTGTGCAAGAGTGTATTAAACGAGAAGGGCGCCTGGAGGAAGCCATGAAAAGAAAGAAAACCTAGAGAAAGAAGCTCAAAGAGAGGTGAATGAACTAAAAAGTAGCGCCAAGAACCCAAATGAGTATGTATTGGGCGCCAAAAACAATATTGAAAGATCTCTCGACTTTCAAAAAACTCATTATTAATTTCATCACATCTCTGTCACGTATTTTGTCAGATTTGTAAGTAAATAACGTCTTTGGGACTCCAAAACATGTCAGACTTTAGGGGTTTTGGCTAAAAAAGAAGAGAGAATCACGAAATGGACTCCGCTATCTCTAAAAAAGAGGAGACAAGAATACCATATTCTTGCACACGTGGCGAACTCTCTTTGGCCCTTTCCTTAATCCCGTGATTAACAAAAATGCATTTTTTGAAGCGTTTTTGGCCCTAATGTCAATGGTGAAGGCTTTCACGCCTGGAAAGAAAAGACAATGTACCATCTCATGAGGAAAGACCTCTGGGATCTATTTGAGATGATACAGGATCAAATGCAGATGGCAAGAAGAAAGCTGATGAAGATGGGTTCATTGAAGAAGTCCAGTTTAAGACACAAGAGTGGAAAAAGATGATCAAGAAAGCATCATTGCTTGGGAACTATCTAATGATGTATTGTACCATATCTCTGGCATCAAAGATGCAAAAAAAGGCATGGATGAGCTTGACAAGATCTTTGGAACTCAAGCTAAAAACTCAAAAGTAAAATTACTCATACAGTTCTATAAGCTAGATGTAAAGGATAGTTCTTCTATGACTGTGCACATTAACAAGTTTACTCTACTTGCAACTTTAAATAATAACATAGATGAGCGGTGCTACTAGCAAGTGTAGATCAAGAACCATATGAGAATCTTGTGTCTACCCTAAATAATGTTCCTAATCTCTCATTCAAAGACATTGACCATTCTCTACTCGATGGAGAAAGTAAAATTAAAAACAAGGATGCAAAAGAAACCATCTCAAAGAACAATCTCTTATACACCAAGGGAACTTATGAAGCAAAAGGACATGGATGAGGATTCCACACCACAACAAGGATCGGGTCACATGTCATTATTGTGGTGAGACTGGGCACATGGCCAGTGAATGTTTCCACAGCAAAAGAGCACGATAGGTGTAAAACAATAACCATCAAAATCAGATCATGAATGAAGAAGATGCTTCTGCTATCAACAACAACTCTCACGGATTGTTTTGAAGAAATTTTCATTGTATATTTCCCATAGTGGATCTTGTTTTTTCCCATAGTGGATTTTCTTTGTAAAAAAAAACCTTGCCAAAGATGTAAAGTTTCAAGCTTTAACTTGACTAGGCTGCCTATAAGTTAGTCTCCCAAGCCATGTCATCATGTAGGGGGGGAAAAGCCAAAAAGTGTAGGAACTCATCATTTAAGGGGGGGTGTTAAAAGATATGACAAATGTTGTATGCTCTGTATCCCATAAGCACAATGAGGAGAGTGGAACAAGCCAAAGGCTGTATAAGCATGTACTTGGTTCTTATTTCAATGCAATGCTATTGTACTTTGTACTTCTTCCAATCTATGTCCTTGTCATGTCCTACTCAAGATTGTGTTTATGAGTCCAAGCACTTAATCTTGGAACCTAATTCACTTTAATAACAATTATTGTCTCTTATCTATGTCATCATGGTTCATGTCTATGTATTCTGTCCTCCATAGCTAAACCATGCTCAAGATCTGTGTTTCTCAACAATCCCCTATCTCCACATAACCCAAAGACTCTGAACTATGCATATCTTTAAACCACTCTCGATTAGAAGTCATGTGTTTAGAGGAACCTGGATCTATATATCATATATCATTCTTTGATAAACTATCAACAATCATAGTGTTCCTAAAGTGTTGCATAACAAACAACTATTCATTTCTGTCATCATTGTTTTTGTCTACTGGATGCATAATTATCTTGATGCTTTTTTCCATTTCTAATTCACGGGGGATTCACTAGTAGTAATAAGGAGACATCGCCTGCGTGTAAGAAATATATGAAAATACCCTTATCTACCCCCTATTTATGGGAACTTACCTTATAAAATGTACCTTCCTTTCCTTAAATAACCCCCCTCCCTTACATTCACGTGGTACCATACGGTAAACCCTAGTGGACCCCTCGGGTTCTAATTTCATCCTTCTTTTTTAAGTAATTTTTAGAAATGTAGCCTTTCTAACCACAATGCTTGCGCTCTCTACTATCATCGATACCCTATTGCCTATTAGAATTTGCAACTTGCCCTGTTTGGCTCCCCCTACCTTGGGACTATCCTCCTCTATTTTGTTGTACATCATAACCTTGACCACGACCCCCACCTTGGCCTCTACCACAACCTTTACCTCTACTAAGAGAGTAAAACACCCATTCAACCTTGTTTTTTCTTTGAGAAGAAGAGGAATCCAAGCCAAGGTTCTTCTCCTCAAGTATCAGCATTGAAATCAAGTCTACAAAGTCAAGGATATCGTCCCGTGTATTGATAGATGACCTAAAGCTCTTGTATTCATCTCTAAGTCCATCTAAATATGCACACACAATATCATCATCATCATCAACTACCACAGTGATAGATCCAACAACCTCCACAATACTCTTGATCTTCAAGGCATAATCATTAATGGACAAGTTCCCTCTTTTCAGTTGGTTCTTAGCTATGACTTGAGCTATAGCGATGACATTTTTCCTCATCATGTTGTACATGTGTACATTGTACTTATTTTCTTTTTCTTTTTCACTCCTCACTAGGATAGAATTGCCTTTAAGTGGGAGGTTGTTGGGGGTAAAGGTGCCTCTGCCTAGCCGCATGTGTATTACTACACTGACAGTACTCCCCCACTACACACTGTAGGTGGTGGGCGCCCGTCACCGTCACTTTGTTCTTTATTCCTTTAGTGACAGTTTGAATAAAGGAAGGCCTGGTCGCACGTTGTGACTATTGGAGTTCCCACTTGGTCTCTCTACAAGATAATTGTTCTTATCAAGCTTCTCGCTAACAATTCGGTTAAAGTCTGTTAATCCACAACTAAACATGCAGTATTTTTCACTAATAGCACAATAATAACTACAATATGCAATATATAAACATTGACTTTTTGTTTTACACCTAAAACCTTATAGATTCAAAATCTATAACCTAAACACCTATAAATAGCAGACATAGTCAAAACTGTAGTATATCTAGAAATTACTATCAGACCCACTTGTTTGCAAGTCCAGAATAGAGGTTGAAATGACCTTAGATGCCAAAAATCACAATAGAAAAGCCTTGAAGGGACTATCTATAGTATATACACAATTCTTCTTGCTTATCAAGTTTTACTACAATCGAAGACTATAGCCTTGCCAGTCTCAGGAGCCTCTTGCAGCTATAACCTAAGTTAAATCAAACAAGGTGGAAGAGCTTCTTACCCATTGATTGTTTCATGCTCCAATGCCCTCATCTCAACCTTCAATCAAGCTCCATGCAGTTGTGGGATGGCTCTAATACCATGAAAACAAACAAGAGGGGAGAGAGGTGAAGCACACACACAAGCAATAGAGACTTGAAAACACAGAGAGACAAGGCTAAAATCTTCTTCTTCTTATTTCTTCTCCACGCAAAAGAACTAAGTCTACAACGTGATAAAAGACTAATTTAAAATCATCACAACATATGTACATGTGGTCACTAGGTATGAACCTGCTAGGAAAGAAGAAGTATCATAATAAATGTGTCATAACCAAGAATGGACTACATGGGTATAGTCTAGTTTAGAATCACCAGCATATCCTCATGTGAGTCACCTAACATGCCAGTGAATAAATGTTGTGCCATATCACCAAGGCATATTGTAGATGCCAGCTCATGTAAAGCTCGACATCTCAACAATAAATCATTGTGGGCGGCTGATTTTAATTTGATTTTCTAATTAGATAGTACTTTCTCTTGTCACGTGGGTCGTCAAGTATAGGTACATGCTTTGTTATGTATTAAGCTTCACATTTCATGAGCAATGAGTTTGTTGTAGCTTGATAGATCTCTTTGTTACTTAGGGATATATTGTGCATAGTCGACTCATGTACTTCATTACCCCTTGGTTCGAGATGCATCTATATATCTAACACTTTCTTAGTTCTCTGATAGTATTTAGTTTGGAGTTGTACGCTCTTCACTACTAGTCACTACTAGTTGCATTGTAAGTCTAATTGTTATCCAAAATTTATTGGCAATGGGAGCTTTTTTTTTTTTACATTTATCTACAATTGAGTTCTCATTTACTACAATTTTATAGATAATACTATTATACTTCATCTTTGAGCTATTTTATTGAGGATACACACTTGTCTCGAGCACTATACTACTTTTATTTTGTGGAAACAACACATTGCTTTGTGCTACTCCTGCTTCATACACATTGTCCTCAATTTTTGGGATTGTTTTGTTGAAATTACAATGGCCCATATTCTCTTTATTTTATAGTCATTATGCTAGTCGCTTCTCGTGCTCTTGGTGCTAACTTTATATTGATAAGTTAGATTGCAATAATTTTACCTATTGGAAGACATAGATTTGGAAGTCTTGGTCCAAAAGAAGTAGGTTAAGCCATTGAAATACCAAAGTATAAAGCCCAATTTAAGAATTTGATATTAAAATGATTGTGAGGAACTTGATGAGCAAATGGGCCCTTAAAAATACCATAGTTTAAGATGTGGGCCTTTTGGATTGTCCAATAGGAAGGCTAGATCTTGACATCTATGGAGGGTGAATCTTCTCTCTCTGAATATTAGGTTATTTGTTTAAAAAAAAGGATAGTGGGGATTTCAAACAGGGGCGAATGAATAGTACATAAAATTTGAGTTTCTCTCACCTCATGTTTTCCCCTTTTTTGGTAAATTTTCAATTTTTCTTTTCTTTCCCTCTCACAAAATCAGTTTAACCCAAAATTTTAGCAATAAACTATTTCCCTCTCTTCTTCATTTTAGGCAATTTTTGTCTCCATTAAAGCTCTCTAATGAGAGTAATTAGGGTTTTGAGTGTTCTGCTTACCTCTCTACCTTCTTCTCCTTGTAGCTCCAGAATTTGGGAAAAATACACGTGGCCATCTCTCTTTGCATTTTCTCTTATTTGTTATTTTTTTAGCAGAGTTTGATGTCATCTCTTACTGTTATTGTTGTTTTGTTGCAAAGGTTGTTTTGGGTAAGAGACACAGGTGCTCCTCCCTCTCTCTCTCTCTCTCTCTCTATATATATATATATATATATATATATATATATATATATATATATATATATACACATATATATATATATACACACACACACATACATACATACATACAGTTTATTACAAAGATCATCTTGGGTGAGTTTGCATAAATGCTCATCTCTCTCTCTCTCTCTATCTTTTTCTCTTTGTATTTTTCTCTTTTCTATTGCTTTTTTAGTATATCTTCATGTAAATACTAACTCTGGCTATTACCTTTTTGCAGAGATCAATTGGGGCAAGATTAGATAGGTGCTCATTGCTTTCTCTCTCCCATTGACTCTCACACATACTCTTTCTTCCTCTCTGTGTTTTTCCTTTTTTGTTGTCTTTACAATAGAGTTTGGTGCTAGTTCTAACTTTCAGATCAATTGTTGTTGTAGCACTTGATATAAGGTAGAGCAAAGATTCTATAGCTCTAAGTTTAATCTTATCTTCAGCAGATCGGCTTATAGGTCAATTCACCCAATTTTTTGTTATTTTTATTCATGTAATTATCTAGATATTTGTTCTTAAAAGGGATCCATCAATTGAACAATCTAGTCACAATTTTTTCATGGCTATGATTTCAATAGGTTTTAATGATAATAAGTTAATCTAGTGTTGTTACTACAATTAACAAAGTAGTGTAAATATTCTGTCTTATAGATAAATTTTTTAATTTTTTATTGCAAGAATTCATGAATAATTAGTTATTTTGGTTAATATTGAAGTGTTATGTTTTTGTGACATGCATGTATTATGCAAGGTTTAGGTGAAGCACAAAACTCTTGATCAACTATTTTGTTGTAGTGAGTGATTCCTTTATACTGGACGATATGGATCTATTGGAAGTCGAGGTTCAATAATTATTTGATTTGTTGGTTCTATATGTTCATTTGGATCTCCATGCCAATTTGCTATGATCCGTGAAACTCTTGTATCATATCATCCATATAACGCACAATGTGCTGAGTCATAGAATATCTCAAGTGTCAATCCAATGTGCCTATTTAGATTTCCATGCCATGTGGCTACTATCATTGTATCAATTACTCTTTGATACTTACATTTTCATGCAATTTATAGAGTCATATCAGACTTCTATTTGTTATATTGTAATTTCATTTTGCAAAATTCCTTGAGCATTCTTGTACTACTCTTTTCATTCTATTTCATGTAGATGGTACGATTAAAGTGATGCCTTGAAACTAAATCCTTACTTTATGTTGATGCATATACATATATACGTTTCGATATCAATGTTTATGTCTATTTACAAAAGTATAAACATATCTTAATGCCATGTTGATATATACGATATATTGGTGATTACTAGTTGGAACCTAAGATGCTTACTGCTTAAGACTTGACACATATTTCTTTACATCTATTACCTAGGTTATAATGCCTAAGTGAAGGACAAGCATTCTCTTGATAGAAGCACATAACAAGAAAGATGAAGAAGGGAATTGGATGACGGATACATATCATTACTTACCACCACTGCAATGCATTCCCCTTCAAGAAAGTGGATGGCTTTCAAATCTTAGAGGATTCGGTGAAGTTTTCCCCTGAATAGGCTGCATCAAATTGCTGAATGAAGATCAAAGCTTTCAGCCTATCTTGTGCACCACTGAAGGACTCAAACTTCACGGCTTTTCCACCCTCATCATAGTCTTTTGCTTCCCTTTGGGAGTCAAGTTGCCATACACTGGCTGCTGCAAAAAGGGTGCATTTGCTATATTTACATCATGACCAAGCCCAAATGAAGCATTTGGATGACCAGCAGTTATTCCTTGAGCCCCATAAGCATTCACGGGTGCAGATGCATTGCCAAATATTCCACTTTTTGCCCCAGGCATCAAGCCAATGCTACCATACATAGGGTTTTGCACATTTCCAGCCATACAAAAAAACAATGGGCCTTGCACACCATTCATTGGCTATTGCATACCATATGTGGCCCTTGGCCAACCATTGCACAAAAAATCATGCTACCACCAAAGTATCTTGGTTGCCCCATCAAAGCATGCATGCCCAGTTGTCCAAAATCCATTGGATTGGCACTTCCATAATGGCCTTACATTTGCATTCCTTGCCCCATAGGTACCAACTGTTTAGATTCATTGGCCTCTTTAGGAGCTTCAAGTGAAGGATTTGGCACTACCTTCAGTGCATCTTGCTGTCCCGAAGGTGTAGAAGTTGACTTCTTCTTCTTGCCCTTGTTGTCCTTCTTCGGAGCATTAAAAAATCAGGTGAACTGAGGATCCTTTGCCAATTCAACAAAGAGATTTGCTGCTGTCCTCATCCGATTCTTGAACTAGTCATCAAATTCATCTTCACTTTGCTGGTCATCTACCTCATGACGGCTTGAAGGCCCTGCATCTTGCCCAACAACAACATTTTTAGCTTGTTGTCCATCATGAGAGCCTTGTCCAAGATTAGGCATTGCATTTCCTTCATTCCCATGAGAATGTCCATACTGAGAGGCATCATCACTGCTTGATTCCATCTCATTGTATGAAGACATGTTGCTATAATTTCTTAGCTGCGCACAAAAATTAGCACTAGCACAAAGCTTTGGCTTGCAATTAGATGCCTCGGGCTCACCAAATCAAGAGATTGAGTGATTATCCCGGCAATGGAACCATGTAACCAGCCTTCCTTCTCGGATAGGGTGGTTTAACCTGATTAAGCACTTAATTACAACAATTAGCAAATGAACATAAACTGAAATGCTCACTTTACCTTCATAAACTTGGACAGTGGACACCCTGTTGGCCTCAAAACTGGAGCCCCTTTCGGTATTTCTTTAATTTCAATTGCTGATGGATACATTACAAGCCGAGATTTCACGATCTCCTTGGCTAATTCAAAAGCCCCTTGCTGTTCCAATAATCAACAAAGCATTCGAGCAAATTTCCCCTTGATTTTCACCCAAGACTTGCTTTAATGGAACCCCAACTGGTCAAATGCTGCCCCAAATTCACAATAGATGGGCTGGCATTTAAAATCCTCACAATTCCACCAATTTTCAGTGTTGATTTTAGTGTACAATGCCTTTGATTGATGGCACAGGTCCCAAGGTGGCTGCTAAACCCTAATTACTGTTGTAATTTAGGATTTATAGCAATAAACTCTCTACTGTCCACCAAATTTGGCGGTACTCTGCTACCAATGACTGAGAATTACTGAGAATGCTTGAGCATAGACTAGAGGAGATGAGAGAATGCTATAGAAAGTGAGAAAATCAGCTGAAATGTATCTTCTGATTCGTAGCTCTGATGACAAATCTGATGGCACCAACAGCTTCAAAACGGGGGTAAAACATTAGCTCGGCTACCGAGCCCTCATTTCCTACCACTTCCTCTCTTGAGGTGGAAGAGATATCCTACTGCCCCTTGTCCTGTTGCGGCACGTGATCAGTCGTTGTTGCCTCTCACAGTCAAATCTGATCACCTCCTCTCCCCTACCAAGCTCCGAATGGCTGCAATTTCACTTATACCACCCTCCAACAACCTTCTCCCTAGTTGCATGGGAAAGTTTTGCCAAGTGGCAGCCTTTCTAATGCATTTTCAGCCATTAAATTAAAATTTTAGAATTAATTAATTTTAAAAATTAATTTCAACCCTTTTGACCTTGCCCAAAAATTAAACATGCCCATTTGTAATGAAATTGGCTAGGCCATTTGCAACTTCGAGTGGTTCCCAACCTTTATTGACCCTTAGACTAGCATTAATTAATTAATTAATGCTAGTCCCCAGTGTCACCACCCAGACACTTAATGGCCAAACAATTGTCCTAGGGTCCAACCTGGCACTAACTGACCACCAAAACCCAGTTGGCATAACTTAACACAACTTTTTCCTTTAACACCCACTGCATCCTCGGGGTCCTTGGCTCACTCCCATGAAATAACTGCCATGTGCATCACATGTGCTAAACAACCTTGCACGTTTGATTAATAACTTAATCAAATGTTACTAGCAAGATTAAAGCATCTCAAAATTTCACGTCCCCGTGACAGTGGTTTACCAAGTCACCCTCTTCCATCCATTTGGTATGCATTGGTGAATAATTTTGAAACTCCACCAACTCGTGGAAAATTTATATCTAATTTTCCTTATTTTCAACTTATTGCATGTTGGGACAAGCCCTTACTATATACCCTCATGTTCACATACAAAGCATTTATTTGTAGCTATTAACTCCTTGCATCATGCAAGTGTTTTCTAAAAATTTCCTTGCTATATTTGCCTCTTCTTAGCCCTATTTTAAGATCTGTCCCTCTTGTTAGCCTTTGAAAGCTTCTCGGATGGCTCCTCATCATCATCTTGGAAGCCTAAATGTTTTCCATGCAGCAAAGCATTGATTGTACTTGCCCTCTCTATGAGTTATGACATGTTGATCTTTATGCAAAAATTTGTAGTTCTTTTAGACATCCTACAACAATAGTTCTCTAGTCATGAAGGAGGACAACTTGATCAAAAGTGATCAGCAACAATGCATTCCAAAACTTCTTATTGTGTTACTCTAAATTTTTTCATTGTAATGTATTCAACTTATTCCAAGCAATCATAATATCCACTTCAAAGGTGCTCGTTAGCCAATTAGAAGCAAACATTTGTTCAAATTATACAAATGTTAATGGTACTCTACCTTGTATTAAAAGTGCCAACCACCACTACAATGCATTTTCCTTGAAGAAAGTGATTGTCTTTCAAATCTTATGGGATTCGATGAAATTGTATCCCGAATAGATTGCATTAAATTGTTGAATGGAAGTCAAAGCTTTTAGCTTATCTTATGCACCTTTGAAGGCCTCAAACTTCACCTCCTTTTCACCTTAATTGTAGTTCTTTGTTGTCCCCTTTGGGAGTCAAACTAGCATAAATTGGTTGCTCTACAAAAAGGGTGCACTTGTTGCCTTTACATCATAACCAGCACCTTAAGAAGCATTTGCACGACCAACATTCATTCCTTTAGCCCCATATATACCAAGATATAGATGCATTACTATACATGCTACTTTGTGCCCTAGTAGGCATCATGCCAATACTATCACACATAGGGTTTTGCATTCCACTTGCCATATCAAAATACATTGGGCATTGCATTCCATGTATTGGTTGCTATATATCATAAGGAGTTGTGCCATGCATCCCTATATACAATCCTTGACCTACCATAGCATGAAATATAGAACCACCACCACCAAAGTATCTTGATTGCCCCATACTTGTATGTATGCCTTGCTATCTGAAATCCATAGTATTGGCACTACAGAGATAGCCTTACATTTTTGTATCTTGCCCCACTAACACTAGTTGCTTTTGCTCATTGATGACATTGGGAGCATCTTGAGATGATTTGGTATTTCCTTTAGTACATCTTGTTGTGCCAAAGTTGTAGAGGATGACTTTCTCTTTTTGCCCTTGTTGTCCTTCTTGGAAGAATTCAAAAATTGAGTAAATTGAGGATCCTTTGCTAATTATGTAAAGATATCAACTGCTCTCGTCAAACTACCTTTGAATTGGTCATCTTTTTGCTGGTCGTTAGCATTTAGGAGTCTAGAAGGACCTACTTCTTACTCTAAATTCACATTTTCTCCTTGTTGCTTAGGCTGCATGCCCATTCCAACATTAGATATTGCATTTCCTGTGTTGCTTTGTATACCTTCCAATGGTGAAACATCATCATGACTTGAATCCAAATCACTGTATGATGACATGCTTGCCCTAAAATGCACTTTAGCCAATCACAATTTCAGTAATATGCAACTTCACAGACTTGCATATAAGTCTTGGGTCTATCTACTCAAGGAAGTTGATGGTATCTTGAGAATGGAACCATGCAATCAACCTTCCTTCTCGAATAAGGTGGTAGACAACTTGATTAAGCACTAATTACAGCAAGCATAAAATTCACATAAATTGAAAAAACAAATATTACCACTTAATCTTAGATATTGGATACTCGGTTGGCCCTTAAATTGATGCCCTTTGTGGTATTTCTTTAATGATTCACCCCTTGGTTTTTGCTCGAGGAT
Organism: Lygodium microphyllum; assembly: GCF_053477565.2. NCBI lineage: Eukaryota > Viridiplantae > Streptophyta > Polypodiopsida > Schizaeales > Lygodiaceae > Lygodium > Lygodium microphyllum. Next base: position 118,087,990 of record NC_141163.1, read on the forward strand.
TGGCCTTCAATTATGCTCCTTGGGTAAATTCAATCTCAAATATTTATCACCTAAGTGATTACTAGTACTCATTGTAGCTTGAAAATGACATTGGTTATTTAATTAATATCAATTTTCTAGTGTCACCACATACACTAATGGCTAATTAAATGTTCTAGGCCAAGTTTTGACATTGGGTACCACCTAGTTACCTGTTAGGCATAACTTATTACAACTTTTGCCAATGTCACCTCGACTGATCAGCGGGGTTACTAAGGCCTCACTATCAGTTACTTGACTTGCATTTCACATGTGTACTTCATGTGTGCACAATGTAATAATACCAATGCTAAGCATTAATAATGCACGTTCTCATGACATACAAATTCTTTTTCTATTGTGTTAAAATTGTGAAATTGCCAAGATAAATGCAACTAAATTCATTGAGATGGCAAAGTTATCGTAGAGGAGTTTGAAAAGCCTAAGCATGAGAGGAGTTCAGAAAGCCTAATCATGAAATTTCTTTTGGAACTCTGATATTTTTAGCAATTATTTTCTTTTGGTGCTAATGGTACCTTGGCGCAGATTTATTGGTGCATATGGTTCCATGTAGTGGATTTTGTGTGAAAGAGTATTTACAAAAGAGGGCTACCTAAACTCAAACAAAGATATGGGCAGGGCCCCTCTTTAGGTAGTTGGGTTAGACGTTTTCGAATAGTTTAGTTTCAACCAAAACCTCCCGAAGTAGAGAGTGTGCATTCCAAGAAAGAGAACGCACTACGATTTCTGGCTTGTCACAGTGATGAGAATGGCGACCACCTCCGCCTCTTTCTGGTGCTTGCGGAGGCAAACCTTCAGCTTCTGGATTGTTGCTTTCGCCTCCCCCACGATCTTCTCCTCCCTGTTTAGAAGGGTCAAGATTCAGTTTCAAGGCACGTGATGCACTAGTGACGGATTCACTAGTTTTCAGACACATTCCTGAGTCCGCACAGCCTTGTGGGCAATCACTGGAAGTAGGCACAGAATCAGAGAGCCCATATTCCCATAATTTGCATCTGATTCCCGTTAAAACATCCAGCGCCGGTTGGGTTTGGTGCCAAGAGCATCGTTGTCAATTGGTAGTGGTGGAAGGGGGAGAAGGTTGGCCTTCTTACCCCATCCAAAGGACAAAGTCTCGTGTCTTGACCTACACATCTAGCTGGATGTTAATGGGGCTAGATTTAATCCGAGCCAACTTTCTTTTCTTAATTAGAAGCAAATCTTCTCTATTCACTTAGAAACAGCCTTTTGTATTCTAGCCATTGTTTTGCTTGGCACTTCCAAAGCTTCCCCCATACCCAAATTTGGCTGCTATTGTATACTCTGTGTATTGGGACCGTGAGACTTAGCCAATTTGGGGGATCTAAAGATTTCTCTCATTAGGAAGAAAAAATGAACTCAAAATGGGCCTTTAAACAACCCCCTTGAAAAGAGGAGAGAAGATTAGTAAAGAATGCATGCCTTTATCAAAATCATGGAGAAAATTGTGTATGAGTATATTTTCTTTCCTTACAAGATGCAATGGACAATAAAATCCATTACAATGTGTAGAAATGTGAAGTGAGCGTATCAAAATTGGGCTACATAAGCATCAAGAACGATTGAAAAAGATGAGAAGAGATTAAAAAAATGGTAACCTACCAAAAAAAGCATTGCTTTTGAAGAAGCGAAGAGTAGGAAGTTTCTTTCAACACCCATCAGTGTGAGGAAGGAAATGCCATCGTTCATAGGCCACAAGATTATGATGGGTGAAAAAAGTTGCATATTGTGGTTCTTGATTGAAGTAATGGAGGTACAATAAGGTTGGCCAAATCCAAGGTTTGGATTAGTCTCAATAAATTGGCTCCTTTGCTATGAAAGATAGTGTTTGATAGTGGACATAAAGAGGAGTTTATCAATGTTGTGCATAGCTTCTATGAAAATATGGTGAAAGCATGGGACAAAAGTTCTATCACACGTTACATGGTGTGTACTAAGTCGATATTTTAAAAGCATATGAATTGTATAAATCATTGAGCATATTTTTACTCATGTATAATATGTGCCTTTGTAGTATATCCTTGAGGTGCATAGACCATACTTTGCAAAAAATGAAAGCATTGGAGTTTGGTCCATGCAAGGGATGGGGAATTCATATTGGATAGCGTGTTGTGTATACTAAAGAAAAACCCATCATGGTGGAGGGTGAATGGAATCAATAATCCAATGATCCAATCGCTATCTTGGTGGTATAAGATCATAGTAGCGGATGAAGCTCAACTCTTAGAGAAGAGAGGAAATGAAAGTGTTGATGAATCAGCTATATACATGATTGAATTACTTTGTGATACTAAAAACGCGTGTTATGATACCTCAAGTGCCAATGTGTTTAGTGTGAACACAATTCATTATTTAAGAGAGCAAGAGAGAGTGCGTCTATGCGAATGAGTCTTAGAGTTTAAGCACTATATAAGAGGGTTTCACTTTTTATCTTATCAATTGAAATTTCAAATCTCTTGCTGTGTAGGAAAGATGGCTAGGTCTAAGGTAGCTGCAAAGAAGCTTTCCCTCCGAGCCTTATATTGTATTTAGCTTCATGGAGTATCTACTAGCTCAGATACAATCTTACTTAATGACACTTCATAATAACCTATAAATGGACCACCTCTTTCTTAACCTAACCTAGCTTTCTCAAGCTGCCCTGACAGGGGTCCTCCTTAGCATTTCCATAAGAAACACAAGTGGAAGCCAAGTATAGTGGCCCTAACAGAAATCAAGAAGTATCAAATCTCTTTTGATCTCATCATTTTGAAAGTGAGTTTATCAAGACTTGTTCATGAGATTGTGCAAGATCTCTACCACACATAAAGTAGGAGGTGGTTTTTGGCACAGGGTCAGGATAGACTCAATTGCTTCACAAAAGAATATCTTCATGCACTGTAATGTGTAGTAGAGGCCTTTTGGAAGACGTGATGATACATGCTTAGTGTTGTGTAATACATGTTAAGCGTATCACTATAATACTCAAGGACTTCCAACTTGTGCAAAAGTTCAAGCAGTAAAGAACGTGTTCGTTCCAATGGAATGAATATAGTTTATAATGTTATTTTTAAAGAATAGTGCTCTCCTTGTGTACTGGACATGTGACTATGTCCCAGTGCAAAATTGATGCACTTGCCCAAAAATATGTCTCCTCCTTCACTCTCAACTTTAATGGGCATCTTCATTGTAGTTTTTGCTAGCATTGTCAATGCCAATAAAAAAACATGTGAAAATTTTGGGTTTCTCATTGTGCAGACTTTACTCACAATACCTTTATATAGTCTATGTGGTGTGAAGCTTCTAAGGGCTCACAATCGCAACATTCATTTCTCAATTATCGATCAATCCATAATTTTGGTATAAGATACTTTAAAAAGACCAAACTATATTGGAAAGTGACAAAACTTTAGAAGCACATCTGCCAGGTGGCCAAGAGCCTAATATTTTTTTTGGAAAAAAGGAGCTAGGAGACACCTTGTCCAAAAGTTTGTTGTCTGGAGCCACTTATTCTGATAAAAAGTTATTCACGATTACAAGATGGACAATGCATATGAAGTTGCATTAGCCAAGTGTTTAGGTCTAAGTGGGTTAATAGTTCATTCTTCTTCTCATTTTCACACCTTGCTTTCGTAACTCCTTCATTCTCACATCCCCAACATGTGTCTCTCCTCCATCCCATCCTCCTTGAGCTTGTATGGCACGCACCAAGTAAGCTGCTCGTAGTTTTACCCTAACAATGCCATGGCCCACTAGGAGCATGAGGTGAATCCTCATCTAGTGCAATATCAAGTGCTCCCCCTCAACCACAAAAGTGCTCTGCCTTGACCATAGAGACCACCACAAAAGATTTGTTGCCCTTTGAGAGATAAGAAGAATCCAGTGTAGGTATGAGCTTCTCATCCCAAAAATTTCCTTCCAGAAGATCCTTCGAGAAATAAGGTTTTGGGTGCCAGTGGGGGTGGTAGTGGTTGGTTGATAGCCCATTGTTATATAAGTGGATTGCTGCAGCCATGGAGACCATGCAAATAGTTGTGTAGAAGGATTTCTAATAGACTTGTTCGTTGATATACAGCTAGCATCCATCCATGCAAAGTGCATCATAATCACAGATATATACATGAATTTTATTGTTTGGCTTCAATATGGCAAGGGGATATGTATACACACACACACACACACACACACACACACACACACACACACACACACACACACATATACATACATATATGTATGTATATATATATATATATATATATATATACACACATATATACATATATAGACATATATATACACACATATATATATATATATATATATATGTCTATATATGTATATATGTATATATATATATATGTATATATATATATATATATATATATATATGTATATATATATATATATATATATGTATATATATATATATATATATATATATATATATATATATAATCATGCTATGTATACTCAATTCAATAACTTTAAATAAAGTTGTTTTGTTTTGTTTCTTTAAATAAATGATGCTTATTTTTTGTTTAATATATAAAAAAAGTAATAGGTATAGATACAACTTATGTTATCGTCTACGCACAATGCGAGTATATATACTATGTATTGACATAATTAAAGTAGATTATGTTAATGTATCTGAATGCATCATTAACATACCACACATTATCATTACACTTACACAAACCACACATTTATTCAATGAATATTAATTTATATGGAAAAAGAAAACTATATTATATTCACTAAGAAAAATGCATGTGACGTTTGATAATGATGACAAATACAAAGAGCCAATAACCAACAAGAACTCTCATTCGTTCCTTGGCTTTTTCATCGATAGAGAAGGAGACAGCTTTTGATGAAAATAGAAGTTCCTTGTTTGCTTCAAAAATGATACACTTTCCCTTTAGCTCTTCCTTCAGGAGAAGCAGATCTGATACTTTTGTAAGCTCACATTATGTAGTAGCACATACATTGCTCCACTACACACTTACTCAAATAGGTAGAGAAGCTTTGATCACTTCATTAACACCACATTTTCCAAGCTAGATGTTGGAAGTATCGCTCGAAAATGTCCAAACTTGGTCAGGGTCCAAATTTTTATGCTTGTTTCCTCTCCTTATGGTGAGCACTACTTGTGGAAGACCACCAAGTTAGCAACAAGGTTGCTAATGTACTCCTTTAGAGTTGAATCCTAATTAGAAATCTCACCTTTTCTAGATCATCTTATATATTATTTTTCTCATGTGTCAATGAGGCACCTCTCTAGGCAAAATGATCCATAAACTCCTTCGTAGAAAGTTGGGGCCTTGGTTCAAATAGGTTGTGCTGTAGTGCTTCGAACTCACCATTCAAAACAAGGTAATTTTCTCTAGCCAAGGCAATCTACTTGTGTGCTACTATGATGACACTCAATATATCTAAGCTTATGCCATCATATCTTCTAGTTTTTGCCATCGTTGGATGCACACCTACATAATTATAATCAGTGAGGTCTTTCATAGAATCCCTAACTAGGATGGGAAACAACTCTCTTTTTTTCAATTTTAAGTTGTGGCACATCTAATAGAAGCAAGCAAGGCACACTATCTACTTTAATGGTATCAAGGAGGCAAGGTTGGGTTTGTCGACTTGTGGCTCTTCTGAAGATGATAGCACTATGAGAGCCAATCCTTGCTTTGCCATCACTCATGTTCTTCTTGAATATTTATTAGCTCTTTAATCAACTCTTCTCCCTTATATGTGATAACAACAACGTGTGGAGTCCTATCTTCATCACTTTTCTTCTTTATGGATGCATCTAATGCAAGGAGGTAAATTGCCAATGCACAATCATGCTCCATGAGCTCCAAAGGTGATGTACCTGGTGCATTACCCATGGAAATAACACAAAATCTATGCGAAGGACCCATGTGGTCCAAACACCTATTCATCACTGGGTGGTTCTTTCCTGCTTGAAATATTATGACTAGTTCCAGAGGCACCTAAGTCAGGTCAGATCCCTCGATGGAGTATGTGCAAGTGGCAATGAAGGTCACAAAGTTTTCCAAGACTTGAAGAGGGAGATTCAGTGGCGGTGAGAGTATGTATTCGAGATTGAAGTTATTTGAGAAGGCCTCCAAGATCTCATCATCCTGGTTGACAAAGAGAGGCTCATGGATCCATTCATCAAAGTGTATGTGAGTATCCATTGAAGTAGTAAGGAGGAGAGATGTGGTGGATGTAGAGAGATGAAGAGAGAATGTGTGAAATGAAACAAATAAACAAGAACTAAAGTAGTTCAAATTTAAAAACCCAAAGTTTTAAACCATTAAAGGATTGTTTGCATATGATGTTTAGTTATGGCTTTACTAAACATATTTGTAAAATTTACATGCATATATCTAAATATGTTGATATGGAAATTGCATGCTGCATCAACTATGATCTAGAAGGAGCCCCCTCCCCTTCCCTCCTCATTACGTAGGTGTGCACATGTATATTAGATGTCAATAAAAGGGTGTTATATATATTCAAAAATTTCATTGTAAATTGCAAGAATACACATGGACTCTATCAATTAATGTGGCCCAAGAAGATGCCTTCTTCCCATCCTTGAGTGGATGTTTGGATGTATGTATCTTATCTCAATAGAAAAAAAGTGTATATATGTTTAAAAGAATCAAGGTTAGGATATGCATTTATCTCCCCCGGTATGCAGTTGGATGCATACATCTTATCAAAATTTAAAGTACGTGTACGCATACATATATTCGAATAGTTTTGAATATAATTACATAAATATTTGACAAATTTAAAAATAATAAAATCTAAATGACTAAAGTATAATTTTGTAAAGCAATAATATTCTATCAGCCAAAAAAATTTGAAAGTTTACAAGTATTGGATATTACAACTTGTGGAGTTGGAATTTTAAGGAGACTCTACAATTTCTAAAATATGTGGATCCACACTTCCATAGGAAATAGTACCCTCAGCTCGGCTTCGAATCTTCCTACCATCTAATTTAAAATAGAAGCTAGTAGATGGATTCTCCATTAATATTGTGATTTTTTGGCGTATCATACTCATGGACCAATCATCCTCCATCTGTAACATTTGGAGCTTGCCCTCCCATAAATAACAATAATATCCATAGTTGTGATCTCATGTATATCTTAATCAAGGCACAACTGTTCACCCTTGAATATCCTCCATCTATGATACTTAAACACTAGTAGACATAAAGTCTACCATGCGACAACTACATGCAATTGGTAAGGAAAGTTAGTTGATCCATCCCAAAGTAAGAAAATATTCAACCAGGAGAGTAATGTTTTACCTGAAAGATATGTCCCTTATTGTGACTCGACACTCTATCGTGTTAGAATTAAGTGATTTTCGATGTCCAAGTTTTGCCTTGAAGTCATGTTACATAATCCTCTGATGCACTTTTCATAACACACGTGCTTTTGATATGCCACATACTCTCACATTCCTTGAACATATGTGCAAAAATTGCAATTGGTATAAACCAACTTATGTGTACATTCTTTGAGCCAGTGCTGCTTGGTTTTATAGAGTTCGATATGTCTACCAAAATTTTTGTGGTACACATGTACAAAATGTCACTACACATTGGCCATTCTATGCTATTGAGATTTAGTACGTGTATAGAATCAAGGGTTCCAATTTCTCGATTCACCTTGAGCAATATGTACTTGGGGTTAAGAAAAATACAAGATTCTCTACGAGTTGCTCAGCTATATGCCCCTCAAAGAGTAGTCTATCAATTTTGAGGTGGTAAATTTTAAAAGAACATGTGAAACTCTCAACATTTTGTTGTACACAGCAATCCGAAGGGAATACTTTTGTAAATACAAGATAATTAGTTACATAGTTATCATGAAAATTTCTCATGCTCAATGTGCTACAAAGACTTATTGTTTGTAATGTTTTGTTGAATGATTATAGTTGGTGCAATATGTATTTGCTTTTGCATGAATACATATTGTTTCAAAGTCTATGTTTTATAAGGTCAAAATCAATCTTCATTTTTCTAAGAGCTAAAATGTTACCATTCTAGTGCTTTGATATATTTGCAATTGTAGATGCTTTCACCAAAGTTATAGCCGTTTTACTGACAGGGGGTACTGCAGGACTGCACTAATATGGCAGGACATAAAGGCAAAAATAAGGTCCAGGAGGATTATGCTCAGCATATCAGGGATTCCATGATGGATAGCACACTTCAAGAGAACCCTGAAGAACTTCAACAAGAAGAAGAAGCCAGTTTGCTCAATAATACTTTGTGTGCCCATGAACAAAGACATAGGGAACGACATGAGGCCATCTTGTCAAGAATGGAGCAGATGATTCAATCTACTGATCAGACCAAGGCTTCTATTGATAAGTTGGTAGAATCCAACGAACAACTCATGGCACAAATTGCTAAATTTATGCAGTTGCAAATGGCATCAAAGGAAGTTAATGAGAAGGCTTGTTCAAACAGTGGCCCTTCAGTCCCACTTCAGCCATCTAACCAGAATGGTCATGGAAATGGGATTATTGGAAGAAGAGACATTCCAAATAGTCAGTATGAAGTAGGAGAAGCTTCACAAAGGCATGATGACTATTTGGGCAGTTTGAATGGGGCCAATACTCAAGCTTTTGGACTGCATACTCAAAATTCCAGGGGTACTTTACCAACATGAAGATTACATGGTAATTCTCAGCCACCTGTTGGAAGATTTCAGTCTCAATTTGGAGGTTCTGTACTTGGAAATCCTGATCAACCAATTTTGGGACAGCAACCCTTTCATGAAAGAGAATTTAAGGACAAAATTGTTTTAGCCAAATTCAATGGCCAGTCATCTTCACCATCAAAATTAGAGGAATGGACCTCTAAGATGGAGTCCTACTTTGATATATATCCTAAAACTGATGATATAAAGATTTACTTTGCTTCCTTGCACTTAGAAGGATTTGCCCATACTTGGTGGAGGTATATCAAGAAAGAGAATGTACTTCTTGGTTCATCCATTTTAATGTCATTTACATGCTATCATTTCTTGGTGATGCCATTTGGGCTTACAAACGCTCCAGCTACCTTTCAAAGCCTGATGAACAAGATCTTGCAACCTTTCCTCTTTCAGTTTGTCTTGGTGTTCTTTGACGAAATTTTGATCAATAGCAAGACTTTACAGGATCATTTGTCACATATGAGGAAGGTTTTTGATCATTGGAAGTCCCTACATAATGCATTTAAGGATCATGCTAATAATGGACAAGCTCAAACTGTAAAAGCCAATGTTTGGAAAACAATAGACAAAGTATTATTTTATTGTGAATAAAACTGAATGGAATGATGATGATCTCAAATACTTCAAAAACCAATTGAACCTTTTTAAAACGCAATGATAGAAGCTTGGGATGATCAACCTTCACTCACTATATGGTACGAAGTTTGCATATGTATGTCTCTTCATTGTCTAACTCATATATGGTTTTTTTAATTAACTTTATTTATTTGTTAACTATGCATTATATTTTATAGAATTCATATTTTATTGAGAAATACGAATCTCTATCTATCTAGTCAACCCAACATATGAAAAAATCACATTATTAAGCAAGAAAAAAATACTTTAGACACACAAGACATGGAGGTGGAAGATACAAAGAAAAATTTTTATTAGAGGTCTTCCAATGGTTCTATAGATAAATTTGGCACAAATTCAAGTACACAACCGTATCAAAGGACTATACAAACTATCACCCAAAGAAGAAAAGAGGGATATGTAAGCTCTTGTGCAAAGCAAAGATTTTCATAATGATTACAAACTAGACAAAGAGATGAAAAAAGATGGGCTTCGAGAAACCCTTGACATCTTTTAGTTTGACTCTATTGCAGAGAAGAGTCTCTAGTTTCAAGAAACTCACTATAGCCTCTAGAGAAATCTTTTATTTCATCCCACTCAATAAAACCTCTACATTTTAAGAACTCTTGTTTCTTATAGCTTGAAAGAAGGAGCTTCAAATTCTTGGCATCTTCTATATGGGAGAGTAAATAAGAGCCAAGAACTCCAAAGTATCATACCCTAGGTCCACTATATCCAGGCATAAAGCCAAAAACTCTTATAGCTTCATCCTTCTCTACCAAAATTAACATATCTTATCTGTTATTGAAAACTTGGGATCCAATCACCTTGGAGATAGCTTTCAAAGCCATCATTGGTAGGCTTGGACAACCTGCTATGATAAATTGTAATTGTTTTATTATTTGAGGAAGGGTAAGAAGCGAACTTTTTTTAGCAATCTTTTCTAGGCAATCTCCATTTATTGTTCCACATAGTACACTTATTCCACCCCTAGATTTTTTTTACCTCCTCCACCACCACCACCACCACCACAACTTTCTCCACCATCAACACTATTGTCATTGCTGCCACTCTGCCACCACCACCATTGATATCTCCACCACCACTACCATCATCTCTGGTGCCACCACTGTCACCACCTCCACCAACACTACCATTACCCTCACCATCTCCACGATTGCCACCACTACCTTTAATTTGCGTATCTCTATTTCTCTCTCTCATTTCTCATTCTCAGTTTCTCAATTTCTCTCTCTACATGCATATTCTCTTTTTCTTTTTCTAGCACACTCGATCAAATAGCACTCCATCTCGTGTAAACAATTTCTCTCTCTCTAACACGTAATGTAGATTCATTCATGCAATCATCCCGAAACAAAATACCATGACTCACCTCTCTCTCTCTCTCTCAAATTGCTCCATGTCTTTACTCTCTCGTAGTGTTTAGGATCGTACATGCAATTTCTCCCTCTCACTCTACATTCTCTCTCTCTCACTTGTGTGTGTGTAAATCTTAGTCACTCACTCACTCTCCGTGTATATCTCCCCCTCTCTCTCTCTCACTTTTCCTCTCTCATGCATGCGATCAGTCCACATTGTATAATTATGTCTCACATCAAATTATGGCACGTGTTGTAACAAACACTTCTCTTAAATCCTAAATCTCTCTCTCTCTCTCTCTCTCTCTCTCTCTCTCTCTCTCTCTCTCTCTCATAATGTGAATGCTTGGGTGGCCACTCTATGTTTTTAGAACTTTAATTGCAATGTATTGATAGCTCCCTCCCCTCCCCCCTCTCTCCCTTTCCCCCCTCCCCCAACAAATTGCAATGTATTGATAGCTCCCTCCCCTCCCCCCTCTCTCCCTTCCCCCCCTCCCCCAACAAATTTGATACAATACTGTAACGTGTCCACCTGTTATCTTCAGGACACGTCTTGGCAGTCCATCGGAAAGGATGTCTAAAAAGCTCCACCCGGCACTCCCATGGAATGTTATGGGGTTTGCGATCTAGAAATTTCCACATCTACCACGTAGCGGAAGTATTCCGGCCGTTCCCAGTTAGGACCAACCTGAATTAGGGTTTTGCTTATTGGTCATTTCCTAATTGCAACTAGCGTCGAACCCAAGCGAACTACTTTACGCAGAAACACCAGGTCCGAAGCGGATTCATGCTGCACTTGGTTCAAGGAGAATGGGAAACGAGAGGGATGCCAAGCTCAACCTCTCTGCCATAAGGCATAGTCCCATTCCGTTCCCCTAAAATAGTGTAAATCGGGATCAGTTATAACTCTAGGTCAACGCTCTTGTTGTTCGTGTTCTTTGACGATCTTCTGGCTGTCCAACGTGATTTAAGAAAAGTTCCCAGCTCATACAAACAATCCAAATATACACTTATATTGCAATGTTTTTAGAACTTTAATGTCAATGTATTGATAGCTCCCTCCCCTCCCCCCTCTCTCCCTTCCCCCCCTCCCCCAACAAATTTGATACAATACAATTCATACAAGCAATCCAAATATACATTTATATTGTGTTAACTCTAGAAAAAGTGATTTTTCTTGACCAATTAAGAGAGACAAGGTCACCAAAGGCATCAAAATTTTGACACAAGCCATCCAATTAGATTGTATAACAATGCTTTCTCAGCAAAATAAAATGTGGTTGTGCTAAGAGGTAGTGTTTGTGATGCTTTGTTGGTCATAGTATAGGTGGTGTTGGAAAAGTTCTCATGCTTCCAAATACAATGTGCAAGTGTTCTTCGGTGATGAGTGTGGATTGGTGTATAAGCATGTTGGCATTTGCATGCATTCCAAACACTCTGAGATACACATATAGGTGCTTGCATATCAAATACGCTTTTCCTTCTGCAACACGATCCATGAAATCTCGACAATTACATGTTGAATTCTTTGCAATGTGCACATCATAACACTCCTACATTGCACTTGAGTTAGGTGTCTCTAGTTTAAAAACCTCATGCTTCAAGGGCTTCACCAACCACTCTATAGCCCTTCACAGTTGCATCTAGAGTCAATGCTGATTCGATATCTACATGAGCCCTCGTTAGTATACATCCACCTCTTGTGCCATCTTTTATAAAACAAACCCACCACTCTTCAACATGTGGATTTCTTCTATAGTCAAATTTGTGTCTCGTGCCACTGGCCATATTTGTGGAACCTTGGGCGATGTGTGATGAATGAAAGAGCAAATGTTCCATGTATGGTCCACTCTATCATTACAAAACCACATGAACTGGCACTGCATTCCATGTTGATTGCTAGCTTCTCCTCTTGAGTTGGACCACTCCATGATGCCCCAAAACAAAGGTGTAGGCACCCCATCTATCGTATTTTTGATAGGTTTTTTGCATTTTCCCTCTCTAGCTCCCAAGCATCCTTGACATTGTACAAAAATGAGAGCTAGAATCCTTCTTATAGCCCAAACAGTGCCATGAAGGATTGCCTCTGCCACCATTTCCTCCAAATAATTTGGTGATACTTCCCTTGATTGGTCGAAAGGCAAAGGGTCCACAAAGTTTAGTTTTCCTATACCCTTTCTTCTAGGTATGTTTTCGGTCACATACTCAAAGCCTATGAGAGACGTTGGCTTCCTCGGACCCCATTTTCCCATCAACCTTGTGTTTTCTTGCTACAGTCACATTGACCCCTCAAAAATTGAGACATTGATGCAATTCAGCTCCTCTTGGCACCTCCTCAACCATCCTTGCTGTTGCTAGAGGTGTGGGGTTGATTCATTGTTGTAGTCGGCTCAAAATCTTCTCTGCACTAAGCCCTACAGCATGGGGCTTTCCACCAATGAATGCATGTCGTTTTGTGCTCTATAGTACTAAAGCATTGGCCAAATCACTAACACATGCATCGTACAAGCTGATAGATCCCTTGAATCCCTCCCTTGACAACCAACTTGCATGCATTGGCTCTACGAGGTTCGTGGTTGGCATATGAGCAATGTCCTTCACCACAGCTGGACGAAAATACAACACAAGAAGGTATGGAGTGTGAGAAAACAAATGCACCACACATCACATCCTACTATTACGAACTAGTTTTACTCCAACAAAGTGTCACCTCCAACATGGATATCTGATATGCCACCAACTAAGCCAACAATCCATTGCTAGTATATTGCAATCCACAACTTTCCCTAAGGCCCGTCAAGCCCAAATGAATTGATATTGCATTGTTGCATCATCTTCCATGGCTGCACACCTCCACATGCGACACAAGTGCTTATTCTCACCTTGAAAGCTCTTGTGCACATACTATGATGTGTGTATTTGGAGACTTTGTTCCCAATGAAATAAGCAAGATATATCCCTTCCTTGAATTATATTGTCTGGACTACCATTGAACACCGTGTGGATGGCCCTCCCATGCATCTACCTCGTCTGCCATAAATCCTCGAAAATCAGTGCTTGGGCATCCACACTTCTCTATCATTTCATTCATCTTTGTCCAAAAAAGTGCTTGTGCATTTATATCCTCTTTCTTTATCTCACATATTTCTAGAGTCATTAACTCTTGTACATTATAGAAACGCAAGACAGGAGTAGAAGAGTAAGGAGAACTATGTTAGTTAAGTTCATGTTGTGACGGTAGAATTGTGTAAGAGAAACTACCTTGGGTCATATACATGTGCTGCCATGGTGGTCCAATCATTAATATGATGTACGTGGTTGAAGCATATCCAGATATTGTGTAGGTCCCTAGTGCATTCCTTCACATACGATTCATTGAGTCAACCCCTAAGGCTAGCCCAGTCATTGACATTTTGAATATAAAGCACCTACTATCATTGTCAACGGCTTGCCCATGAAATAGGCTACCATGTAAAAATATATATGCACAACATTGCTTTAACTTTAGAAGATGAGATTCCATTCCTTGATTGGTCTCAACGCGTGCTGCATGGACCATGTGTTGGAACCTACATGCATAGAACATTGGTCTTTATATGCATGAATTTTTAATGATATTTTGAAATGTGTTTGAATTGAATAATATGTTACTTGTTCCTGTGAATGAGTGGTTGGAATTCCTCGAGCATCGTCGATAGTTCAGTGTCAGATATCGGGACACCTTGCTCACGAACCAAGGCACTCATCACTAGCTTTCTAATCATACTCATTTGCAGGTGTCGAGGTCCAACTAAACTAAAGTCTCTTGCTATTTCCTCTATAGTATTTTGCACCTCTTTGACATTAGCTCTGCACATGCCTCTTTGCACCTCATGGTTATGTGTGCCTTGATGAATGAACAATCTTGACATTTTCCTCGTCATTGACATCACATAAAACACTGCACACTCACACTTGGAGAGCAAGATTGGGGGTTTCTTACTATAGAAGCATCCAAGGCTTCCAAGACCATTAGCTGGCATTCCGAGGGTTGATATGCTAGTATTGAGTTTAGGTGCATGGCATGTATTGGGACTTGATTAGTATGATATACTTGCAATAGGGTAGTAGAACCATGTCATGCGACTCTGCAATCATTTTAATGATAGTGGAGTGAATGAAGAATCTTGTACTTGTCCATGCCACCTTGTTTAGGGAGCTAAAAAACCATCATGCTATCACAATTTCTATTGGGACACTCTAGTTCTTTGACACATTTGCGTCGGGCGAATAGTACTAGGAAATGCCATCGATCTTTATGCAAGCTTTGTCTAGTAATGGCCATCGTACTTTTGCTCCATACCCTCCATTGGATGCATATTGTTTACTACTAGTGGAAGCTTGTATGCCAGATTGCCATCATACAAAACTGGGATCTCCTCCACTCTCTCTATAGCGCTGATATTCTAAAGAAAATGATGTAACAATGTTGGCCCCCTAAAGACATTATGTACTCAACCATACTTACAGCATAAGAGGATTGTCATATCCCCTCCTCTTCCACATCAAGTGTGATAGGGATGGTTTTGTTTTTCTCAATATCTAGGGGGTTGTGAGGCTTTCACAGTGAATGTTATTTTCTCAATGCTGCAAGGGCTCTTGGGGGGGGGAGGTCTATGGTGGAGGAAGGCTACAATGTAGGCCCATTTCCTTGTTCGAAAGATGGTCTTACGAGACCAAGGTATCTAGAACATATACATGGCCAGCCTCATGGTCATTGTTACAATGGATCAGTGGGCTTTGTATTCAATCATTCGCATGGGTGATAGCAAGCACAGTAGCCATTGCCATTGCAAATGTCTTCCTTCTTCAACATCAGGAACCAACTACTTGTGTAGTGCACAATAGGTTTGGCAGAGAGGGATACATATATGCAGACGCCAATGTTTGGTGTAGCACTTGATGCTGGATCCATTTCCAAAGCTATCTACACATGTACGAATATGCATGTCAGATATAGGTGTCATTGAAAGACTTAGTATGGGGGTGTATGTCATATAGAAGAGAGGGAGAGAGAGGAGGATATATAAAGTGTGTGCATAAGAGGGAGAGATAGATAGATAGATAGATAGATAGATAGATAGATAGAGAATGTGTGTGTGTGTGTGTGTGTGTGTGTGTGTGTGTGTGTGTGTGTGTGTGTGTGTGTGGCATGAGAGAGAGAGAGAGAGTGTGTGTGTGTGTGTGTGTGTGTGGGTGCCAGATATGAGTGAGAGAGAGAGAGAGAGAGAGAGAGTATATAGATATGTGTGGGGGGAGAGAGAGCAAAAGAGAGAGAGAGAGAGAGAGAGAGAGAGAGAGAGAGAGAGAGAGAGAGTGTGTGTGTGTGTGTGTGTGTGTGTGTGTGTGTGCATGTGTATGTGTGTGTGTGGATGTGGGTACCAGAGAGAGAGATAGGGGGGAGGGGATTGGAGGGCAATAAGAGGGAACCAAGGAGAGAGACCGAGGGGTAATGAATAGAGTGAGGGAGGGAAGGGGAGAGAGAGAGAGAGAGAGAGAGAGAGGTGTACGTACCTACAAGATTAAGAAAATATTCCACAACTTGAGGGAGGGGGAGGCATTGTGTCATAGGGGGTGTGTGGCCTTATATAACTACTTTGAGATAGTGGGGTATTAAATATATGTCACAAAGGGGCTCATCCAATTCTAGGACCAAAGTCTCCCCCCCTGGCATCCACATCTCCTACTGCCGAGGCTATCCTTATGGACAGACCTTTCATTAACGGAGCCGGTCTAAGCCTCTCGAAGGGATAACCATGACCCCCTTGGAGTAGGGTCTCACAACTAGATTGGGGATAGCCTAGTGTGACATTTCCTTTTATCCTGTTTATCAATGTTTTTAATCAAAGATCTAGATTCTAGCAAATACAAACTGTCCTTTCAAATGTATATCAGATGATGCAATGACCATTACACTATTGTGTAGCTCACAACTTTGCATAGCCAAGGTACACCTTAGCCTAAGGTAACCTCACAATCTAATGAGGATTCTTCTCCCCAACGAGAAGTATTAAGTACATTTTTTTCAACTTGTTAAGCAAGGCATGAATTTTCGGTTTAGGCTATCTTACCTAACATAAGTGAAATTTCTTAAAGAAATATATTACGTTAATAACTTAACGAGATGATTTACAAGTCCTTTAAATAGAGTTTCACTTTTTAAGTGTTAGTCAACATTTAATCTTGTCGCGTTTGACAATGATTTTATAGAGTTATTTTACTAATCTTGACTGTGCATAAAGTCATATGTGCAATAACCTCTTGCAACTATTTCCATCAAAATTCTATGATTTAGAATCTCAATTAGTCTAACTACAAATCGTAGCGATTAATCATTTATGTGTGTACTAGTATGCTTCCTAGATGAAAATGTAAATTCGTGTAAGTGTAAAATATAGAAGCTAATATTTTATGTAATTAATTCTTATATGGATATTGTCCGTGCAATCTAACAAGTAGCTATTGTACCATTTGATGCAAAGGCTAACATTTTTTGTAAAAAATTGGCATAAACCTTATTATTTTATGTGGCAAAATAGTAGTCTAGTATTGAATAACCTGGTTTGGCACAACAGCATTGGGAATTTCATCTTTTCTCATACTTACGTTCGCCATACTCGACACTCCGTTGGTAGTGGCAACTCCGGTAACATTGGGCACTCTTATATCTCTAGTAATACCCATTCCTTATGACAAGTTGCAATGGTTCCCATGGTCTTTCCACCTCGTCGCTTTGGAGCCATTGTCTGCAAGTAGGTTCGAGAGATAGGGAAGGGAAAATAAATTTGAGTTGGGAGAGCATGAGAGAAGATGGCTTAGACAAAGTCCCCGAGAGAGAGGGGGTTTAGCTAACTCTCTCCCTCTCTAATTCTCTCTCTCTCTCTCTCTCTCTCTCTCTCTCTCTCTCTCTCTCTCTCTCTCTCTCTCTCTCTCTCTCTCTCTCTCGTAGCCTTTCAGGGTCTCTTGTGCCTCTAGACAAAATAAAGGGCATGCATTTTTATAGGCTGAAGGGAGTGCAGGCTACCTCTCCCTTCCCCTCTCTTTTCTGCCCTCTTTGGGCAAAGACAGCTTCTCCACTTAGAGTGGAGAGCTTCTTTCTCTCTTCCTTTTCTTTATTTTTTTATTTTTCTTCCTTTGATTTTCTGAATCAACAAAAAGGGGGGAGGTGTCGTGAGGTGTGAAGCTATCGATGCCTGTGAATGGAGAAGAAGAAGATTTTCTTTTTTTAAATGAATATGATGATGACATTGATGATGAGGATGTCGACGATGAAGAGGATGATGATGTCAATGATGACGATGGTGGGGATAATGATGCTGATGAGGATGATGATGACAACATGGAAGATGATGATTAGGAGGGGGTGGCCTTCTTTTCGACGGTCGTCAGTTTCGACTGTCTGTTTGACGGTTGTCCCCCCCCCCCCCCCAAATTTCTTTTTAACTAGTTAGTTTTTACATTAACGTTAGTTTAGTTAGTTAGTTATTTTAATGGTTAGTTATTACTTTAGTTAGTAACTAACTTATTAAGTATTACTAACTTATCTAACTTTTAACTTACTTACTAACTCTTAACAATTTTACATACTAATTACTAACCCTACTAACATATGACTAACTAACTTGTATAAATTTCACGAAAATATCACACAAAGAAAAATGAAATACGTAGGGTTTATGCCATAAAAACTAGCTTAGCACCATTTTAGAGGGTTGAGGTTTGATTATGCATTATGGGTAGAGGGGTCGACATTCTACTCCCCCTCATCTCTCACTCTCATTAAATTAGAATGCTATTTAAGAGGCATAACTTAAAAATAAGAACTCAAGCTAATCCTCATAGGTCCACCTAGGTGCTTCCCCTATGAGATAGACTAACTAGTAAGCTAATGGTCTAAGCCCATGTATTCCATTGGTCATGGGATCTGGGTAGTGATGCGCAACTAGAAGACTACCCAATGTTACTCCCTAGTTTTTCTAGGTGGGTAAATCCCATTACATCTACAAATGGAGTTAATAAGAGGCACCTACCATTGCATGCAAATACATGTTAAACTTGGCACATTGTTATGGACTCATGGAATCTTGACCTTGTTCAAACTTTAGTATTTTCCATGATCCCTAGCAACGACACATTAGCAAAGGACTTGATTCTACATGTAGTGAACTAGTTCTTAAGGTATGGTCTTATTTGGAGATTGAGACATAGGTTAATGCCACTTTAGGGTTTTCTAGCTATACAAAGGTATCCATGGTTCCTAGATTCATTGGCTTGGATTACTAGTATGTTGTTATCCTAGTTTATTGTTTGAGAGCTTGGCTAGCCATAGCTAGATATAGCCTTAAGACTTTGGGCTTATGTGGGAGCCAATCTAGGTTTCTTGCACATTAGGTTCAGTTCTTCTCTTATCGAGATTTAATTAAAGCTTAGTTATTATAGTTGGTATTAGAGCTTGGCTAATTATGACATGACTAGCTCTAGTGAGGATTAAATTTTACTATTAGTTTGTTTCTCAACTAGATGGGGTGTTAATCAACTCAATGTGCAGTGAGCAAGAATCTCTCTAAATTGTCACATTAGAGCCATTCTTTCTAGCTGGTGATGGCTAATTTGACATTTCTTTTTTGAGAATGTTATCTTTTGGGGATATTCATAATAAAAAATTTTGGGGCATCACATGGATAGTTGTTAGAAGAGGAGTTTTCTTCTTCCTTCTCTTTTGCCTCTTGGTTCATCCTTTTTAATGTCATTTACATGCTATCATTTCTTGGTGATGCCATTTGGGCTTACAAACGCTCCAGCTACCTTTCAAAGCCTGATGAATAAGATCTTGCAACCTTTCCTCTTTCAGTTTGTCTTGGTGTTCTTTGACAACATTTTGATCTATAGCAAGACTTTACAGGATCATTTGTCACATATGAGGAAGGTTTTTGGTGTGTTGAGACATCATAGGCTTTTTGCTAAGGAGAAGAATGTTCTTTTATGCAGACTGAAGTGGAATACTTGGGGCATATAGTCAGTGAAAAAGGAATATAGGCTGATCCCAAGAAGGTGCAATGCATAAGAGATTGGCCAACGCCTACTACTACTACCTCTCTTAGAGGATTTCTTGGTCTATCTTCATTCTATCGCCGATTTATAAAGCATTATGCGGCAATTGCAGCTCCTTTGACTAACAGGTTGAAGAAAGAGGCTTTCTTTTGGGATGCTCTTGCAGATAGCAGCTTCAACCTGTTAAAGGAATTACATACTTCTGCTCCTATCCTAGTATGCCCAGATTTCTCCAAAGAGTTTACTATACAGTGTGATGCTAGTGGCCGTGGCATTGGGGCTGTTTTGCTTCAGGAGCATGGAGTAATTGCATTTGAGAGCCGTAAGCTTACATATAAGGAGATGGCCATGAATGTTTATGACCAGGAAATGTTGGCTATCCTGCATGCAATCAAGAAATGGCACCATTACTTATATGGCAGTTGATTCAGAGTACATAGTGATCATCGGGTACTCAAGTATTTCCTTACTCAGTCAAATCTCACTCCAAAGCAACGACGATGGGTAGCTACATTACAGAATTATGACTTTGACATCACTCATACAAGGGGCAAAGATAACATAGTGGTTGATTCTCTTTCTCGTATGTGGGCCTGCAAAGTGTCAGCCATAACAGAACTACATAATGATTGGATTGAAGAACTACAGGAGGCCTATCTTTTAGATGAGGAATTTAGCCAAATCTTTCAGAAATTGCAGCAAGGTCTTATGGAAGAAAACTCGCATTACCAGCTTAAAAATGGTCTTATTTGGTGGAAGGGCAATATTGTTATTCCCTCTACTTCTTCTTTCAAGTGGAAAATTATGGAGGAGTTACATTCTTCGCCTTTAGCTGGACACTTGGGAGTTTTCAAGACTTATGACAGGATCAGCAAGAGCTTTTATTGGAAAGGACTGTGGAAAGATGTCAAGGACTTCGTTATGAAGTGTATGCCTTGTCAGCAAAATAAGGATAGCACCCATAAGCCAGGAGGTTTGTTACAGCCATTGCCTATTCCTACGGGTAAATGGACTCATATTACTATGGACTTTATCACTGACTTACCTACTATCAAGAAGGGGTGGAATAGTATTTATGTGGTGGTTGACAGACTCACCAAAGCAACTCATTTTATCCCAACAAAAATTCAGTTTACTGCTTCTCAAATGGCCAATCAGTTTATGGAGCATATTTTTAGACTACATGGATTACCGCAGGTGATTGTCCATGATAGGGACTCAAAGTTTATGAGTAACTTCTGGCAAGCGGTATTCACATCTATGGGCACTAAGTTGGCTCCATCTACGGCTTATCATCCCCAAACTAATGGACAGACAGAGAGAGTTAATAAATGGTTGGAGACTTATCTTCGCCATTTTTGCTATGATGTCCAAACCTCATAGGATTCTTGGTTACACCTGGCTAAGTTTGCTTATAACAATTCCACTCATGCGAGCATAGGAGTTTCATCCTTTGAGGCTTTGTATGGTTACAAGGTGCCCTTACCCACAGTCATCTTTAATGAAAAGATCAATCCTCATGGGAAGGAAGAGTTGGAAAGAATGCAGACCCTTCTTCAGCAATGCAAGGTGAATCTAAGGAAAGCTCAAGATCAAATGAAGATGTATGCTGATGAGAAGAGGAGGCCTTTAGAGTTTCAAGAATGAGAGCTGATTCTGTTGAAGGTGCCCAAATCCAAGTACTCTACGTTGAAAGATGGATCTAGTAATAAGCTTGCCCACAGATTTTATGGCCCTTACAGGATCCTTAAGCGGATTGGAGATTTGGCATACAAACTAGAGCTTCCCTCTTCTACAAAGATTCATAACGTCTTCCATGTTAGTCAGCTCAAGCCCTATTATGGTGATCCAATGGATATAGTTGATGAGCTGCCACCTATTGATGAAGATGGTCTTGTTCAGTACATCCTAGAGGCTGTTATAGGTCAGCGTGAAAAGAAGCTTCGATCACATTCTATTGTGGAATATTTGATCAAATGGAGAGGTTTACCCTCTGAAGAGGCTTCTTGGAGACCTGATTCTTGGAAACTAATCTACATAAATAAACGTGAAAATACATAAATTACTTATTAAATGTATGTAATGCTACATAGCATTGCGAAGGATATGGAAGTAGTGGATAGTACAAGATATGGCACATTCTATAAAGTTAAGAATGATGGTTCTATTGATCTAAGGAGGGAAGGACTTAGTAAGAAAGATGTAAATTTGGTAGTCCATATAAAGTTTTAAAAGAAGTCTTAAAAGCTTTGGATTTGAAAATTTAAACTTAAAAGTGAGATATTGGTTATTCTTTATAACTATGTTCTTGTCATGCCTGAGAAGGCCTTATAGGAAAAAGGCATTAAAATAGAAGGAGATAAAGAAAACACAAATGATGCAAAGGGCACATGTGCCACATGGAAAGAATTCTCCAAGCTCATGGAACAATGGCATATCAAAAGTTTCAAAAATCATATGTAGACCAACAGAAATCATCAATATGAGAAAGGACATCAAGTAAAAGCAAAAGGTGAATGTAATAACTCAACATCATGAGAAAAAGAGGTGCCATGAAAGAGGACATACAAAGAAGTCTAGTAAAGGAAAATATGCTAGCTAAATGGAGCCAAAAATAGCACAATACTCAAAAGAAAAAGGCATTGCATTGTACCCATAATGCACATTATTCCACTTTTAACATGAGCTAAAATCTGGCTTTGCCTATATAAGTATCAAGATTAATGAAGAGCTTGTAAGAGGTTTCATCCATGTTTATGTGTCCTTCTTGACTTTCTTCTTTGATGAAGCTTATCATATGCATTGACCACTCCACATTCATGCTTTTTCATGATGTAATAGCTAGTTGGGCTAGCTCAAAATTGATTGTTAACTCACAACAAGTGTGAGTTTCTTTAAGCTATTATAAGGTCAACATAAGACTTCTAAACGTTATCGTAAGTAATTATACTTGTGATTGTGTGTTATCTTTATAACATTGTGGAATTTTTAGAGAGAAAATTTGCTAACATCAAACTCTACATAATCCTTAATTATTTTATGTCTATTAAATGAGGATATATGACCCTTGTCTAATTGTAGGTCAATGTTACAATCATAGTATTTTCAACAAAACTATGAATGTACTCCTTATGATTAATTTCAAAAAGTATGTCTTGGCTTGAGTTCAAATTTAATTTTTATCATCATAAAACATGTTTAGGAAACATCATTTATTGGTTCAAAAATAGAAGTGTTAGAACTAGAATAACTTTTTTAAACGTTTTTATATAAGATAACTTTTTTTTACAGATTTTCTTGGATCAAACCTTTTTATTTTTATTTTGGAGCCTTATGATTGTGTGTTTTGAGCTAAAATGTCACCTTGATTTCCATATCAAGAGTCCACTATCTTAGAAATGAAGGTTAAGGTGGAAGATTTGGCCTTAAGGAAGAACAATACAAAGTTGCAAAGGAGAATGGGATAGTTGAGATGAACTACCTAGATTGACAATTGGACCACTAAGACGGGTGTGGCAACTTTCTAAGAAAGTTGTTTTCTTCATTTTTAGAAAAATATGCTTATCCAAAAAATATGAGGGAAAGTGTGAACACAAGTTTTTCAAATGGCATCACTCATTTTCCATGAAAGTTACTCTTTGATTGATTCATATACATAATGAGAGAGTAATCCATTTCAAGGAAGTGCATACCAGCTTGTGTTTTGATAAAGCAACTATGTTAGGAACATCTTCTCTGTCACTATAAAAGCATGGCTCATCTTCAACAAAGAACACACTCCTCAAGTTGCCTTCTCATTGTTGTGAATGTGAGTATTGAGTTTGATTGTGAGTCATTGTGTGTGTGTGTGTGTGTGTGTGTGTGTGTGTGTGTGTGTGTGTGTGTGTGTGTGTGTGTGTGTGTGTGTGTGTGTGTGTGTGTGTGTGTGTGCGCGCGCGCGCGCGCGTGCGTGCGTTCGTGTGTGTGTGTGTGTGTGTGTGTGTGTGTGTGTGTGTGTGTGTGTGTGTGTGTGTGCGTGTGTGTGTGTGTGCATGCATGCGTGCGTGCGTGCGCGTGCATGTGTGTGCATGCACACGTGTGCACACTTAATGTACCCAACTTAAAAATCCTTTAAATCAATTAATTCATTATTATTATTTTAAATTTGATCCATCATGATTTTTTAAATATTTCATAAATTTATCATGTTACTCATGCAACTATATTATAGATATTCATTTTCAACCGTTGTGATAGTTTTATAAGTGCTTGACCCATAAAACCCATAATTTACATGTTTTTAGCATACAATAATCATGTTGAAAGAAATTTTAAAATTGAATAATGATTTCTAAATATTTGATTATTAAACCAAATACAAACAATTGAAACACCATTTGTCTCAAGTTTCTAATAACAATGGCTAAGGCTGTAGGGGTTAAGAATAGTAATTAGAAGGCTAAAATCACTTAAAAATCAACATGGGCTACATGAATATGCATAATAATCAATCACCATGATTTCTCTCTCTCTCTATTCATGATTACTACCTTATCTACTACACTTCTGCACAAAGAAGCAATTGGTTTTTTAATCTTCTCTTGATCTCCTATCTTCTTAAGGTCTCTTTGGAGTGGAGATGAGTGATTAGAGAGATGAGAACTTGTTGAGAAATCAGCAAATTAACAATTAGATAAGCAAATCCACCAAGCATGGCAATCCACGACCTCTAAACAGTAAATGGATTACATCGACTTTAATCTAATCCATGAACCTAAAGATAAGGCCAAACCACCTCCAAAGACTAAATTGATTACATTAACTCTAAATTGATCCACAAGCCTAAAGACAAGGTCAAAGCACCTCCATATAAATATGGAAAGCCCTCAGGCTAAATATCAGTTGTGAGAGATTTTAAATGTTATTATTATATTGGTCCACAACCCTCTTGTCTCCCATAGCATCATTAATTAGTCGACAATTATTTAGTATACACAACCATTATCATGTACCCAAGAAATCCATAAAGATATTGCTATTCAATTATTCTTAGCTAAATTCTAACATAAAATTGGATCAAAAATAGACTTGTAATTCTCATAAATAAATGGATTTAAATTTTGATAGAAAATCCTTGCATTTCAAGGTGATCTATTTTGAAAATTAATGAAAAAATATCACATTGAAATCCCCAAGAGAACATTTTGGTTTACCATTGTCATTATTGAATCATATCTTTGGATAATATATGCTGAAATTGCAAATCATGGTTTGCTATTGTTTGAGTTATAATATTAATGCAATGGAAAAGGCATTGCCTTCGAAAAGGACTATTTGGACATCATTTTTCCTTTTAATTAAGAATAGAATACTTGGACTTGATTGTAGTTTACAAAGTAACTATGGATAAAAAGGGTCTATATAGATGGTACAAGGAACAAATATGACTATGTCCAAGTGTCCTACTAGCTTTGTCATTATAGCAGTGCTATCTTGGGCACTTGGACTAGCCTCATTGACCAGAGGTCTCTCTATCTCTCGGCATCTAACTTTGAGAGTCTCATAGCAATGTAATGTACTAGCTAGAGGAGGTATCATTTAGTAGTCACTCATGCACCTCTCCATAAATAGCACTATCTAGATCCAATATGGATGCACAAGCTTAGCTAGTCAAGTAATCTTCGAGTCTACTTCACAATGAAACATCAAGGCTTCAACCCAACGGATTGACCCGAGGGTTCCTAAGCTGCTATGATTTTCATCTACATGCACATAAGGCATGAAATAAATCAATACTTAATGGACTAATGAAAGAGACTAGGTGTACATATCCATACTAAATGTGTTAGGATAATTAGCAGAGTAAAGAATCACTCGAGTGTATGTATTATAGGTAAAGGGTCAACATTATGGTCCTCTTCATTAGCCTACTTCGATTTTTTATTATTCTACACAAGTGGATTTCTTGACTTGGTGTTATAATGTTTCTAGGAGATCTAAGTTCAGTTAATAAGAATGTAGGTCAATCCTCCTGAGTCAAGTGGGGCACCCCCTATGAGGTAGACTCAGTAGTAGCCTAACCATCTAAGCTCCTATCTTCCACAGGATCTACTGGTGACACTTTGAACAAGCAATTAGGCAACTACCCAACATATTACTCCCTAGTTTTTCTAAGTAAGTAGAACCTAAACAAAATGGAAGTTAGAAACCTTTGACTTGCTTCATTTTGTTTGGTTAAGCAATGAGGCAAGTTATTCTTCCTAAAAATTCAATTCAAGATATTGCCCCTTTTCAAGCCATCTTGGACCAATGAGGTATATTAGGCTATGTACATCTCAACTTTTAGATCAAGCAACTATCAATTCTAGTTCTTTGTCTACATAATCACTGTAAGGAAATTATGGACCTGAAATTCTACAAGAAAAATGGCCTATTCATAAAGAATGGGTGGCGATACCAACTTTAGTGAGATTTACTTGTTGATTCGAAAAGTTTGGGCAACTTCAGCTCAAATTTGTTGAAAGCAAAGATACTAGAAGAATTGTGCCACATGCAAGCTTTTTGGTTTATGGAGACTAGAGATTTTGATGCAAACATCATGATAGATGGTGGATAGCTAGTTAACATAAACCAATATGCTTATTCACAACTCCTAAAGATCACTAAGCCTAGATTATAATCAATCTACATAAGGCTTGTATCCCTTATAATAAATGTCTCTCTAGAATGGATAATCCCATGACCATCTTAGAAGTAAGAAATTTATTTTATAAGTTACTTATTACAAAGACTAGTGATCCTTGTTCTCAACCCCCTCATTACTTTGAACCAATTAAGCTATGTAACTCTTTGAATAATGAAAGAAAGGGATTTGATTTTTGCATAAATTATTTTCCAAACATGTGTTTGGGTTTTGAACTAGATCATTGGATGTGTGTTGAGAAATTTATTTTAAAGACTTAGAAATGTTTTGTGTGACATAGGAATTGACTTCCCTATGTTTCATGGTAGGGTGAGATTGACATGTGGTCTTGATTCATGGCATTTTGACTCATGTCAACAATAATGTCTAAACTTTAGCTAAAGGGTGGAGGTTATGATGACCCTTGATAGGATCTATAACCCATCTCCCCTCTATATTGAGAATTGTTGGATGTGAATAGGGATTTTTTTAAAAAATCAATGCAAGATACCTAGCAGACCTTGAGATGAATCTTAAGCAAATCCCTTGGATGGAGGAGCTTAACCTAGTCAAAACCTTGTCTTTGTGAAAGCTAAGGTGAATTATCTATTGCACTTTAATGGGCAATGAGTCTACCAAACTCATTACATCCATGAGCATGTAATCCAAGTACTACCTCTAGACCATGTGGATGTACACAGAAGATCTTGACATCATAACTATGTGAAAGAAGGACTTCCTAACTTGCTTAGTTAATCTTGAATCCTTGATGTATGTGTTGAGCCACCTATCTTTATAACAATGAGACTTAGTGAATTCCATGGATAAACTTATTGTATCCCATCTTATTTAAATAAAGACTCTTTTGAGTCTACTTTGTATTCTCATTTTGTATTCTAATTCAATAATAAAAGAAGATTTTCACATGTTTCCTAACAAATGTTTGAATTAGTTTTTGCAAATGATTATCTAAAATTATGCAACTCCTAATATTGAGTTAACTTCTACACCAACATGCCCAATAATAAAAGAATTTTTCTAGATTACTCCTAACAAATGTCTCAATCTTTGAATCAATTTTTGCAAGTGATTATCTAAAATTGTGTAACTCCCAATATTGAGTAAACTTCTACACCAAGATGCCCCACAACTTATAAATTAACTCAAAATTTAGGAGAAGTTCCTTCTAAAGCATGTTAAGCCTCCCAAATTTAATAGGAAGGATAAATACCTCGAGGAAAATGTAAAGGTATGAATAGAATCTATGGAAGATTAGTTCATGGTAGCTAGGACTGGCATTGCTAATCATGCAATGAAAAACAAGCAAAGATAATAGGAAAAGCACAACTTTGGTGGAAATTATGGTGCATTGACAACATTACCTCTCATGCCAATGTTACATATGAAAAGATCAAAAAGGCCATAAGAGAATGCTAGTTGCATGTTACCTATAAGTCCATCATCAACATGAATGATTTCTTCAACCTCAGAGAGCAAAATCCACCCTTGGAAGCATATTATTCATGCTTCTTCACTTTGAAGAAGTATGCACCTATCATGGAAACCACCAACTAAGTGGCAAGGTTCTGTCAAGGTCTCAATCATTTCGTGAGTGCATAGTTGTTGTCTACATGGTCAAGTGACCTACATGATACACTTGTCCAAGAAAAGCCCTTGACAAAAACCTCTAACAAGAATACTAAATCTAATGCTATTGGGGACCAAACAATTAAATGCAATGGGAAAAAATATTATCTCAATATAGGACAATCAAATCAACAACATGGCCAAAGGAAGAAAGGCCAAGCTATTCTTGCAAACAATTTAGCCCAGCCCAACAAGAACAATGATAGTTGGAGGTGCTTCAACTATGATGAGGTGGGCCACTTCATATCCCAATGCCCCAAGCTAAACAATGGAATGGGTCCTAGACAATGTGATCACTAAAATACAATATCTAAGAAAGCCACAAATAGCCAAGGTAGAGGGCTCGTAGCACCAACATGAGATTACCTTGAGAAGAGCTAGATAAAGAAGAAGATCTAACCATTGGGAAAGAGATTGAATGGGGAACTATGCATGTGGCTTTGGACAATAGAGGATCAAAACTAATTTTCCGTTATCCACCTGCAAATCAAAAAGCTACTCCTTTCAATATATCAATTGACTATGATGATATTTGTTCTTTTATTTTACCAAAATATGTAAATAAGTTACACTTATAAGTTGAACCTATAAGAGAGCTACTAGTGGAATTAGCCAATGGGAAAGAAGTCTTATTGATCAAAAAATGAAACCAAAAAATTCAAAGTGGGGACTAAACCAATGAAGATCAAATTAAAGGTGATGAAACTAGGAGCTTATGACAACTTGTTAGGTATGGATTGGCTCATACTAAACAATATTGATATTCACTGTGACAAGGACTAGTTACCTTGAAAAATATTCATGAGAATTTGTTCAAAGAACACAAAGAAGTTGGGAAGTTGAAAATACAGCTTGCTAAACATCTTGCATAGACCAAGGCATCAGGAAATGACTTCTTTTGTATGTCATCAAGCTCAACAAGCTAAAGAAGCTTGCCAAGAATGAGGAAGATCCTTCCTAGATGAAGGAATGTACAAATGTGATTTTGGAAGAGTTGACACAAATACGCCAAATATGGATGTGGATCATAAGGTCAAATCAATCCTCAATGTAGGTCCTAGCACAAAAAGACCATATAAAATGTCAACTCCCAAAGCCATCAAACTAAAGGAGCAAATTAGTCCACCCCAACAACTCTCCCTAGTGTATGCTAATGTTATTCAAAAAAAAAGGATCATTCTTTTAGATTATCTATGAACTACAAGGATCTAAATCATGTCACAGTCAAAAATAAGTACCTTCCCCCCTGATCTATGCACTCTCAAATCATCTACAGGGAGCAAGGATTTTCTCAAAGATAGATATAAGATCTATATATTGTCAAGTCAAGACTAAGGAGAAGAACATATCAAAGAAAACATTTAACACTAGGTACAAATTAAGGATTAAGGAGGATGAGCAAGGATTTTCTCAAAGATAGATATTAGATCTAGATACTATCAAGTAGGACATACCAAAGTTAACATTCAACAATAGGTACAAATATTATGAGTTCATCATTATGTTTTTCCATCTAGCCAATGTACTTGCCACCTTCAACAAGCTAGTGCAAGGTATTTTCTTATCTTACCTGGATAAGTTCGTCTTGATCTTCTTCAATGACATTTTGATAAATTCAAAAGAGCAAGAACACTTGGGCCACTTGCACATCATCCTAGCAATACTTAGAGAGCATAATCTATATGCCACAAAGAGCAAGTGTGTGTTACTTAAGAAATAAATAGAATATCTTAATTTTATAGTCTTGAAAGAGGGAAGTATTGTGGATTTAACCAAGGTTAAGGACATTCAAGATTGGCCACCACCACAAACAATGAAGAAAATTAGAGGATTCCTTTGACCAATAGGCTCGTATTGGATTTTCATTAAGGATCATGGATTCTCAAGAACTAGACCCAAATAGTCTAGACACAAGTAGAATGGAAGAGCTTTGAAAAGCTAAAGGAGTGATTAACTACTGCTCCTTTCTTGAAGCTTCCAAACTTATCAAAATAATTTGATGTCATTACATATGCAAGTGCTCTAGCACTAGGATGTGTTCTTACCTAAGAGGGACATTCAATAGCTTACTCCTCCTGTGAATTGAAACCTTATAAGAGAAATCATGCTACACACAACTTTGAACTTCTAGCCATCATTCATGCCTCAAATTTGGGCCACACTATTTGCTAGGCAAGAAGTCTACCTCAATCACATAGACCATAATATGAGGCAAAGAAGATGGATGGAAGTGCTTCAAGAGTCTAATTTTGAGATCAAATATCCCCTAGGGAAGGAGAATGCAATAGTAGATGCCCTGAGTCAAAAGGAATTTTTGAATGTAATAACGACTAAAGAGCCTCCCAAATAAGAAGCATTAGCAAATTCATATTAATGTTCAGCAATCCCATTTTGAGGTAGTTGTTGTCAAAGCCACTACAAAGGATTTAGACTATGTGAGACTTTGGCAACTTGTTCAAGATAAGGAGAGGATAAGGACGAGAATCTTAAACTAGAGCACTAGTACAATGACTATTGTATAGAGGGACAATATTTATATTTCAATAATAGACAATGCATTCCAAAGGATTGGGAACTCAAAAAGAAAATATTTTGGGAATCCCATGATTCACCTTTAGTAGCTCATCTAGGTCATGTTAAGACCCTTAATGCACTTTTAAAAAAAAGTTTTTACTTGGCCAAGCATGAAGAGTAACTTAAGTAGGTCACTCACTGTTTAAGAATAGTCAAGTTTGAAAATATTAAGTTACTTATAAAGCTACAACCTTTGACATCTCATGGATGAAATAGGAATTCACTAGCATGGACTTTGAGGTGGTAAGACTTCCTATGGTTCAAGGAGGCTATGACTCCATTCTAGTCATAGTGGATATGCTAAATAAAGTAACTCATGGATTTCTAGTGGAGACTACTTTGAAGGCCTCACATTTCAAGAAAATTTTTGTGAAGGAAATATTTTTTACTTCACAGCCCGCTTAAGGATACTAAGTAATAGAGACACTCACTTTATCTCTAAGTTTTGGGCAAGTCTGTCCCAAATGATTGGGATACAATTATGTTTCAACAAATATTTTTTTGTCATCCACAAAGTAATGGCTAAAGGGAATGGGCAAACCAAGTCATTGATGATTCGGATACAATTATGTTTCAACAAATATTTTTATGTCATCCACAAAGTAATGGCTACTACAAGGAATGGGCAAACCAAGTCATTGATTTTATTTTGAGAGATAATTGTAGCAAGGAATAGATGGATCAAATATCTACCATAAGTGGAATTTACCTATAGTGCATCGTATCATCAAAGCATTAGAATGACTCCATTTCAAGTGCTCTATAAGCAAGAATATTTGTCTTCTCTAAACTTCTTAGACCTCAAAAGCATCAAAGAGGATGCTAGACAATATATAGAATAGGGGCAATTGTCCATGATTTTAAATTCACCCAAGATTGGCAGAAAGCTTGTGTTGATCCAAAGATATTGAACTGAATATTCAAAGAGAGAGATATGTCTGTTGAGAAATAGACAAATGATGTATGCTCCAAGAGGAGCTATCCTGAATCCCATATGCACAGTGAGGAGAGTGGAACAACTCAAAGCCTATAAAGCATTGTACTTGACTATGAAATGAAGAAAATATCATGATGCTTGGTACTTTCAGTTAAGTGCCTTGTCATTGTCAATTCTTCACAAGATTGTGTTTATGAGTCCAAGCTAATCTATCTTGGAACCTAATTCACTTGTGTAATAGTTGGTCTCTACTTGTCCATGTCATTATGAACTTGGTCTTCATCTTTGATCCACCATAGCTTGTGTCATGTCCTAGATCCGCATCATTTAACATGGTATCAGAACCCAAGTGGGCATGGCAAAGCTCATACTTTGAATCTCTAGTCTCCCTTCACCTCTGGTAATCTCTAACCAGCCCACATTTAGCTCACATCTCCAGTTTCAACTTCAAATCTCAGTTGGACCTTGTGGCAGCCATAGCCAGACTACACCTACCCACCTTGGAGCTCTTGGATCTCTCTCTACAGGCCATATCTTCAAGTGATTCCTTCTGGAGGTATCTTCCCTTGCTTAAGATGCTTCATCCTAGCACCTCAATCGATGACATTACTACTTCCCAGCTCCATCATTACAGAAATCGAAACGCGCTGTCCAGTCTGCGCCTGTCCACAGTCGTACTGTTGACGCCAATCATACGGTTTGCAATCAACCCTATGAGCATAGGGCTTTTGAAGCTCACTATGCAAGCCTACTCCCCATGCAATATCTTGGGCAATGGTCAACTCGTTGAGCTGCACAAACTGAAAGAACAGTCGGCTGTCTGAAACCCTAGAGGAAGCCATATCCAGAAATTTGAAAAGCTTGGTAACCTTGTTCTTTTTCTCATTACCATCATCAACAGTGATTTTGATCACTGAGGAATACTCTCTGAAGCTCATTACTAGTCTGGAAGTGTCCAAGGAAGCTCAGAAGCCACCCATGAAGTTCCTGAGAGGAAGCAGATCAAGTACCGGCTAGTATCCATTAACACTCAACTAGTGTCAATTTGACATTGATTCTCTTGTGTCTCTTGACACATTAAAATACAATTTTTTGCTGGTTAACTGAAGATTAGCAACATGGCAGAGCTTGAGCAAATAGCAAAGTTCAATGGAGAAGGCTTCCATGCCTAGAAGGAAAAGACCATGTATCACCTAATGTGGAAAGACTTGTGGGACCTGTTTGAAGATGATGCAAATAACAAGAAGGAAGATGATGAAGACGGGTTCGTTGAAGAAGAACAGTTCAAATCCAAAGAATGGAAGAAGATGAATAATAAGGCACTAGGCATCATTGCTTGGGGACTAAGTGATGACGTGTTACATCATATATCTGGCATTAGAAATGCCCTGGGAGGAACTTGATAGAATGTTTGGTACTCAAGCAAAGAACTCAAAGGTAAAACTTCTCATGCAGTTTTATAAACTAGATATCAAAGACAGTGCTTCTATGACCATACATATTAATAAGTTTAAGAGTTTAAAAACTCAGCTTGCATCTCTTAAAAAGAATATTGATGAAGATGAAGCAATAGCCGTACTGCTTGCAAGTGTAAACAAGGATCCTTATGAGAACCTTGTGTCCACTCTAAGTAATGTTTCGAGTCTCTCACTCAAGGATATTGAGCATTCACTGCTTGATAAAGAAAGCAAGTTTAAAAGCAAAGATGTAAAAGAAACTAGCCCAAGGGAAAACCTCTTATACACTAGAGGAGCTACTGGACCCAAAGGAAGAGGTCGAGTATTCATCAACAACAATAACAAGGATCGGATTACATGTCACTATTGTGGTAAGACTGGCCATGTAGCCAGTGAATGTTTCCACAAGAAGAGAGCCCAACAATTGCAAAGTGATCATCACCAGAACCAATACATGGAAGAAAGAGAAGAAGAAGAATATGCTTCCCCTACCATCAACAACTCTGACAGATTGTTTTGAAGAACTTTCATTGTATCTTTCATATGTTTTTTCCATAGTGGATCCTTCTTTTCCTTAGTGAATTTGATTGTACAACCCTTGCCAAGATGTAAAGTCTCAAGCTTTAACTTGACTAGGCTGCCTATGAGCTAGTTTTCCGGGCCATGTTATCATGAAGGGGGGGCAAAAGCCAGCAAGTGTAGGGACTCATCATTTGAGGGGGGGTGTTGAGAAATAGACAAATGATGTATGCTCCAAGAGGAGCTGTCCTGAATCCCATATGCACAGTGAGGAGAGTGGAACAACTCAAAGCCTATAAAGCATTGTACTTGACTATGAAATGAAGACAATATCATGATGCTTGGTACTTTTAGTTAAGTGTCTTGTCATTGTCAATTCTAGACAAGATTGTGTTTATGAGTCCAAGCTAATCTATCTTGGAACCTAATTCACTTGTGTAATAGTTGGTCTCTACTTGTCCATGTCATTATGAACTTGGTCTTCATCTTTGATCCACCATAGCTTGTGTCATGTCCTAGATCCGCATCATTTAACAATGTCTTCTTAAAGCTTCAACCAAATAAGAGTACCCTATCATTAGGGAAACTCAAAAATTTGAGGCCAATATACTATAGTCCTTACAATATCACCAAGTGTTCAAGAAGACATGATCACAAATTGCAACTCCCCTCACATCTTAAGATTCATGATGTGTTTCATGGTGGTCTCCTCAAAGCTTATGTCCCTAACCCACATCATATATTAGATGAAAGCAAAATTGTAATGTCATGACAAGGGAACTTGAAAATGCATCCTAAGAGGATTATCTCATGCAATAGAAAGACTCCCCTAAAGAGGATGCTACTTGGATAGATAAAGTCATTCTCTATAAGGATCACCCCCAGTTTCTCACAAGATGATGACATCTCAATGCCTCTAAGGGGAAAGAGGATGTAACATACTTGACATTAAAATCTTAAAAATCTAGTGATTTATTATTTTTTTAAGTATTTAGAACCCATCATGAATTTTAAATATTTCATAAATTTTATTGTGTTACTTGTACAACTCTCTTACTAACATTTATTTTAATTGTTACTACATAATTATAAGTGATTGGCTTGTAGCCCATAATGTACATGTTTTTGACATAAAATAACCATATTGCAAGAAATCTTGATAGTAAATAATGTTGTTTGGACATGAGAAAGTAATAGCTTTAATTACTAAACTAAACTAAATCCAAAGGGTGAAAACACCATTTATCTCAATTTTCTAATGAAAATAGTCAAAACTTAGAAAAAATATGGAAAAAAAAAGTAATGGCTAACATTGTAGAGGGGGATTAAACATAGTAAGAGAATACTAATACCACTCAAAATCAACATGAATTGCAAGAATATGCACAAAAATTAGTCACTGTCATTTCTTTCTATAATGTCCCCATTACTTTGTTTATTTTAATAAACAATGTGTGTATACATTCCAAAAGAAAATTGATTTATGTTGCAAACTAGCTCTAATTATGAAACTAGCTCAAATTATGAAGATAATTGTTATTATTAATGAAGTATTACATGCGAGTTCATGGAAGAAAGACTTGTGAAACCCTCCCAAGACTAGCTTATTAAAACTATGTTAGTAGTATAGAACAACAAAAAGAACTAGCCTATTGGATAGTCACTTGGCAGTTAAGTGCACTTGGGTGATGACACTATCAGGATGGATGACCTCCCAGGAAGATTTTCCTACAAGCTAGTGGGAGCTTCTTACATGCAACCAACAGCGCCAACGAAGACTTCATAGGCCGTTTCCAAGTATGCCAAGGCCAAGATGCCAAATTCAATGCCTTGGTCGCCGGCGAGCCTTGGAGTGACACCCACCCTGATGCGACGTGCAGTGCGTCCTCACCTATATATTCATAAAAATTTTATCTTCGTGCTGCAAAAACAAAGCCCCCCTCCCTGACGTCATCAATGACATCTTCAAAAATTCTAAAATAAAGTATACATTCTTTATCATCAATGATGTCATCAAAAACACTAAAAAGCAAGTGTCCTCTCTTTACCCCCCCCCCCCCCCAAGTTACCATATAAATAGGGGTAAAGTGTCATATCAGGACACACATGGACACACAATGATCCGTGAAGGAGTCTCTCTACTATTGACGCAGCGAATCTCTATTGCAATCTCTCTCTCTCTCTCTCTCTCTCTCTCTCTCTCTCTCTCTCTCTCTCTCTCTCTCTCTCTCTCTCTCTCTCTCTCTCTCTCTCTCTCTCTCTCTCTCTCACCCCTATGTGGAAGCGCTGCTCGAATCCATTAGCTTCTTCCATGGCTCCCAAGAGACGTCGAGATGCTGAGCAAGGTAATGCTCAAAGAACTCCCCAATGTGACGAAGTAGTCACTACTGAAATGCAAGCAGAAGTTAACCCCGAAACCATTCAACCTAAAGGACAAGTTATTCCACAACAAATCGAGATTGCGGCCATAAACAGTAATCATGATGGATGGCCGAACTGAGATAATCAAGTTAGTGTATAAGAAAAGGATCATGATTAGTTAGAACTTACTTAAACTTGTAAAAGCATGTTAATATTATCAAATGATTTCTAGGAAGGAACATGGAGATTGATGAAGGGGATAGATTCTATGCATCGCATACATTGACAACTGTGTTAAAAACGTTTTATGGTTATGACTGCTTTTGGATTTGTGAATGATGAGTTATGGCTCTTATGATTTTGAGCTTGCATAGCTGGACGATTTGTGAATTGTGGTGCTTCGGGACGTTGGGATCCCCAACCCAATGCTCCCTAACACTCTGTGAAGTGTGGAAAAACTCATCTGCAGGTGGGGGTCCTACGCTCCCGAGGGACGTAGGTGTTTTTGATTTTTGATCACTCAAGCACCTAAGAGGAAAAAGGCCGAGCGATAAGTGCCCCTGTTATGTAGGACAAATTCGGAGGCTCATGGAAGCTTAGAGAGGCTCTGAGCCAGTAAATTCCATGATGATCACGGATGGAGTGCAATCACATACAACCCAATCCCGAGGGATTGGAAGGTCCTATCCTAGGCTGTTGGATGGTGTCTTTCTGTGGAAAGATGGTTTTTTACCACTCTATAGAGTGATGGTGAAATAAAGTATCTAATTTTTGAATTGTTTGTTATATGTTAAAGATTGAGTTTAACGGACCGAATTTAACGGAGTAATAAAAGGAAGCTGATTTTATATGTCCAAACATTGTGGTAGTATGCTTTGCTAATTAGAAAACTAAGCAAACCCATCGAGGAAAGTGGGAGGCTCCGATCCTGACAATTGGATGCCTATGGCTAGGTGGACCCGATAATCGGGTAACTTTCCAATACTAGATAGAGCTGATTAAATCGTGACCTTCCCAATACATCTAGGATTAGTTACCAGGTTTAACACTATTTTAGGGGGCCAGAGCTGAGATTTTACCTTATGGGTAGGGGGATCGAGTCACACTCTCCCCCGTCTCTCAGTCTCTTTGAACCAAGTGCATTGTTAACCTCACTCCTACCTTTGATTGATTACAAAGTGGTCTTTCTTAGGTGGTCGTTAGATTGTTGTTAAGGGTGACTTTTCCACACTTCCCCTGTGAAGTAGAACTGAGATTCCCATGTTCAACTAAGTCCAAGGTTTCCCATGGGGAGACGAGATGGTGATGTGCATGGATATGAATTTCAGTCAACTACTAAGAGGACTCCTCTAGGTCTGTTGGAGGAGGCACCTCACACTTTCTCTCTCTTCTAGATTGTTACCTCGTCTACTATACTCCTACACAAAAAGCAACCAATTTTTATCTTTTATTTTTATGAGATCTCTCTAGAGTGGAGATAAGTGATTAAAGATATGAGAACTTACTAAGTAGGGTAAATATTGTCAAAATACCTTTAAAATTTTGAAACAAAAAGTTGTTGAAAGTTGTGTGTTGAAAATTGTATGGATGGGAAAATTGTTTGTTGTTGCTTGTGATGCTAGTGGTACTCAAATTGGTTTTTTTCTTTCCCAAGATGAAAGAGTGGTTGCTTATGTATCAAGAAAAGCTCAAATCTCATGAGGGGAAATACCCTACTCATGATTGAGAGATAGCTTCAATGGTAAATGCTCTAAAACATTGGAGACTTTTCTTACATGGCATAAGGTTTGATATGTGAATGTTCTCTCACCCTTTACTAAACAACAGACAATAAAGGTGGATGAAATTCTTTTGTGAATAAAATTTTGGAGATAAATACATCAAGAAAACAAAGAAAAAAAGTGGATGATGTGACAACCATTATGTGATGCATTATGCATTGTTTGTTCTATTGGATGATGTTAAAAGTGAAATTGGAAAGATCCAATTCATGCATCCATCTAAGTTTTTAGTTCTCAAAATCCACAGGAAGCATTTAAGGAAGATTACCATTTTGTTAAAGGAAACTTGTATTTCTAGAATATATGTTACAATCCTAAGACTATATAGAATGCATAACAGATTGCACTACTATCATGGGTATTACAAAAAATCTAGACTACTACTTTAGGGAATAAGAACATAGACCAATAATACCATCAGAATACACGAGAAAGAGACTGCATAACATTAAAGAATGCTTAAGAACAAAATACAAAAATAGGGCACAATCTATCATATTCTTGATTTTAGCATGTACCTCTCATCCTCAAATTGTCATGGGTAGCAAGATAAAAAAGAACAATGCCATTTTTCAACCACACAAACTACTTGTCCCATGTCGACTCATTTACATAGCAAAAAATTATGAATTATACAAGACTAAGGTTAATAGATACTATTAATGGTCATATCCAAAGATCATGTCCGAAGCCTAGGTTAACACCTAGCACTACCCCGTGGTTCATGTCCTAGCTACCCATACCAAAGATTGGAACCCTTAGTCAAAGTCAAATTCATTATTCCAAAACTAGATAAATAGAGAGAGTAATGTTTATGCCCCTTATGAAGCATTTTGCCTCAAGATGAGGCACAAAGAAAAAACATGATTATAGCCCCTTTAGGATGTTCATAACGTACTAACCCACGATAAATACTATCACAAAACAAAAAAGTCATAAGTACATCATTATGAGAGTAAAAGCTAAAGATAGAAAGACCCATTCATGAGCTAGAGTGTTCATGAACTACATGTGAATCTAAAACAAAATGTATTTGAGGTTGCCCCTCATGCTCTATCTCATTGGTAGTCAAAGACACCAAATACATATCCATATCATGTATTTTTTCTAGAGACAACTCTCTAATCTTCACTTGTTGGTTGATACCATATAAAATCTCATCAATGTCCATCTTTAAAGTATCCAAATTCTACACTTCATCATTATGATCAACCCCTTTTGCATGTCGGCAAAGTAGAAAGCAATGTAAGCATTTTATCATACTCTTTTTGCATACCATCCATTCTCTCCTTCAACTTATTCTTCTCCTCAATAAATGATTCAAAATTCTCATATACAAATCCATGTTGGATTAAACCATATGGCAGCCATAACTTGAGACATCATATTAGCAATAGTCTACTTGTTGATCATACATGAATTGTGTCAATGTAGACATCATGGTAGTAATATCCTCCTATAAAAAGGCAAAACCATCTAGATCTATATCCATATCATGAAGCATTTTCTTTTCAACCTACAAGAGTGGCTAAAGTCTAGCACCAAGGAGAACTCTTCTTACTCTCAAGCAAGCATTATGTTGTGCAACCATTTGAACTTCACTCTAAAATTTGTCTTCCATGTTAATTATCCACTCCTTGGACCATTGATATAA
This sequence comes from Lygodium microphyllum, assembly GCF_053477565.2. NCBI lineage: Eukaryota > Viridiplantae > Streptophyta > Polypodiopsida > Schizaeales > Lygodiaceae > Lygodium > Lygodium microphyllum. The sequence continues at coordinate 118,127,463 of NC_141163.1, forward strand.
CATAGAACCATATTCATCAAGTTGCTTCTTGAGAGCATCAATCTCACTAGCATTAACCTATTTCCCTTCATGTCCAAAAGCAATGCATCATTCTTATCCTTCTCTTCCTTCAACTATTGCTACAATATTTGCAATATATCAAGTTTAATAGCACTTGTAATCTATAAATCCATAAGGATCTTACATATACTATTAGCCAAGAGCATGCCATATCCAAACTACATGGCATAGTGGAAGAACTAGATGATTTTTTGCCCTCATCAAACTAGTCATAACATGCATAGAATCGTCCTTTTTACCATAGTAGATTCCAACTGAGTCTTTGAAAACTAAACCCTCTTTTGCATACCAACTATCGCAACATCCCATTTTTCTTCATCTTTAGGCTCTATACCCAATGAAATAGCAAAATCCTCGTGCATAGATGCATCCAAATCCACATTATGAGCATTTATTATTGTGTCATAACAAGCCAACTATTTTTTAACATTATCCACATCATGACCAAGAGACATCATGTAACTACTTCATAACTTCCACAAGCATCTAAAATCATACTATCAACTTGTTTCTACTGTTGACATAATGCATGATATATACCACTATTGGAACCCTCCCATAGGCTCCCTTTTACACTAGGGAAAGCATCAACTAGATGAGCATAGAGTGCTTCATGGAGAGGCACAATCCCACTTTTCTGTAGCATCCTTCTCACAATAGGGATATAAATATATTGCCTCAACCTCTCATTGAGATTATTGGCCCAATTTCTCCAAACCATCAAATACCATATTTACCATGGGTTATTGCATTAGATTTGATAAAAAGAAAGAGTCTCCCCATGAACCATTTGATATGATGCTTTTGCAATGGATCCAAGTACTTGAGCATATATTGATTTCTTGTCCTCATTGGATTACCAAACTCTATCCTCATTGCCTCTTTGGTACATCTCCAATGTTAGACATTGTCATTTGTAAACAAGAGAGAAAACATTGGCAATGATAGTTGGAGTGAATTCAAGCTTACCACCAAATTTTTTAGTCTTCCTAAGATCCATTTGCAATGTTGCATATGGATGTTTGCCCAATATCTCCAAAGAAATTCAACAATTTGTAGTGGTCCAATTTGAAACAACCATGCCCTTGTGTTTGCATTGAATGTATCCAATCATAAGGTAGACCCAATAAAAGGGGTTTTTTGTTCACTCGCTCCATTTAGGCCTTTCATTGGCTGATTTAGGGGGTCGTGGCATCATCCTTCTTAACAAGAATCATCTCGAGTGGGATATCTGATCAATCTAGATCATCATCTTCATCTCGGGCTTGCTCTCTATGGTGCTCGATTGGCATTTTTTGAGCCTTTAATGACCTCTTTTTTTCCATGACTAAAGGTAGCAAGGATTGAAGAGACTCAAGGGAAGAGAAAATTTGAGATATAGACAACATATGTTGATACATAGGTGATGAAAATGTGGGCACTAAATTAACTTTTTCTTTGTTGGTCATTCTCTTCCTGTCTAAACCATATTCTCCATTTCAATAAACTCATAAATACTCTCACACCTCTCCTTCCATTGATGAGAATGTGTCCTTTTGATTCAAAAAATATGTGACTTCACACACTTTAGATGTCTCCCACCAAACTGGTTTGTCAAGCTTAAAGTTTTGCAGTTCCTCATGAAGAACTACAATTCCCCGCTTATCCTCATGAGTCATAATATATAATATATTTTTTTAAAGATAAATTAACAATGAACCCATACATCACCATGATGACTTGACAAAGATCTTTGAAATAACTTGGACTCTCTCTAAAAGTAGTATGAAGCACCCTTTTATGTACACAATGCTTCAAAATTGAGAAAAACTACATTTCCCACAACATGATTGTGGTGATGACATGCAAACTCTGCACTTCCTATGTTGTAGTGGGATTGAGACTTGCTTGACAAATCAATGTTAATAAATCCAACTACCAATACTAATGTGCCACATATCAAAGTGTTATTAAATATTGAACAACTTCAAAAGACTTGCACATACCTTAGAATAAAATTGAGTTAGTAACTCAAACTTCAACACGTATTGATTAGTTTCCCACAAGCATGTTCTAAAAACCTCTTCTAGCAATCCTAACATTGACATCACTTCTAACCTACCCACAATGCCTTTATGCATGATGGCTAGGAGCCTCATTAGTCAACCAATGCCAATCACCTATCGCATCCCAACAAACAAATTCGAACTCCAAAAAATCCTTGAATACCTGTCAAGTGAGCTCATGGGTAACCTAGTTGCCAATTTAAAGCCCCTCAAGGATCTTATGGAAAGCAAAGAATGCCAATGGACTAAGGTGCACAACGTAACCTTGTCATAAAACTGAACTCTCATGACCAGTGTGGCAGAGCTCAAAGTTAGGGACCCTGCAAGCGATAAATAGTCCCAGTATGAGGATTATGACAATGAGTACAAAGACTATTGTTCCATCAGTGAGGAGAGCGAATAGGAAGTAGGGACCATAGAATGTGACATAGATGGAAGAGTGATTGAGCAAATTAGAGTAGATACTAAACCCTGAGAGGTCAACATGTTTCGAGTGAATAAAGGAGTTGCCAAGGTAGATTATGATTGAGCTTGGCTAGAATGCCCCGACATGGTAGATTATCAGCGAGTGAGATTTTGCACCACGCCATTATTTGGGGTGGAGTCATCTTCAGAGTTGCAAGCACCAAGGGAGACAGCCTCTTCTAGTGAGGATGACGAGCACAATTTCGAGTCAGAGGCGAGCCACTATGATAGTGACCCTGGAATACCTCGACCACATGGGACCCGACGCACCAAGGGGGACCTTCCAGTCTATCTAAGGTGCAAGGGGTTAAAGGAGGAGAAAAAGAAATAGTCAATGTCATTAGAAGGTGAAAAGGAAAATGCATGACCTACCCAAGTGCTTCATGAAGTACAAAAAGGGCGATTGAATAGTGGTTTTAGTAGGAGCCAAATGAAAAGGGAAACCAAGTGAGCATATCAAAGGACTAGCCAAGGTTAAGGAGGTCAACTTGGCGAGGGAGGAGGAAAAGCCTCGACCCATGTACATAGTGGACGACCTAATTAAGGAGGAAGAGAACAATCTCATCAATTTTGATCATGTGTTTGCATGGTCCTTAGACAAATTCAAGGAAATAGATCTAAGCATAGCAATTCACGATACTCCCATGATCCCCAAAGCAACACCAGCCAAGCAACAACCATATGCAATGAATCCTAAGCATGCACACACAGTAAAGAAGGAGATTGATAAGCTAATAAAGGCAAGATTCATTTATAAGATAGAGCATACAAATTGGGTATCACCCATAGTTATAGTCATGAAAAAGAATGGGAAGATTTGAGTGTGCATAAACTATAAGAAGGTCAACGTAGCCACCAAGAGAGACAACTACCCATTACCATACATAGAGCACATGCTAGAGAAAGTGGTAGGAAAGGAAGCTTGCAGCTTTCTAGATGGCTTCTCAAGCTATAACCAAGTGCAAGTCCATCCAAATGATAGGCACAAGATGGCATTCGCCATCAAATAGGGGGTGTTTACCTACATATTCATGTCATTTGGACTGACTAATACTCCTACTACCTTCCAACACCTCATGTGTGACATCTTCAAGGACATGCTCAAGAAATGGTTTGAAGTCTTCATCGATGACCTATGCATACATACCAATTGGGAAGAGCACTTGGAAAAGCTGAGAATAGTCTTTAAACGATGTCAGCAATATGATCTCTCATTAAACCCCTTAAAGTGCCAGTTTTGGGTGAAACATGGTTGTATTTTGGGGCACATTAAATCAAGGAATGGAATAACCACAGACTCCTCTAAAGTCAAGGTGATTATAGCCTTCCCCCTCTCACCAACTTCAAGGGAGTCCAATATTTCTTAGGCCACACTAGACACTAGCGAGCGGTTTGTATTAAACTATGTGTTGATTTTTGCTAGACCTTTGTACATGCTATTGATATTATTCGAGCAGACCAAAGAGTGTCAATAGGCCTATGAAAGGCTTAAATAGGCTCTAACTTTGGCTCCTATCTTAAGAGCCCCAAATTGGTCCATTTCTTTCCAGGTGCACATTGACACATCAAAATTTGCCATGGGTGCAGTGTTATGCCAACTTGAGGAACATAACCTAGACTATCTAGTGAGCTTTGTTTTAGCAAGCAACTCATTGAGATAGAAATGAACTACTCCGCAACAAAGAGGAAAGGGTTAGCCATGGTATTCACCATAAAGAAGTTTAGACACTATCTTCTAGTGACACTCTTTACTTACTTGTTTATGGATCATCAAGAATTTCTTTATCTTATGAATAAGCCATGTGCAACAGGATGCATTGCTCGATGGTTACTTTTGCTTTTGGAATTTGACTTTTGTGTGGTCGTATGCAAGGGCAAACTGCATTATATGGCATATCATATGTCCTACATACCCACAAGAGAAGTCATTGGTTAGGGAATTAGTGATGACCTACTGGATGCACATCTTTTTAGAATGTCCATTAAAAGAGATTTGTTTACAGCAAACCTCACACCATATTGGGTGGATAACATATTCCACATCCTTGAGAATGGACTATCGAAAAGACCCATACAAAAGGCTAGGTTAAAAAGAATAATCTTAAAAATCCAACCCTATTAGTTGATTGCATGTCAATTATATTGGTTGGGACAGGATGGACTCTTAAGGAGATGTGTCTGCGATGAACACAAAATGTATGATGTGCTCAAGGAAGCACATGGTGGGATTGCTAGCAAGCACTTCAATGGAGACACTACAACACTTAAGGTGCTCTAGTCTCAATTGTGGTGGTCAATGCTATTCTGCGATGAAGCCAAGTTTGTAAAGCATTGTGATGAATGGCAATGGACCAAAGTCCCTACTCGTAAGAAAAAAATGGAGTTGACTCCGATGATTGTGCACCAACCATTCAAGAAGTAGGGAATCAATTCGATCGGTTATGTTCAATTGTTTTTATTTTTAAATTAATTGCATGAAAGGTTAAGCAATCTTCCATGCAACATAATATTCCCAAGCCAAGTACATCATTGTTGCTACAAACTACCTCACCAAGTGGGCGAAAGCTTGAGCAACTCGCAAAAATTATGCTAATACCACGGCCAAGTTTTTGTGTTGGAGCAAGTAATCTCATGGTTTGATTTCCCCATAAAGTTTATTAGTGACCAAGGCACACACTTCATCAATGAAGTGATCGCTCACTTGTTATCCACCTTCTTAATCATCCACAAAAATTCCTTGCTATATTATCCTCAAGCTAATGGTCAGGCCGAGCCCACGAACAAGATCTTGGTGAGCGTTCTAACAAAAGTACTCTCTACCTCATGCAATGACTGGGTCAAAAATCTCATGGTAGCTTTATGGACGTATAGGACAGCCTACAAAACAACTATAGGATAGACCATTCGGATTGACCTATAGAATCAAAGCTCTTTTACCAATGGAATTCTTTGTTGTTCCAAGCTTGAGAATGGCAGTTCAAGAGAGATAGGAGGGCCAAGAAGCATGGACTTCCGAGTGTCTGCCTGGCCCTATCCAAGGGGGTTGTTAGCCGTGCTGGGTATATGGACCGAACCCACAACTGGAACGTCTATTTGAGACGCTCATTGCAACTCATGCTCTGATCTTCAAAAAAGCACGACATAAGATTTGGTTTAACAAACACATCAAACAATGAGACGTCAGGCAAGGAGACTTAGTCTTGTTATACTCTATCAAGGGACACAAGCAGAAAATAAAGTTCAAGGGATTAGGACCTTGCAGGGTTTGCAATATTAATCGAATGGGAAACGTGGAACTTAAAACCATATAAGGACTCGCATAGGTTTTCTCAACAGAAGTTGCATCAAAAAATATTACCCACCATCATATCCACTACATGAACCTCTGCTAATAGAACCATTGACAAATGTGAGGGTTGCAACCATCACTGAACTAGAGGAGGAGGATGAGGAAGCAATGGCACCAACCTACCTACAAATAACTGTAACCGCCCACAAGGCATACACCCTTGATGCACTACTTGATGAGGGAGTTAACTCAAATATTCTAATGCATGAACATTGGACCACCATGGCTCATTCCCAATTGCAACCAACCAATGCAAAACTTAGCCCGTTTGGGGGGCACTCCTATCCACTTTTGAGAAAATGTAAACTAATTGTTTCTATTGAGACTGAGAGCCTACCCGTTATCTTTTATGTGATGCCTAACAAGTTGAGTGTTGGTAAGGAATCGTTGATGGGGCATGTGTTTAAAAGAGAAACTCATTGTAATATTGACTACATGTTGCAATGCATCCACCTTGCCATTGGTAACATTCGAATAATAACGGCTTTCAACAAAACAAGGGCACCACGATTGTCCCAAATCTTGTAGTGTCACCAGTAGCTAAACCTTGCGTCAACCCTAAGGAGGGGGGTAGTACATCATAATGTGCTCCCATTGTAACTTCACAACTACATTCGGGAACCACACTCAAACCTATGGTCCAAACACTCAAGTGGGTCCCTAAGCATAGACCACAATCTCACAAAGATCAATCATTGGGAATGCATAGTTTCTATGCCTCAGACGCTAGGCCTAAATGATGGTTTTAGCACTCCTATAGTTCACACATGACTGAGTGGCATTGGGTTCCAAAAGCTGCGTGGCAAGCCCAAGGATACGATGGGGGTAACACCCTGTTGTGGTTGTCTAAATTCTCAAGTCCTATGTATGATCCTCAATCTCATGCCCCAAAAACTGAACTTCAAAAACATCAACCAAAATAGGGGAGAATAAAATCCAAAAGGAAGGGTGCTCAATCCTTGAGTGCTCAAATGGTCTATCGACCCAAGCTCAACTAAGAGTCCACGAGCAACCGCTCTTTAGTAAGCCCATGCCCTGCCTAATGATTATAAGGTGATTATCACTACAAAACACGATGGCACAGCATCAATCAAACTCCAAACCTCTCAAACTAAGCTTGCCACACCCACTGAGAATCCTCAAGTAAACATACGATGCATCAACTTGTCTTGTTCAACTAAATCCAAACTACCATCAAGCCTTAGGCCATCGCAACCTTGACGATCGATTCTCAAAGTAGCTTCCAACTTGGCTACAAACACAGGGGATGACGTGGTAACATGCATCCAATGACTAGACTCAACTTTCACATTGTTTGCTAGGAGTTACAAACTTTTGGACCTAGACCTACTTGATGAGTCAATAGCAAATTATGTACATTCCTTGCCATGTTCTTGGGAAGAATATGAGTTCATCTTCACTGAGACTTCCACTATTGCAGATGAAATGATCGGCAATGAAATTTTACGAGAAGAGGTCATAAGCAAACGCTTAATCACCTCCTACAAGAAAAGTAAAATTCCCATGCCACCACAGGAACTTTCTAAACTCCAATGACTAGTTGAGTTTAAGTCCAATTTCTTATGCAAGTGGTATAGTTTGTGCCTTTCATGGGTTCAAGAAGGTTGCCAAATCATGACCAATGCAAAGCAATGACGTGCCATCAAGACTTTTGAGTATGATCAGACCTATGTGGCCCCAACCTCATTTAGAGTGTTATCCATAACTAGGAATCAGCCATTAGAAGACAATATCATGCTTCACCCATACTTGGATAAGATTCTAATGAAGGAGGAACTCCACATTAGTCGACTCAACTCTAGTGACCTCTTCAATAATGTATTAACTTATATCATGCAAGTATGCATTTTCTCACAAGATATGGAACGATATGCGACTCCAGAGTATAACCCCAAGTTTTATGACTGGCTCTTGAGAAAGTGAGGCACACCACGAATGCACCGAATGCCCATACACCTTGATTTCCACAATCCTAGGAAGGATTTTCATCTTTCTCAAGGGGGAGGAGGTAAAAGTGAAAAATAAATGAAAACTCAAAATAGAAATTGAATTTTAAAGAAAAGAATGAATGTGTTAAAATGTGTGGATTGATTGGTATGAGGATTCTCACTTTGTGGGTTATATTCTTCATTATCAAACACTAATCTTTCTAGTAATTTTACCTTCCATGCAAGAGATGCCCTTCAAAGAGGACTGATTTTGGGCTATTGTGTGGCGACATGAACCTTAATGGCAAGGCAACAAGATAAATCCAACAAGCTCCCCTTCTCGGAGGAGGAGCATAGAAGATATGGATTAGCCATGAAAATCTGAGTGTTCAATCAATTAAAATACCACAGCATCCACAATGTGGAAGGAGTGGCGACATCTGAGGAGGCAATGGCATAGATGATGGAATGATGTAATCTTACCAAATACCTAGAAAATGTGGGGCAAGAAATCGACCACAACAAGTGTACAAAATTCCTAGGAATTTTTTATGTCTAAAGGAACAACGGCACGATAACCATCAAGCAAGGAGAAATCTCTAGAAGGGTGGAAGTTACCCTCAATCTAGAAATTGTGAAGAAGGAGATGGGATTAGTAGAGAAGCCGAAGAAGAGGCCAAAGAGGGATGTATATGGGATGTTGGGAATGAACAAAAAGAAGGTCTACACAAATAATGGGATCACCCTAGTTGACACTCCTAACCCCAACATCCGACTACAGGCAAAAATGGTCCATACCTTCTTCTCAAGCCCGAGATATAACACTCTCATGAATAGAACAGGTTTACCTTACTGGAGAGCCTTGCAGCAAACACACTAGACAAGGTAAATTGGAACGCCTACGTCTAGAAGACAATATAAGCATCGGCAAAGGTACTAGCCATAGCACCAAGGGTAGTAGGAGGGGAGACTGTGGCTACCATAGCGGAGTCAGAGAGGGAAAAACCTACCTCCAAGGCTTCAACCATAGGCTTTGAAGGAGAACTAATTGCCATCATTCAAGAAGCTTTGGGGAAGGTGGAAAGAGAAGTAGTAGAGGAGACCTCGAAGTCGCCACCTATCCAAGAGGAGCATCGCTCTCCCACTCCAACAAGCCCGACTATCTCACTTTTAGCAAGAGAATAGGGGGAGGACAAATTCCACAAGGAATAGCAAGACAATACAAATAGAGCTGTTAATGAAAAGGAGACTAACCGACCCTCTCAATAGTAAAGGAATATTGAGCAAGAGGATAGTCATAGCACAAGCAGTAAGGCTCAAAGTTGCCAAGCCGTGAGGGAGAAAAAACATCACTCTTAAAGTCCCCATAAGAAGAACCTAGTCCACCTCTAAAGAAAACAGAGAGCTACAAAAGGTGGAGGAGGAATTGAAGAGGCTTGAAGAAGAGCATAGGTAAAAGCAGGAAGAGGAGGAATGGTGATTGAGGCAACAGGAGGAGGAGGAGATAGCCCTGGCCATTTGAAGATCAGTGGAGCCGCCCTCAATTCCTGATCTCAGGAGTTGGTGATGATGAGCCGAGCACAAGATGACATACCAAGCACAAGTGCAACAACAGAAGAGGCAAGACCAAGATTGGTGGTGGAAGGCAAGGGTAAAGTCCCTCTACACCCAACCTCACCAGTCATGGCCACCCTTACAATCACCCCTACACAAGGAACTACTGGAGGGGTAATCAACAAAAGTAACATCATGGCTTGAGTGTAGTACTTAGTAAGCAAAGTGTAAGAAATTATGCCTACACCTAGTGAAAGATCCCCCGTTGCCAGCAACAGTAGCCGATGCAAAATCATACCAAGGGCCAAAGGTATCCCGTTTAGAGGTATCAACTACTTTGGTACCTTCAACCATGCATAATACTAAAGATCATGACGAATTGGTAAAAGAGCATCAAAGCCAACTTGACAAGATAATAGAGGAGAAAAAGGCCACACTTGTAGAGCTAGAAGAGGATAAGATCACCTCTATAGGGTGGAAAAAACAAGGGTGATGACCATCATCAATAGGGAAATGATTGCATTGAAAGAGGCCTTAATGGAAGGAGAAGAGAGCCTAAAGGAATTGTACAATAAAGAAAGAGAGAACTGCATTTCCCTAGAAAACATGTGCACCTTCGACTCTAGGGAAAACAAGCATCTAGAGCTAGAAATAAAGAAGTTGAAGAGGCAAAGAGAAGAGACAAGGACAAAACTACAGGCGACAAGGACAAAACCACAAAGAAGCTAGCAAAAGCTACACAACCAACTTCGAGCAACTCTCCATGAGCAAGCCATACTGAGGGAGCAAGTAGAATGCAAAAATCAGAAGCAACAACAAATGCACACATTGTGGCGAGAACATGAGTAGGTGATTGCCACCCTAGCCCGGTAGCAAAATCAAGGGCTAGAGCAGATGAAAGAGAAAGCAAAGGAATGGGTAGCCACCAAGAATGAAGATAGAGTCAAAGACTTAAACTTACACGCTAGCCCATTCTGAGAGTGAATGCCTCCTGGTGAAAAGCAATGTCATAGATAGGAATGTTGGAGAAACGTCGCACATTTTTTAGCACAATGTTGAATGTCACGCAATTAGTGGAGAAGAAACATTCAAAGAAGTAAAAAGAAAGCTAGAATTGGCAAGGAGGGCACTATGACATGGACTTTAGGCCAAGGCACCCAAGCTTAGCACCAGCTTGGGATTCAAGGAGCGATGAGCCCATCTAATCTCAGTTGTCTTAACCTTATAGGAACTTACCTTACTAGGGCTCGGGGAGCTAAAGCAACAATAATGCATCCACCTCAATAAGAGCCAATGAAGTTTATTCAAGAAGAAGGGCCCATTTTTGAACAAGACTGATAAGAGGGAGAACAAATGTAGGAACCAAGTCCCCTTTCTGCAACCACAAGTATAGCCAAAAGAGTAAGGGGAGGAAGTTGTGCCACCTGAACAGATGGTGAAAATGAGGCACAAATGCAAAGAACAGGTGAAACTCACCCATAGGAAGCTCCAATCTAAGACGCCGCAAGTTCCATAGATGGTCATCCCTCAAAGCAAAGGAGTGTGACGCTATCAATTGGGGCTAAGAACTTGTAGCACGGGAGCAATGGAAAAACCATGGCCGCCCCTTCAGGTTCTCCTTCACCTTCCCTCATGCATTGGATAGAGTGCTATCTCCCAAGGTGGTGAGAAAATCATTAAGCTTTCAGCAAGGCTAGGAAGGAGATGGCTAGAGGAATGGATAAGACATCCCATGAGGTGGTAGCAGGAACCTACACATTACTGGGAAGATAAGGCAATGGAGGTACCCCAAAAGGTGGAGGTATATGAGACTGAGCCTAGGTGGCATAGAAACATCTGGAATTCTAACTTAGAGGCCTGGATGGATTTCTACAGCACCCTACCACATGAACAGGATGATCCTATCTACATACCCTACTCGAGAAGGATTGGAATTGACTTCAACAACTGGGAGGTGCATGGTAGATACGACTTCCCTCTTATCTACAATGTAAATGTCGTGACCTTGAAGAAAGCTTGATCTTCACCCAAAGGGACCTCCACCCATCCATAGGCAAGTATTCTCAAAGACTTCTCCTCATGCCTCAATCTTGCCTTCATCACCACATGTAACTATCTCTATCTATTGCAAATATTATTAAAACAAAACCTAGCAAAGGAAGAGCAATTTCCGCCCCTCTTTTTTTATATCAATGTTGGGATAGATAGTTGTGCAATGGTGTGCCTCATGATGAGAGCCACCCTCTTGCCAACATTTTGTATGAAGCTCTTAGAATACATGAGTGACAGTAGATTCACTGGGTGTAACCACCCATTTTTTTCATCTACTGCATTCAATGTAAGAGCTAACTTGAAGGGGTGTTTGTAGAGTAGGGCCTTCCTAACCAAAGCCTTCAACCTGCCATGCAGTCTAGCCTCTGCTCATGAACAAGATGCTTCTTAGTATGCTCCCTTTATAATTCAATAAAAAGAGAGAAAATAGAAAAGAAAATAGAAAAATAAAAGGAAAAGAAGGCAAGAAGTGGAAAGAAAAGAAACACAACAATGAAATCAGCCCATTTGTACTCTACAAGAGTCACTGCACCTAGGGACCACCCTAGTGCCTTCCCCACATCACAACTTAGGGCACATCAAGGGCAAGACATGTTTGATAGACCTATCTCCCTAAGTCATACACAGCACCTCCATTTACACAAACTAGGTCCTCAAGTGTGGAAAAACCCCTTAGGTTTTGACACGTCTCCCAATTCCACCATCACTCTGCACAACGCACTATGTAGTAAGGTAGACACAACCCCTTTTAAAGTGCACTCTTTTTCTTTTCAAGAGCATTGTACAACAGTGCCACAAACCAACACCTATGGAGGTCTTCATCGATCAATTATCTATCTTCAGCACCATCAACAACAACCTCCCAAACTCATTTCACAAAGCATGCCCAATGTGGCCCACCTTCTCAACAAGCCACATACCATTCCTCATCAACCCTCTACAACTCAATCCCTACCATCAAGTGCCATGGGACTGGCACCAAGCTAGGAGGGTGATTAATATTACACCCTTGGAAGACCAAGCTGGAAAAGCCAGAAAATAAAAAATGGAAGATAGTCCCAAGTCAAGAAAAATGGAAGAGAAAGGTACACTTAGAAAAAATCTGAAGACATGAAGTGTAGGAAAAAGACTCGAATGTAAAAGAAAACATACAATAATAAGCGCATCATAATATGCTAGCAAGCACTGGACACATTGTAATTCATTTTGTAAAAGAGTGTCGGGCTCTCTCCTATGCAAATTGTAAAGAATGAGAAGCGAAGGTTGCGGCTTACACTAATAGGAAGGAGAAGAAAAGAGAGTAGAGGAAGGGATGAAGACCAGACCAAAAAGGGGGAAGGCCACCCAAGGAAGGGATAAGGGTATGTATAAAAGTCAAGAAATGAAGAAAGAATCTTATTCTTGTGGTGTGGCCAAACTTTCTCTCTTCTTGCTTCTTACTCTTACTTCATTCTTGTTGTGCATGAGATGAAGTGTGTGGATCGAGCTTTAATGGTGGATGCTATGCAGGTGTGAGAGAGAGAGAGAGAGAGAGAGAGAGAGAGAGAGAGAGAGAGAGAGAGAGAGAGAGAGAGAGAGAATGACACAGTGTGTGGGTACAATAGTGTATCTCTCTTTTTTTTCTAGATAGGTATATAGTACATAGAGTACAATGCCGGGCGGGTAGGTATAATGGGAGCTCATGCTCAACTGCCAAGACCCACGAATAGCTTATTGTTTCAAGCATTTCAAGCAAGTATCTATGTCTATCTCTCACCTAGCCAATGTGCCTTTTATCCTATCGAGGTGTAGTGAGCTTACCTTGATGCCCAAATAAGTTGCCTCCTCCATCAAGCACTCCGGTAGCTCCACGATTTGTGATGCAAGCTCAAGCGTCCTCAAGCCTCCTCCTCTAAGCTCTATCCTCCATAGCCATGCATGAGACAAGAGAATAGAAGAGAAGAGAAGAAGAAGAGAGGAGATGATGGAGAGCTTCACCTCCAAGATCCCTCACCCTAACACACTCACTCCCTCACTCACTCACAAACAAGCAAAGAGAAGAGAAGGAGAGAAGAAGATGAGTCTACTTTTGCCACACACCAAAGAATGAGCTTTCCATTCACTTTTTGGTTTTTATACATAACCCTAAATCCCTTTTGGATGGTCGTCCCTTTTTTACATGAGGCCATTGTGGCAATGTCCTTTTTCCATTTCCTTCTATGTGCCTTCTATTTGCCTTCTCTCTCACCTATGCCTATCTACCTTTTACAATTTGCACAAGAGGGAGCCTGGCACTCTTTTACAACAATTTTAGGGGCGCCTTGCATTTAGAAATGCGCTTTTGCCTTTGACTTGATTTTTAAGGCCGCCCTTGTGCTTTTAGTCGTTCTCCATCCTACCTCTTCCGTTGTGTTCGTCGATTTCCTCCCGGCCACCTCTTTTAGGTTCCAACTTGTGCTTTTTCACTTTTTTTGCTTTCTTCTTGTGCTGAGGTTAACATTTTCCCTCTCCTAGTTTAGTGCTAGTCAATGCCATTGATGTGTAGTAGTTGGAAGGTGGGATGGATGTAGCCATATAGCTTTTTTGAGTTTGTATGCAATACCTTGCAGGGGATGGTGTTGGATGGACTGGCCCTTGAAATTGAGGATGTAGTTTGGGTGGGTCCCTCTTTGACGCGAGCCTTAAGTGGATCGTTCCTTTGAAATTGAATATCGTGTTGGACGGATCCTTCCCCTTGCCCTTCTAGGCGTAGCTTTTTTGAACTCCCTTCAAGGTGCTTGATCATTTGGCTTATGTCCATTTAGACTTTACCACTCGCACAGGAGGAAATCTGGAACTCTTATAAAATGAATTTCATTATACCGTGCGCTTTCCTTGCAAAAGTCCCTCGGAAGTTCTCCCTCATCCTTGACAGAGCCTTGCTAGAATATCTGGTTCTTTTCCACATTCTCTCCAAGAACCTTGCTAGAATATCATGTGCTCTCCGTCGTTTCTTCGGAGCTTGCCTTCTCTTCCATTGTTCCTGCCTAAGCAGAATGAGCTTATCCATTCACTTTTTGATGGGGGCTTCCTTGGTTCTCCTCTGCGTCATGTGGGCTGCATGGTGGTATCTCGTTGAACATTACCCCCTCCTAGACAATTGCAAGTTTTGTGACACTAGCAGTTCTGAGTTGATGAAGATTCGGTGATTGAAAAAAAGGGGGGTTGTGCGAGTCGATGATGATGGGGTCTCGTGGAGATTGGTTTTGGGGGAAGGTTGATTAGCCGGTTGAGATGGTGGGGGTCAAGAATGTATTGCATGGATGATGGGGCCTTGTGTGGATTGTTGTTGGTTGAGTGGATGTTGGGGCCTCTGATGTTGGTGGTTTGCAGCATCTGGCATTACCTGAAAAGAGAAGAAGTGCGCTACCTAGGGGGAGTGTCTACCTTACTATGTGGTGCATTGTGCTCGTTCTAATGGAACTAGGAGTTGGGTCATGCAAGCTTGGGTGTTGTCCCACACTTGAGGACCCAATTTGTACATAAGGGAGGTGAGGTGCATGTAGCTTAGGGTGACAGGTCTAATCATAGACGAGTGCATGAAGTGGGGAATCAAAATGAGGCTAGGGGGTTAGGGGCTGAGCTTATCTATCGAAGCCATCAGATGCACCTAGCTTGAGAACCCCTAAGTGTAGTAAATGTGGCCTATGTGGGGTAAAACTATTGTTCGTTGTGATTTCTTCTCTTTTCATCTTTGTTTTCTTCTTTCTTTCTTTCTCTCTCTCGTTTCTTTTCTTTTCTTTTCTCTCATTTTTTCTTCTTCTCTTTTTTTTTTCCCTTTTCTTTTTTCTTTTTATTTTTGATTACATAGGCACGACAAGAGCTAAGATTTGTCATTTGAATGGGTGGAGAAGGGGGGCTAAGAGATTTGCTCAAGAATTGCCAACTCTGCAAGTACCCTTTGAGGTTCAGGCAAACTTATAAAGTGGTAGTAGAGAGAAATGGATGATTGCAATGTGTAAAGCGGCTATCATTCATATCTTCTAGAAGGGATAAAAAAAACAAAGGGAGAAGAGCAATGCGCATTATCAGTCGAGCCATGGCATAGCTATCTATAGCATTGGGATCAAAATAGAGGGGTGGAAGGTTGCATTCTTATGGAGTGGGATTTTGCCTAAGTAGTATTCTAAGTAGTCTAAGGTAATTACATGTAGTAATGAATGCAAGGATGGCCGGGGCACGATGAGAATTCATCTACAAAATGGACTATAGAGTCATACAAATTTTCTAGGGTAAAGATAAGGGCCTCTTTAGGCTTAGTACAATTTGCATTGTAGATTACGGGGAAGTCATACCATCCATGGACATTGGGGTCAAAATCCACTCCCATTCTTCAGGGGTATGGCATGAATGTTGGGATGTTGCATTTGAATGGGAGAGTGTTGTAGAAAGCCACCCAAGTGTCCATATTTACATCACAGATACGCCTTCTCCATATAGGCTGGCACCCATAGTCTGGCACTGATCTCGAGACCTCAAAAACCTTGTTTTGCCAAAATTCTACATCCTTTATACCCCATTTCTCTCTCAGCCAGCCATTTCTCCCCGAGCCTGCTTCCAATGTTGATCACTTCTTCCACCACCTTGATTGGCAGAACCCTATGCAAATTGGCAGGGAATTGGAAGTTCATATCGAAGGGGTTTTTGAAAGGTTTTTGTTGTTCCCATATTACCAAATTAGTGTGGAAGCTCGCTAGGAAATTATCCTGGCTTGATGGAATAGATGCGGGTTGCACTCGTATAGTTCTAGCATTCAATCTTCTCCTTGCTTCCTCTGGCATTTGTTTTCTCTTTTTTCTTAACTGCGGCCCTTCTTTCTTCAGATGTGTCTGCTTGTTGTTGGTTTTCCGGTCATGGTGAGGAAGGAGGTTATGGGGCTAGCTCTTCTTCATGGGCCCCCATCTTGAAGCTTGGGCCAACCTCATCTCCTTGCTGGGTTTCCTGTTGGACCCCTTCCGCGAACCCTATTGCATCTACTTTCTATGGGGTCAAGCCTACCAACACTAGATATCTTCTTTGCTCTTCAAGGGTCAAGCTGACTCCCACATGTTGCGGTGGCATCTACATGCCTGCTCTCAAGGCCCTACATGCAATCTGCAGCTTCTTCTTGATGGTTTCAATAGCCTCCCTTTCCTCCGTTTGGGTGACATGGAGTAGTGTATTGAGGAAGGTACGTTGCTGGGTTTCCAAGCCCACTTGGGCAGCCTTTGCTTGGCTTTCAGTAGTACCTTATATTTTACAGCCTGTGCCAGACTGTGCACCAAGGCTTTAACTCATCTTTCATTATGCGCTACCCATTCATCTACTCTTTTCGTCATCTCCTCAAGGCTTTCCCCCTACCTCTAAGCTAGCACTATTAGCCTCTCTATTCTTGATCTTCCATTTCTCTTCTCATTCTCTAATGCTCTTCCTATTCTGAGGCTGCCTCTCTTTTCAATTCCTCCACTTCTCTTTCGTACCTGCGTGCTCTTTCCTCCCTCAGTGCCTCTACTTCCTCTGTGGCTTTAGTGATCTTCTCCATTTCAGCTTGCAAGTCTTCATAAAGCCCTATGATTTCTTTGTTGTGTCTTCACAGGTGCACTATGGCTTTAGTCTCTTCGTCCAATCTTGCCTGCCATTTGGCTTCTGCTTCTTCTTTAGTCTATAGCTATTCTTTGAGTTCACTGATCTACCTTTGGGCCATGGCTATTTGGCGGATTTTCTCCAACTGAAATGCAGCCATGGCCTCTTTTTTTGCATCTAGCTCTACCATTGCTATCTTTTTCTCTTCCTTGGCTTTCTCTAGTTGAGAGAGAAGCTCCTTGACATATTCATCATACTTGAAAAGTGGCATCTCTATTGCAGGGATGGAGGTTGTAGAGGTTGCCACCTTTTGTTTCTTCGGGTCTTGTCTAGACTCGTCATCTACTGCTGCCAAACTTTTGGTTCCTGCCATAGGGGTCCCTTCTCTTACTCCTTGGCTCATTTCTTTGTTCACAAAGTATTGGACCCAGTCCATTAGGTTGGTGGCGTCCACCTGGGTCATAAAGCTAGGTGTGGATATGGTGGTGGTAGTGGTGGGCACTAGGAGAGTAGGAATGGGGGTGATTGGGGCCTTGCCCTTGCCTTCTTGTATTGTAGGTGGTATGAGATCTGGCACATGGGCACTTGAGCCCATCCCTTCATCTCTAAGCGGGCTCATGGGCTCCAGCTTGTCCTACCTGGACTGCTGCTCAATGGATCTGCACATTGTAAGGGCTATATCTTCCTCCTCCTTTCTTTTTAACTCCTCCTCCTCTTTGTCTGCCTTTCTCTTTCTCTCCTCCTCAACCTTCTTAAAATCCTTGCAAACCTTTTGTAAGTCTGCTTTTTCTTTTTGCCTTCTCTCCTCTTCTTGCTTTTCCTATGCAATTTTCTTCTTTGTCTTCATTGCTCTTCCTATTCCCTATCCTCTTCATCCTTACTCATTGTCCTTTCACTGGATTGTGCCTCTTGTTCCTGGTGAGGTGGCGACCTGTTTAGCATTTCATCAACTCCTTCTCCTTCTCCCTACCCTTGCCCCAAGGCTTCTCTAATGATGGCGGCAAGGACCCCACTGAATCCAATGGTTGATGACTTTGAAGATGAAGCTTTCCTTTTAGCCTTGGTGGAAGGGGACTCTCCTCCTATGGGCTATCCTCCTATTGCCAGAGCCTTTGTTAAGGTCTCGATGGTCTTTCTCACAAAGCCATTGAGGTTCACCTCATCTAGTGATTGTGTTGCAATGCTCTCTAGCAAGGGGACATTAATGCGGCTCATGATTGTGTTATACCTCGAACTGGAGAACAATGCATGCAACATCTTGGCCTAGAGTTGGATTTCGAGATCTAGAATATCCACCAAGCTGATGCCATCGTTGGTGTGGACTTTCATCTTGTCCATCCCCAGCATGTCATATACATCTCTCTTCAACTTTCTCTCCACTTTGTTTGCCATGCCCAATGCTCTTTCTACCAACTCTAGGGTCAATTCAATCTGCACCCAACGAGTTTCTTCTCCCTCATGCACGGTCGCAGTGCCACAATTCCTGTGAAAAGTTCGTAAGAACTCTGCGCAATGGATGTAATCTACCCTTTGGCCCACTACTTCCATGTATTTCTACAGATTGTACTACTCAATAATCTACCTCACAGCTCGTTCTTCAATGCTTCTAAGTTGAAGACATGCCACAATTTAAACTAGTTAAAAGCCCTTGTCTCCACCGAGAGGCCATATTTCACATGTTCTTCTTCTGAGAAAGGTAATTTGCCAGTCTTTTCTTGGCTTGACATGATGGGTGCCTATCATGAATCTATATTCACCATTAGTGCTTTTCAAAAGAATTACTCACAGAAGGAGAGACTACATGCTTACTGACTTGAGAGCACATTAGTAGACTTTTCCTTCAAGCAATCCCTTCATTCCAAGATTTTATGATATTTTTCCTCAATTCACAATTTAATTTTTCATCTATTTTGGACATTGACTGAGGCTTTTTAGTTTTCCTTGCACGTTTTATTCACATTACCTATTTGATTTCACCTTCCCCCCCCCCCCCCCCCCCCTTGAGAATGAGAAGGATTATTCTTCCTAGGATTAGAGGTTAAAGGGTTAAGGGCATTCAGTGTTGCCTGTGCATGGTGCTTCACATCCACATGAGCCAAGCATAGAAGTTTGGATTATATTCCATTTTAGCATAGTGGTCCATGTCAATAGGTTGAATGCCTACGTGAGTGATGTAGGTAAGGACATCCATTAGGAAGTCACGGGAATCGATTCGGCTAGCAATGTGTAACTCCTCCTCAGTTAGAATATGATCTAAAGATAGATGGGTTAGGAGGTGCTCTTCTAGGGTTCTGTTATTATGAATTTTTGTCAAAACCCTATAGGTTGGAGCTACATAAGTAGGGTCATACTCTGAGGTTTTGATAGCACTTCTTTGTTCAGCATTAGTCATGTTTTGACAACTCTCAAATTCCCATTGAAGTCGGAGAGCATACCATTTCCTCAAGAAAGAAGAGTCATTGTCAGCAAGCTACTTCATCGATTTCTTGGTCGGTGGTATATGTAGTGCGCTTGTCATATGATGTGATGAGGTGTCATTTCTGTGCTTGCTCACGAAAAAATTTCAATGGTGATTAACTCCTCAGCTGCTTCGACGACCTTAACGAATACAAATTCAGATTCTTCCCATTAGCAAGGTAGTGTACACATCTTCATTGCTAAAGGCTCTTTCAAAATGTCTAAATCCAAGTGGTCATAGCTTTTAGCAAGCGACCGAAAGGTGACATCTAAGCATCTAAGGCAAGTAACCAAGTCATCCACCATGTTCTTAGTGAAGTCTGCAGCCAAGGTTAGAATTGATCTCCACTCGTAAGAGGGTCTAAGGCCTGCAAGTGGCTATGACTTGGCTAAACTAGAGAGCTCATCAGCTGATTGTTGCGGCTCTAGTTGCTTCTGAGGTTGTGGCTTGGCCTCTTATTCAATAGGCTGGATTGTGGTGGCTGCTAATGGTGCTTCTGAGGTTTGAGGGGCACTAATAGGCCCAAGTTGGGACAATTTGTTAGTAGTGGGCTATGATTTTGACCTATAGATTGTTTTAGATTCTGCAAGGCTGGGCTTCGAAGGTTCTATGGATTTAGCAGCCTGAGTCTCTTGTGGCCTGAGTGCCTGATCTGTCCTGATGTTTTGTGTAGTCAAGCTTGAGGGGGCGGCATTTGAGTAGGGCCTTTGGCCATTTTGGCTTTAGGTACCCAAATCCAAATGTTACCTACATAGTAGCCTTGCACTTGCAATAAGGTCTTGGTGGGGACCCATCGTGGCTTTGGCCATACATTGATGTCTCTAGTTTTTTCTTGGCCTCCTGGGTTTTGAGTGTGGGTCCTTAGCCTTGTGGGGTTGAGGATGTGTGCTCCTAGGTGGTGAACCTTGTTGTTTAGGTATCCATTGAAGCCTTGGTTTTCGGGGTCTTAGTTTTGGCATCAGCACTTTGCAAGTCTTTAGCTTTGGCAGGTGGTGGCAAGTCGCAACCCCCTCCTTAGACTTGACGGTGGATTTCTCCACCGGTGGCTTTGCACACTCTAAAGGAGTTGCACAAACCTTGCTAAAAGTGGTGACTATACATGCATTGCCTATGGCGAGGTGAATATGCTAGGACTCATAGTTGACATTGCAATGAGCTTGCTTTTTAAATGTGCATCCCAAAATACTAATTCCATACCTACATCTTTGGTGTTTGGCAACACATAGAAGATCATTGGTATGCTTTTAGACTCGATAGATATTGCAACCTTGCACTTTTCCAAGAGTGCATATGATCAGCTCCCATACGGGCTGAGTTTGGCATTGGTGGGCTGCAACTGCGGTCTACCAATGTGAGTCCAATGATCGTAAGTTAAGACATTAAAGTTAGCTACCTCATTGATCAATGCATTGAAGGGGTGTGTTTTCTTGGTAGTGACTGTTATGCTCAGATAGGCTGGTTCTACTACTTCCTCATCCTCATCATCAATGTCTATGATAGTGGCCACTCGCACATTGATAGGGGATTCTAGCATTGGCGGCTCATGCAGTGGGTGCATAGGAGGATAGTACTTCTTTATGCGGCTACCATTGAAGTAGCCCATGCCCTCATCATCTAGGGTTTCGAGTTCTACATTGCTAATTCGACTTATGGTGCAAACTTGGAAAGGCCCTAACCCTCTAAACTTCATTTTTTGCTTATGTCCCTTGACTAAGTACAACAGTACCAAGTCTCCCTGTTCAAAACTACACAGTTTGATGTGCTTGTCAAACTAGCTTTTGTGTGTTGCCTTCTCACATATTAGCATGTGGGAGGCTAGAAGTCAAGTTTCCGATAGGTATTCTAGCTCAACTAGGCACTCTTTCCATACCTCCTTTCCATCCCATCTCTCTTTATGAGTGATTTCATGCTAGGAAAACAAAGAGCTTTACAAGTAGAATTGCTTCAATCTCGTAGATCAACCTAAAGGGAGTCTATCCCATAGCCATTTTATAAGCTGTGTGGTAGGCCCATAAGACTACAATGAGTTTGTTATCCTAGTCATTGCGCGAAGTAGAGACTACCTTGATCAGAATGTTTACTAGAATTATATTCATAGACTTAGCTTGGCCATTAGCTTGAGGATAGTACGATGAGAATTTCTGATGGATGATTAGAAAGGTGGATAGGAAATAAGCGATTACTTCATTGATGAAGTGTGTGCCTTTGTAGCTAATGAGTTTGATGGGATAGCCAAATCTTGAGATTACCTGTTCCCAAAGGAACTTGGTAGTGATCCTAGCGTCATTCTTTCTCATAACTCATACTTCTACCCACTTCACGAGATATAGTCTATGGCAATAATGATTTATTTCACTTGTGAGCATTGTGTTGCAGGACTAATCAACCTAATGAAGTCGATTTTCCATTTCTCGAATGGTTTCCTTGCAATGATTGGATCAATTCTATTTTGTCCTTGCGAACTGGTACCTTGGTCCTTTGGCACTCATCACAGAGCTTTACGAATTGTGCTGCATCTCGAAAAAGAGTAGGCCACCATAACTAAGACTGCAGCACCTTGCGGGCTATTGTGTCTCCACTAAAATGCCCTCTTGCTTTCTCCCGTGTGCCTTTGCAAGTGCATCGTTCATTTCATGCTCGCACACACATTTGTGCAACAATCCATCTTGCCCTAGCCGATCGAGTTGGCCTACTATCAACTGATAAGGTTAGACTTTGAGAATGAGTCGCCTAGGTTGGGATTTTTCTATTGGTCTTTCAGGGAGTCCATGCTCAAGCACTTGGACAATGTCATTTACCCAATAAGATGTCAAATTAGCTCTAAACAAATCTCTTTCATTGTGGATATGCTGAATAGATGGGCATCGGGTAGTTTGTTTGCAATGCCTTGTCCAACGGCTTCTCACATGGGGATGCGAGACATATGGTCAGCCATATAATGCTACTTTCCTTTATGCACAAGCACGGAGAAGTCAAATTCTTAAAGCAAATGTAACCATTGAGCTATGCGTCCTGTAGTGCACGGTTTATTAACAAGGTAAAGCAAGGCTTGATGGTCAACAAAGAAGGTAAAGGGTGTAGTCAAAAGGTAATGCCAAAACTTCTTTACATCAACCACCATGGCTAAACCCTCTCTCTCCATTTTCAAGTAGTTCATTTCTGTATTTATGAGTTTGCTAGCAAAGCTCATAGGATAGTCTAAGTTGTGTTCACCAAGCCGGCACAACATAGCTCCTACAGCAAATTTAGAAGTGTCAATGTGAACATGAAAAGTGATTGTCCAGTCTAGGGCTCATAGAATTGGTGCAGTGATTAGATCAATTTTCAATTCCTCATATGCATGTTGGCATTCCTCGGTCCACTTGAATATAAACAACGGCTTGTATAGAGGTCTGGCAATCAATGCGTAGTTTAACACAAATCATCGATAATACCCTACACGGCCTAGGAAAGCATTGAGCTCCCTTGTAATTGGTGGTGGAAGATTGACAATAATCCTGAACTTCGAGAAGTCGGTGGCAATGCCATTCATTGACACCACGTGCCCTAGGATGCATCTATGCTTCACCCAGAATTGGCACTTTAAGGGGTTCAACGAGAGACAATATAATCGACACCATTCAAAGACAGCTCGAAGTTTGTCTAAGTGTTCCTTCCAAGTAGAGTGAACACACAGATCGTTGATGAAAACCTCTAACTCCTTCCTAAGCATATCCTTGAATATAGCACACATGAGCTTTTGGGGAAGGTAGCTGGCACATTAGTCAACCTGAAGGGCATGACTATGTAGGCAAAGACTCCCCACTCAATGGCAAAGCCGGTCTTGTGCCTATCATTAGGGTGCACTTGCACCTAATTGTACCTTGAGAAGTTGTCTAGGAAAATATAGGCCTCTTTATCAGCCACTCTCTCGAGCATGTGCCTGCCGGTGTATGACAATGGATAATTATCTCTCTTCATAGCAGTGTTTACCTTATTGTAGTTGATGCACACTCTAATCATCCCGTTCTTATTTAGTGACTATGGATGAAACCAAATCCTTGTGCTTGATCTCGTAGATGAATCCTGCTCTCATTAGCTTATCAATTTCTTCCTTGATAGCGTGAGATGCTTTGGATTCATGGGATACAGTCATTGTTGACTGGCATTGTGTCAAGTATCATGGATATATTGTGAGTCACTACACTCAGATCTACCCCTTTGAGTTTCTCCAAGGTCCAAGCAAAGACTTCTATATACTCTCGCAAGAGACCAATGAGACTTGCTTCCTCTTTCTCGGTCACGTAATTGGCTATAAAGATAGGTCAGAGTGTCTCCCCCTCCTTGGCTAAATTGACCTCCTTGACCTTGGTGGGTCCTTCTATTGGTTCGCTTGCTTGCCCCTGGTGTTTGCCTCCCAGCAAGATCACTACCCTATCGTCTTTCTTGAACTTAGTGAATCTCCTTGGTATGTCTTGCGGTGTTCATTGCTCCTTTGCATGTGCATCCTTAGGCTGTTTCCTTCTTTCCTCCTTTAACCTTCGGCATCTCAGGTGGACAGGTAAGTCCCCTTTGCTGCGTCTAGCCTTAGAAGGTCGAGGTATTTCGTGATCACTACTTGAGCTTACTTCCGATTTGGAATCAAACTCTCCATCTTCTCTAGAAGAGGGAGCCTTCCTAGTGTTCATAGCTCTGATGGTAAATCTATTCTAAGCAATGGCGTGGTACTTGGATGGACTAGGCTTGCTTGGTCAAAGTCTATTGCACCTATGTGCTCCAACTAGGTGCAATATCAATCCATATGCATGACTCCTCTTTCTATTCTAAAGGCATTTCCCTTGCGCCATTTGGATTTTTCTCATATTTGCTATATCACATGTCCCTCATGTCGTATTCTATCATGTCAATTTCCCCTTCACTCTCATCACTGAAGGAACAATAGTCCTCATATTCATCATTAGAGCTATCTTCATCCGAATGCTTGTCATCTAGGTCTTGATATGGCTCGTCCTTCACATTTGTGAGACTAAGGCCAATTGTACATCAAGTTTAAGTCATGCACTTTGGTCCATCACCACTTAGGTTCGTTCAAGAGATCTTCAAGTGGTTTGAGGTTTGTTGATGGGTTACCAGCTAACTTGTTGGTCAGGTGCTCTAAGATCTCATGGAGTCCTCACTTGTTTTTCCGTACTTGGAGTATGGCAGGATTGGGTCTTCTTTGCACACTCCCAGCCATCATGCAGATTGGAAATGAAAACTCTCCTCAGGTCTTGCCAACTACCTTAGTAGCTTGCTCGCACTCTTCATTATGTAAGAACAGCAGGTCGATTGTAGCAAGGACATGCATCCATTCCCACTCGTCCTCAGTACAAGGGATATACTTAGTCAATGGCCCATAAGATTTTCTATTCTGGTCATCACCCCTGGAGATAGGATCTAGGTCGACGGGTGTGGTCTTCTAGGTGTCCATCTCTACTCTTACACCTTCCATTTGATTGACTAGGAAGATTAGACTGTTGCCCCAGTCTTCTATGACTCTCGCATTGTGCATTCAGGGTTGACCTAGCAAGATATCATAGTCCACTCCCTTCATGACTATAAAATCAACCGAGAATCAGACTTTTACGATCTTCACTAGCCAATTCTTTAATATGCCAAATGGCTTCACTTTCATCCCATTGGCCAATATGATATTAAACCTAGCCGTCTTGATAGGTGGGTTACCCCAAGTTAGGAGCACTGCATGGCTCAACACACTGACTCCACCTCCTGTTTCTACAATTCCTTTCCTTGTGGTATCGCCTAGGGCTAAGATCGGTAAGACAATATGCATTTCGGTGCCCTCCCAACAAAAAGCATTGACGTATAAGGATTTTGGTACCGAGGGCAGCATCAGACTCAGTATCTGTGTCTCTGCATCATGTTCATGCAAGTCAGCAGGCAACTTGCTCCATTCACCCTTCAACCCACTGTTTCAGCTCTCGCCATAATGGCAGACAATGCCTAAGCAAATCTCCTAGGCTTAGTGTCACGGGGGTGGTCACCAGTGTGGTGAGGAGGTTGCTAGTTGCTTGCCGCTCTCCTATTCTACATTTCATGGCCAATGGCCTTGACTGATTCTCCGGCCCATCGTGGTTAGGCTTTGTCTAAGCAGCACTTTTTGTGGTGCAGTTGCATCTCTCAATTTTGGTCATGGAGGCAACATTGGTGTGCTCATGCTTGAGAGATCATCAATCTCGTCTTCCAATATGGACTCAGCATCTTTTAAGTATTCCTAGGCTTCTTTGACCCACTCCTTCACTTTTTCGATAGTTTCGAGTTGGCGCTTGGGTTGGGTTACTCCCCAACCTTCACACTTTCCTTCTCAGCCGTCCTTGGAGCTACCGTTTCTGCTTTTTTGTCTGCCACTTTCCTTCTAGTAGGCAACATTGTAGCACCCTCTATTTTCAGCGTGACCTTTGCATTTGGTTTCTTCTTTCTTCTCCTTTGGCTTTTCTTTCCGATTGAGGCTGCGTCTAAGTTGCTAGGCTCCCCATCGAGTGTCTCGACCCCAAACAACCCCAATGGGGCCGATGGCTCGTTTGTCGAATTAGAGGATGGCTTCCATCTAGGGCAATCAATGAAGAGATGTGTGATTTTGCATTCAGCGTATCTCTAATCAGCCTTGTCTTGATTTGCTTGCTCCCTTTCAGGGCAACACAAAGAGATATGTCCTGGGTGATCGCGAGTCTACCAACACATGATTGGCTCTTGGGTCTGCACTCTTGAGCCTCTACCTGTTCCTCTAGCTAATGCCATCACAGGTACTGCTTGGTAGTCCATAAGGGCTGCATTGCCCTCTTCATCATATGAGACGTAAGGGTGTATGTAAGGCTCTTCGTCACCCGGCTCCTCCACATCGTAGACTAGAGTGTCACTCGGGGGATGGGTCATGTAGGGTCCAAGTGGTCTTGGTATGCCCGTAGGGTTTATCTCCATCCTAGGAATGGTTGGCTTGGCATCACTGGCTTGGCATCATTGGGTGCTGGGAGAGCCAATGGGGCTCCCCTTCTAAAGAAGTTTGGTGGCCTATTCGGTAGGTAAGGTTGATTGTATGGTTGCGAGTGTACGCAAGTCTCCTCAGCAGTTTGCAATGCATGGCATCATGATCGAACCTACCACAATTGGCACAAGGTCAAGACTGAGGTCC
Organism: Lygodium microphyllum; assembly: GCF_053477565.2. Lineage (NCBI taxonomy): Eukaryota > Viridiplantae > Streptophyta > Polypodiopsida > Schizaeales > Lygodiaceae > Lygodium > Lygodium microphyllum. The sequence continues at coordinate 118,154,143 of NC_141163.1, forward strand.
TAATACTTAGCTCCATGTGTTTTCTGCCACAATACACGCATTGGACGTGAGAGTGTATTGGCCGTCTCATCATCTCTTGTAATCTAGCTAGCTATGTCTTCAACTCTACTAGCTCTTGGCTTGAATCAGTGCCCTTTCCTTTATCTTGAGAACTTGGGCCTAATCTTTCGCTTGTCATCGAAACTCTCACAGAATTCCTAGAGGTGGTCTCCTCTCGATTCAAGCTCTTGGACCTTTTCTCCTTGAGCTGGTCATCCACTCTAATGGCCTTTTCAAAGACCCCAACTAGTGCATCTCACTGTAAGCTTGAGCTGCCTGCCAAGGCCTTATAGAGCTCTTCGCTTCATATTCCATCGATAAACATTGTGGACACCACTCTTTCAGTTGGTTGCTTGCCAGTTGGGATTCTCTTGAAGAGACTCACGTGGGTCACGTAATCCCGGATATCTTCCTTATCCCTCCACTTGACATTCATCAGCCGCACTAGTAGGTTATGGAAGTACCCTGGCTCGGAGAATCTCTTAATGAAGAGATTTTTAAGGCTATTGAAGTTGGCTCCCTTAGCAACATCTAGACTTATGTACCAAGTCATTCCCTTATCGCCTAAGCAAAGACCAAATTCTTGCGAGCATTGAGTGAGGTCGATGAGGCCATTTGCCTCGCAAACCTGCTCAAATTGCTCCACAAAGTTATACGGGTTTTGATTTGGCTGGTATTTATCAGCAACTTCAGGACAAGGGGATCTTTGATTTGCTCTTGGAGCCCTGGTTAAGAGCCCTGGTTAACTCCTAGTCCTGCGAGTATTGACGTTGCTAGTGCCGCAACACTTTGTTCTGTTGCCATGTTATCCAACAATCACCTCATCAGAAGCTCGCTCGGCATTGAGGTCTCCTTCTAGCGCTCTCTCTCTCTCTCTACATCTGGTCCTGTCCAATTTCTGCTTGCTAAGGCTAGCACTTGCTAGATCTCTCAGATTTCCATGTCTTGACGTAAGCTCCTAATCTACTGATCCTGGTTATAAGCCCCTATGCCCTGCAAAGCCTTACGTGCTAGCTTTCTTTCCTCTTCGAGATCTGCTATGGTAGCCTCCACAGGTATGCCATGGTGGTCTAGCCAATTTTGAGTGTCATATTCATTCACCATTTGATGGATCTTCTCTAAGAAATCTCCCGAATCAAGTTTCTCCTTGCGTCTACCATCTGAGCTAGTCTTTGCCATATTTGTGGTCTCGCGCTCCACCAGGTTATCAATGAGATTGATTAGGTTGGGTAGATCCACTTCTCCGATGGAGACTGTCCCTACTGTGCATGGCTTCTCTCTTGGTCCTACACTTGGGGCTTCAATCACCCAACTATGCCTCCAATTCTTCTCCTACTTATGGGTTCCTTCAGGTTATTACATCTGAGTTAGTTTCTTGTTAATTACAAGTAATTTTAAATTGGCAGCCACTATGTGTGTGTGTGTGCTCTTTTTCGTGCATCGTGTGAAATTAGGCTTTTACCTTTTCTGAAGTGTACTTCAAGTGCTGGAAAACAATACGAGTACGAAGACAAGATGACTATTCAGCTTCCACACTCCAACTTGTGTTTGTGGCCTAAATGGGCTCTAAGCTTTGCTCATGGCCTTTCTTCCTGCTTAGTAGGATCTTCGCCGTGTTGTTCAGTTTGTTCAGGGTCAATTTAGGGTAATGCTGGTCAGAGCATATGGCTCTTAGTGTGTCGAATTTGCTACTAAGTGCATCAGCACTATTCTCGAGCGTTTGACTATGATTTCTAGGTCTAGAACTACCTGTAAGGCATTCGGTGAATTCTCCTGGTGTGGGTTGTGCTCTACGTTGTCCCCAGGATGTGTCAGATTTTGAAATTTGTTTGTCAATGTGTGTCCAATTTTGCAAGGTCTGATTTTGGAAATCGAATGTCTGATTTACCAATGGTTCGATTTGGTCTGTTCTGATTCAAGTGTGCTTGATTTAGGTATGTCCAATTGTTAAAATTGGACGCGGTGTGTTTGATTTCTGGGATTGGACAAGTCGATCGACCAGGCAGGTTCGATTATCAGAATCGGACAGGACGAGGTCGTCCAAGTGGTGATGTGGCAGGGTCCGATTTTAGTAGTCTAATTTTCAAAATCAGACAAGGTATTTGGTCCAAGCATCCAATTTTGGTAATATAATAGCTATCAAGACATTCCAAGAATCAAATATGGGTGTAGGGCAAGGGCCTTATATACCTAAATCTCACAAAAAACTCCGGCACGCTCCGATCGATCCGCGGTAAGCTCATGGTCTCTCTCTCTCTCTCTCTCTCTCTCAAAGCTAAGATTACAAATGAGGCTTTCCCTTGCCTCCTAGGGTCTTATACCCTTGCTGGGCACAACCTTCCCCGATCACTCCCCTTGCAATTCCAACACATCTAAGCACTCACTTTTCCCATTTTTTCCCTATTTATGCCCTGTTTGGACCTGTTTTACAGTAGCAAACCCTAAGCTTTCCACTTCGATTTCTCGATCCCCTAAATGCAACAAAAATCAAAAGCAAAGTATTGAAATGCTTTCTCCCACTCAACTAATCATCAAAAACCAAAAATACTTACTTGTAGCATGGATTAAAACCCAAAATCTCTTATCTAACTCAAGCTCCAATTTAGGGATGAAACCCTTACTTTGATGCTCGATTCAAGGCATGCAAGCACTCAAGATTGAATCCTTTGGTCTTGACAATAGAACCAAAATGTAATGGGAGCTCATGCTCAACCGTTAAGACCCACCTGGTTGACACACCTTCGATCCTACTGGGGCGTAGTGAGCTTACCTTGATGCCCAAACGAGTTGCCTCCTCTCTCAAGCACTTCAGTAGCTCCACGATTTGTGATGCAAGCTCGAGCATCCTCAAGCCTCCTCCTCCAAGCTCCATCCTCCATAGCCACACCCGAGACAAGAGAAGAGAAGAGAAGAGAAGAAGAAGAGAGGAGATAATGGAGAGCTTCACCTCCAAGATCCCTCACCCTCACACGCTCGCTCCCTGACTCACTCACAAATAAGCAAAGAGACTAAAAGGAGAGAAGAAGATGAGTTCACTTTTGCCACACACCAAAGAATGAGCTTTCTATTCAATTTTTGGCTTTTATACATAACCCTTAATCCCTTTTGGATGGTCATCCCTTTTTTATATGACTGGCCATTGTGGCAAGGTCATTTTTCCATTTCCTTTCTATGTGCCTTCTATTTGCCTTCTTTCTCACCTATGCCCATCTACCTTTTACAATTTTCATAGGAGGAAGCCTGGCGCTCTTTTACAACAGTTTTAGGGGCACCTTGCATTTAAAAATGTGCTTTTGCCTTTGACTTGACTTTTGAGGCTATCCTTGTGCTTTTAGTCATTCTCCATCCTGCCTCTTCCATTGTGTCTGAGCCACCTCTTTTAGGTCCCGACTTGCGCTTTCCACTTTTTTCGCTTTCTTCTTGTGCTGAGGTTAACAATAGGCCTAATAGTCAAGTACATTGCCCTTTATTCCCAACAACCTCCCTTCTAAAGGCAATGTACCCAAAGGTAGAGGAAAAAGAATCAGCCAAGTCTATGTACAAAGCTGAAGAGACTACAATACCTATCCAATCCCCATCATTTTCCGGCAATGGGAAAACCACTCTATCCTTGAAGACCCTTTGTGAGAAGGTCTGTAGGGTTATCATCAATGTGTACCTTGACCAACTCAATGCTCTTGCTATCAAGTACCTCCCTGAAATGATACTTCACGTGTATGTGCTTTGTCTTTGCATGAAAGACAGGATTTCGTGCTAACATGATAGCACTTTGACTATCACAGTGGAGGATAGGAACCTCAGTAATACCAAGCTCATTAATCAAATGTGATAGCCATAAGGCCTTTTTGCATGCCTTAGTGGCAACCACATACTCTGGCTCTATGGTAGACAGTGCAACACACTTCTGCAACCTGGATATCCAAGAGACAGATCCCCCCATGAAGGTAAATACATACCCTGAGGTGGACTTCCTGCAATCTGCATGTCCAACATAGTCTGCATCCGTAAAGCCAATGATAGATGCCTTTTGCTTACCAAAGTATATGCACAAATCCTTTGTGCCTTTGAGGTATCTCATAATACCTTTCACTGCTTCCCAATGCTTCTTGTAAGGGTTTGCCATGTACCTACCAACCACTCCCACTACAAAGATAATGTTAGGACGTGTAGCAACCATAGCATACATCAAACTACCAACAACTGAAGCATATGGAATCTTGGCCATTTCAGCCTTCTCACATCATCAGATGTAGGGCTGTCCTCTACACTGAGTTTCACATATGGAGGTCATAGAACCCCAATCGCTTCCCCCCATCCATATTTAAACGTTGCAAAGCCTTGGATACATACTCTTCCTGGGACAAATAGAGAAGCCCCTTTGGTCTATCCTTGAGTATCAACATCCCAAGAATATGTTTTGCATCACCAAGATCCTTCATGTCAAAGCTGCCATGTAGACTTTGCTTCAAAGAGTCCAAGGCATGAAAATCCCTGCCTGCAATCAACATGGCATCCACATACAAGACCAAGATAATCAAGTTGCCATCTACTACCTTCTTGGTATATAAGCAATGATCCACTTGACTCCTATTAAAGCCCTGAGATTGCATGAATGTATCAAACTTGTGATACCATTCTTGAGGTGCTTATTTCAGCCCATACAAACTCCTCTTGAGTATACATACCATCTTCTCTTTGCCCTTTGCCACAAAACCCTCAGATTGTTGCATATATATGTCCTCATGCACATGAGTTCCATATCCTCGGCTGCAAGCAATCTCAAGATGGTTCTCAAAGTAGTCATCTTTACTATATGAGAGAAGATCTCATCAAAGTCAATCCCATGTTCCTACTTGTACCCCTTTGGCACAACTAGCCATGCTTTGTACTTGGGCAAGGAACCAAAAGTGACTTTCATCTTATAAAACCACTTCCATGGAAGAATCTTCTATCCTTTAGACAGATGCACCAAATACCAAGTACCATTCTTTTCAAGAGATTCCATCTCTAACAACATAGCTTTGAACCACTTCTTGCTGTCATGTCTAGTCATTGCTTCCTTGAAGCACGACGACTCACCACAGTCAGTTACCATGACATAATTTAGCAACATACTGAGCACAAGTAACAAACCTATCAAGTGGTCTTGAAGGTTAGGTCAACATGTGAAGCGAAGGTTCAGCATTTGCGGGCTATGGGGCCTACAAATTTGCATTTACAGCTTTGTTGTCTTGAAAGTTCAGCATGTTTTCCTACCACATATGGCTATCCCAACTGCATGTTTTCATGCTGAGACTATGGGGCATCATGGGAAATATCTTGCGACCATTTTTAGCATCTATTTGACCTCCTCTATCTTTTCGAGCCGCTTATGCATGCAATGTTCATGGAAGATTACATCGTTGCTACGTATTATTTTCCTTTTCTCAATATCCCATAACCTGTACCCCATTTCACCCTTGTCATGGAAGATTACATCATTGCTATGTATTATTTTCCTTTTCTCAATATCCCATAACCTGTACCCCATTTCACCCTTGTCACCATATCCCAGGAAAATGCATTTATAAGACTTTGGCTAGGCTAAAGTTTGTTGCATTCCTCCTTATGAACATGCACAAAAGCCTCACAACCAAACACTTAGAGATGAGAATATGAAGGTGGCTTTGCCCGACCACTCTTCCTGAGATACTCTCCCCCCCCCCCCCCCCCCCAAAGACCTGTTCGGTGATGATCAATTAATCAAGTGAATGGTTATCATAATAGCCTCTGCCCAAAAACCATGGGGTAGTACAACATGAGATATCATAGTACAGACCTTATCTTGAATGGTCTGATTCATACACTTTGCAACTCCATTTTAGGGTGGATTATGAGGGGCAATGAGATTCCTCTTTATTGCTTTGCTGTTACAAAAGTCCTGAAAGGATTTGGACATATGTGTATTCCTAACCAATGTTAGAGCGAAGACACTTAAGTGTCTTACCAATCATGTTCTCAACCAATGCCAGGAATTTCTTAAATTTATCAAGAACCTCGATCTTACTACCAATAGGGTATACCCAAACTTTCTATGTCACATCATCGACAAAGGTGACAAAGTATTTCTCTTCCCCTAGAGATAACCTTGGCATCTGATATACATTTGAATGTACTAACTCTAAAGGCAAAGATTTCAATGAAAGAGACTTTTTATGTGAAGTCTGTGCATGTTTACCATAAACACAATGATCACAGTGCTCAAAATTAGCACATCGAAGACAATGAAAATAACCCAAATGAGTAAGTACTTTCATTCCAGTCTGACTCATGTGTCCCAAGCGGTACCATAAGGAAACACTTGGCTACTCGGTCATCATGGCAACAACATGGTCATGCACACTGGATACATGTAGCGGATACAAAGTATCACTCTTTGAGCCTCTAATAATAACTGTAGATCCCTTACAAATCTTCCATTCCCCATCACCAAAGGTGGTATGAAAACCATCATCATCTAGCTACCCAATACTGATCAAGATCTTCTTGAGCTAGGGGTACATGCCATACATTCTAAAGAGTAAAGACAAATCCATGCTGAAACCATAAGTGTACATTGCCAATGCTTGCAACGCCACATGCATAGTTGTCCCCCAAGTGGACAACACCATGTCTACCCCCAGTGTAGTCTGAGAACCACTCACAATGAGGAGTGACATGAAATGAGGCACCTAAATCCAAGATCTAGCTATGCATGTCATCATTTGTATCTACTACCAAGGCATGTGCACTGAACCAAGAAGTGACAAGGAGTACATCATGACCACTATCACTCTCATGGGGCTAACTACGTTCACTTCTTCAATCTTGACACTATTCTTCTTAGCTAGCTGACTATCCTTCTTCTCATCCTTGCTATCATCAGTCTTCTTACTCTTTCCTGTCTCTTTCTTCCACTTAAAGCACTCTTGCTTAAAGTGTCCTTTCTTGCCACAATGGTGGCACTCCACATCTTTCCCATAAGATTTATTGTGTCCTTTGCTTTTAGATTTTCCCCTCTGGGCTGAGACCTGCCTCTAGTATGCAAAGCACTGGACAACTTGTTAGATGCATTGTGCTGTCGATTCATCTATTCCATAAGCAGAGAAATCTCTACATGAGAGTATAGCAACATAGCATTCGAGTTGCTCATGGATGTCCTGAAAGTATCCCAGCTTTCAAGTAGAGTACAGAACAGAAAAGTAGCCTTGAACTCATCATCGATATTGAACTTCAAGGCAACCAGCTGGTTGAAAATGGAATTAAACTCGCTAAGGTGTACAAACATGGCTGTCCCCTCCTTCATGCGTAAATCCATCAATTTCTTCAGCCAATAGACTTTACTTGCAGCACTCTTCTAAGCATACAATTCCTCCAGTCGCTTCCAAATGGCATAGGCAAAATCAAGCCCTTTTATGTTGAAAAACAAAGCATCGGAAAGTGAAATCTCAATGGTTGAACGAGCTAGCTCATCCCAATCCTCTTACTATATGTCCATTGGTCATGCTCCTTTCAACTTGATAGGCTTCACATGTTTCTTTTGCACTAAGACATTATAGCACTGCTTTTGCCAAATTGCAAAGTTATGTGCCTTTCAAGCTTCTTGATGTGCGTAAGATGACTATTGTCATTGTTGCCAGCCATAGTTGCAGCTCAAATGACAAGAAGAAAAGCCAAATCTATCAAAAAACAAGCGACCAAGAAGAGATGCAAACTGGCCAGCAAGATATGTTGTTCACTATAAATAGCACCAAAATGCTTGTATAGACTTGATCTGTTTTAGCCTAAAAAGGAGGCATAAAGCATGTGCACCCAATGTCCAAGCATATGTCAACAATATCAGTACCAAATCAGTACATAAGGACCTCAATGGAAACCATCCAACTGTCCAAAATACCCTCTCATTATGGTACTTGCAAACTGTGATTTCCCAGTCAATACAAAATGTCCTGAGCTCAAAACCAAGCTCAAAGCATCCCCAAAATTATTCCCAAGTATATGACATCCAAGATAAGCATCTAGACATCACTTTGAGCACCTAAGATAGTGCTTGCAACCAATAGGCATGTCATTCATTGACAAAATTGCATTTAGCCCTTGCTATTACAGCAATGAATTCATTGTCAAAATGAGCAATGATAGTGCCAAAGTTAGCTCCAAATCAGTACCAAATGGTAGGCATAACATCCCATGACAAGTAGGCATCCATTTGGGCATGTATAAGCATCAATCAACCGATGTTATTCAAGCATATGCATGAATTGTCAATGTTGCCCTATAAATTGTTATGAATAGTCCAAGAAACTGAGTAAAACACTCCCAATGCCAATGCCAAGCTCGAATCAAATTCCAAGCTCAAGAGTGAGATCTCAGGTATCCAACGATGGTCCTGGAGTTGCCAATGATGAAGGAGATGATCATGATAGTGGGTTGATCTACCTGCAGCTAAGATCTATATAATCCTTAGAAAATAGCCTATATGTTTTCAATTTAGACATACCCACACTCCATATCAGCTCAAAAGCTCCATTACAAAGTCATGGTGTCATGAAGGAAAAATACATTGATATTTTTTGTACTTTGGAATCATTCTAAGTCCATACCTTGTAATTTCCAACCCTTGCCTATGTAAATGTGCCCTTAACTTTGGAGATGAGAGGTTAGGACAAAGAAGACAAGAGGCTAAGAGAAGACATCTTTTGGGCTCATTCACGAAGTTTGGCTATTCACTTTCTTGATGTTAGCTTCCTTCTTGCTAGATGAAGCATTAGCCATGGCTGTCATTCACAAAGTTTGGTTATTCACTTTCTTGATGTTAGCTTCCTTCTTGCTAGATGAAGCATCATCCATGGCTGTCATGTATTTTTGGAACTCTCATCATTAATACATGGCAAGCTATCTTGGTGCAATAGTTCTCTTGTTATTTCATGTCTATTCTAGTTTTAATTAGATTTCTTTTCTTGGTTGAATGCTTCATTACATTGGTATTAGAGCTCTAGTTAGATCCTTTTGTTAGTAGTCATTTTCTTGTACTTGATCCAGTTGCATAGACTGGGCATAGACTAGGGAGTAGAAACCGCAGTTAGAATGAGTAGCAGGACTTAGTTTCTTCGTTAATCGAAGTTACATTTGAAGATCTACTACAAACAGAGATAAAGATGGAGGTTCTTATTGGCACTACCTTGTGGGAAATGGTGGGCTCCAACCAATTTAGCAAGTCATGATCAAGCTTTGGACCAAAAATTAGAGTAAGAGGGACAAACTGAGGGTTACAGGACTTAGTGAAGGTAAAAGTTAGAGTTACTTTTCAAGAAACAAGGGTTTCTTCTCTTTCCCTTCAAGCTGCCCTCAAGAATCCATGGCAATGGATTGATCTAATCTCTTCTTCTTGATCTATCATGTCAATGGATCACATAATCTTGTTCCTCTCCTCATAGCTTCACTTGGAATACTCATATGGCTATCATAGCTCCTTTTTTTTGAAGAATGACAAGATTATGCTACTGCCGCGATTGCGCCAACAACATACTCTTGCATCAACGTGAAAAAAAATGGAGCAAGAGAGCTCCTAGAGAGCTTAACTAGCACTCTTCTACCTTTGGCCGAGCTCTCCTTCAAGCCTTGACAACCTTTCTTCCATCTTTGAGCTTTCCCTTCTCTCATGAAACCCTAGACATGACTGTTTGGGACAACACCAAAGAATTTCTGAATTCTTGAAGCAAATGAAGGGGGTTTTGGTGGTAAATCATCCCTGGAGCATCCTCAAGCATTTGCCCTCAAGCCTTCATCAACATTGATCCAACATTGGAGAGTTTTGGCCCAACATTGATCAAGGGAAGGTAATGGACAGCATGTACCTTCAATGTCACTAAAATCTTGGCTTCTCTCTTCAAATTTTGGAGTCTACAGAATACATTGGAGCTTCTTTCATTGGTCCTTCAAGCTCTACAACAAGTAGAGGAGAATTTTACCTACATCAACCATTCATGAAGCTATTGGAGCAACCATCAAAATCAATGAAGCTGAGGCCTATTTCTTTATGGAGCATTCTTGAAATTTGGGAATTCTTGGATGGATTTGAAGCTGAAGTCAAGCTCTATTTGTGGGAGATTCCTTCATCAACAACAACACTCTTCTCCTACAAGCTTAAGAGGTACTCTAATAATCTTTAATATCTCTTTAAATCCTCTTGCTGAGCTAAGTCCAATTGATGAAATAGGGATTAAAATGATAAAGAACCCCATCCATTCTATCAAATGCATTTCATGGGAAATCCATAGAGCTATCTTAGTGATTGATCATTGCATAATCACTCTCATTCACTGAAATAATCACTTCCAAGTGCCTCAAATTCTCATTTCATTTACCTAACCCTGATATTGAATTGTTTGCCCTTTTTGTTTCATTGACATGAGTGAAATTTTACCCAATGATAAGTGGAATAAGAATTGTTAAGCATTGAGTCACTGCTAAGGTTATCCCTTACCTATCCCCATTTCAATTTCAGACTATTCTATTCAAGTTCTTGCATTTCATAAAAGAGCAATCAAATTCTTTTCATTCCATGCATTTCATGCTGATTTTTAGAGCCTAGCATTGAACTGCCATGTATATACCCACGAAGAAAAGTGGATGTCGGGCGAGTTGGTAGGACAAAAGAGAGGTGACCCTCCCCTACTGATGAGGACCCTGAAGGGGAGCGCAACCTAGCTTGAGAGGGAAATTTACACACCCCTCAAGTCTCGAATCCCAAGCATTTAAAGTTTAGGTGCATGTACCATTTCAAGACACAAGAATACGTTTCTTGTGGCCATTACACATTGGATTAGCATTGAGGTTTTGGGATAGGGTATACAAACAGGGTTCCATTAATCTTGCAGTCTACAGTGGATTATTCAACCATTTTGGTTATTGTAGAGGGTATTTTCAGCTTTGGCAAATGTATGGAGTTTCCTTGCAGGTCTACACGACTGGTACATGCGTGAAAATTGAGGGTACAAGTCATTAAATGACCAAAATAGAGCATTCACAAGTTGCAGGAATTTCTAGACAGCTACAGTAAACTACTTATAGAATTTTCTATACTCAACTACTTTCAACACTTGATAGCTCATTAGAAAGGGGACTTCTCAAGCTTCAAGGAAAGCAAAAGAGTTTGTTATTCGGAGCACTAGAACTCAATATATTTGAGTTTATCTTCTGCTATATATACAGGATAGGAAGTTACTCATGGCAAGAAATAAGAAAAGGGATCCTATTTTGGACACCATCAATGAAGAGCTGAGAGAATATCAACATGAACATGAACATGAAACCCCTCAAGAAGATATATACTGCATGCACTATGAGAATAAAGAGGTTGATGTAAGCTCCACTCATTCTCCTATCAATCAACCAATGAATGGAGTTGAGATGTCCCATGCTTCCATGAACTCTAACAGTCTACAACAACTCTCAAATGATATTAAAGACATGAAATCAGGCCTTGATGGTATGAGGATGGGTATTGACTGTTGAGAAATAGACAAATGATGTATGCTCCAAGAGGAGCTGTCCTGAATCCCATATGCACAGTGAGGAGAGTGGAACAACTCAAAGCCTATAAAGCATTATACTTGACTATGAAATGAACACAATATCATGATGATTTGTACTTTCAGTTAAGTGTCTGTCATTGTCGATTCTACACAAGATTGTGTTTATGAGTCCAAGCTAATCTATCTTGGAACCTAATTCACTTGTGTAATAGTTTGTCTCTACTTGTCCATGTCATTATGAACTTGGTTTACATCTTTGATCCACCATAGCTTGTGTCATGTCCTAGATCCACATCATTTAACATGGTATCAGAGCCCAGTTGGGCATGGCACATCTCACACTCTGAATCTCTAGTCTCCCTTCATCTCTGGTGATCTCTAACCAACCCACATTCAACTCATATCTTCAGTTTCAACTTCAAATCTCAGTTGGACCTTGTGGCAGCCATAGCCAACAGCACTCTGTCATCTTGAAGCTCCTGTATCTCACTCCACATACCAAATCTCTCTGAGCTTCCTTCTGTAAAGTTGTTCTTCACCTCACAAAGCTTCCCTGTATCACATCAATCCATGAGATTTGGCTATTTGGACCTCAGCATTGTCACTGTTGTCAGTTGCTACCATAGCCCCAGTTTGTGGACTGCAGGACATACCTCACTTTGAGCTCTCATATCTCTCAAATCAGGCAATATTTCAGTGTGCTTTCTTCAGGAGGATTGTTCTTCTACTCAAGGAGCTTCTTCCTATCACATCTAAGCCTGACATTGGATACCTACAAGCCTAGCATTGCTGAAATTCGACGTCGCTGCCATAACTGCGCTTGGTTACGTTTCGCTGATCTGCGTGCGTTCTGCAGTACCCGATCTTGACAATTATCATGGGGCTCTTGTAGAGCATGGAGTAAGCTACATTTCCATAAAAAAAGTTTCCAAAGTGATCAACTCTAGCTCTAGATATCTGGAAAAAACCAGGCCTGGGTCAAAACCCTAATCCATGAAGCCATAGCCATCAAGGTGCAAGCTCATTTTTCCTTCAACTTCTCATTCCTTTCAACTGAGGGCACACACTGCCACTCCTATCTGAGTTTGAACTCAGTTCCCAGCAAAATTAACACTTCAAATCAACAAGCAAGAAGAAGATCAAGCACTGACATTCAATACTAAGCTCAAGAATAGTATCTATTGATACTCAACTAGTGTCAGTTGACACTAACCTCCTTGTGACACTTCACAAATCCCCCTTGCTGGTCTTTTCTCAGTTAATTGGAGCTGCTCAACATGGCAGAACTTGAGCAAATAGCAAAGTTCAATGGAGAAGGCTTCCATGCCTGGAAGGAAAAGACCATGTACCACCTGATGCGAAAGGACTTATGGGACTTGTTTGAAGATGATGTAGATAACAAGAAGGAAGATGATGAAGATAGGTTCGTTGAAGAAGACCAGTTCAAATCCAAAGAATGGAAGAAGATGAATAATAAGGCACTAGGCATCATTGCTTGGGGATTAAGTGATGATGTGCTACATCATATATTTGGCATTAGAAATGCTAAAACCGCCTGGGAGGAACTTGATAAAATGTTTGGTACTCGAGCAAAGAATTCAAAGGTAAAACTTCTCATGCAGTTTTATAAACTGGATATCAAAGACAGTGATTCTATGACCATACACATTAATAAGTTTAAGAGTTTAAAAACTCAACTTGCATCTCTTAAAAAGAATATTGAGGAAGATGAAGCAATAGCCGTACTGCTTGTAAGTGTAAACAAGGATCCATATGAAAATCCTGTGTCCACTTTGAGTAATGTTCCAAGCCTCACATTTAAAGATATTGAGCACTCACTACTCGATGAAGAAGGCAAAGTAAAAACCAAGAATGCAAAAGACAATGTCTCATCATCTAGGGACAATCTTTTGTACACCAAAGGAGCTGCTGGACCTAAAGGAAGAGGTCGAGGATTCATCAACAACAATAACAAGGATCGGATTACATGTCACTATTGTGGTAAGACTGGCCATGTAGCCAGTGAATGTTTCCACAAGAAGAGAGCCCAAAAATTGCAAAGTGATCATCACCAGAACCAATACATGGAAGAAAGAGAAGAAGAAGAATATGCTTCCGCTACCATCAACAACTCTGACAGATTGTTTTGAAGAACTTTCATTATATCTTTCATATGTTTTTCCCATAGTGGATCTTTCTTTTCCTTAGTGAATTTGATTTGTACAACCCTTGCCAAGATGTAAAGTCTCAAGCTTTAACTTGACTAGGCTGCATATGAGCTAGTCTTCCGGGCCATGTTATCATGAAGGGGGGGCAAAGCCAGCAAGTGTAGGGACTCATCATTTGAGGGGGGGTGTTGAGAAATAGACAAATGATGTATGCTCCAAGAGGAGCTGTCCTGAATCCCATATGCACAGTGGGGAGAGTGGAACAACTCAAAGCCTATAAAGCATTGTACTTGACTATGAAATGAACACAATATCATGATGCTTTGTACTTTCAGTTAAGTGTCTGTCATTGTCGATTCTACACAAGATTGTGTTTATGAGTCCAAGCTAATCTATCTTGGAACCTAATTCACTTATGTAATAGTTTGTCTCTACTTGTCCATGTCATTATGAACTTGGTTTACATCTTTGATCCCCCATAGCTTGTGTCATGTCCTAGATCCACATCATTTAACATTGACAAGTTAGTGGCTATCTTTAGTGAAAAGATGTTGCCTACAACTAGTCCTAATGTTCCAAACCCTCCTTTGACCGAAGAGCAACCCAAACCCTCTATTCCAAAGGTGGTAGGACAATTTGAGATTGGGGAAACTTGTCAAAGGCCAAAGATTTTATTCTACCCACTTCATTTCAACCTCAGCCCCATCAATCAAAGGCATATTCTCAGCCACATGGGCAAGATCCATATGATAGGGTTCAAGCAAGCTCTAGGCATGAAGAGGACCTCCATGGTTGTAATCCATTTTATAAACAATTCTATCCTCAACCAAATATTAGTGGGCATGAAAAAGGGCATGTGAATTTAGTCCCAAACTCCTATGGACAGCAACAACACAATTCTCATACTCAAGTTTAGCCCAATAGGCCAAGCCCTTTATCCAATCATGGTTGGTCTCAACAAAACAGTGGGTAGCAACCACCATTTAATACTCCTATGCATGGACAACATCAAGGGTACCATGGACAACCTTCCAATATGGGAAACACTTATTTCCAGCCTCAAGGACATTATTTTCGGCCACAAGGTTATGGTATACAATATGGACAACAAACCCCATATGCACAAGGAACTTGGAATAATGAATTCCCTAGGCAAGGCTCATTTGGTAACTCTTTTGGACAGCAACACCATAATGGACAATAGCGCCACAATGGACAGCCACCTAAATATGAGAGAGAGTATAAAGAGAAAATTGTCATCTCAAATTTCAAAGGAGAGAATCCTTCACCCACAGAGTTGGAGTGGTTTGACAAATTGGAGATGTACTTTTCCCTTTATCCAAGGCCCAAAAATGCCAAAGTGAAGTTTGTAGCCCTTCATTTTGAAGGCTATTCACATACTTGGTGGAGATATATGACAAGAATTGGGCATAACTTCTTATCTTGGGAAGCACTAAAGAATCCTATGATTGAAGTCTTCGTCTCTCCCATTGAAAAAGAGTGCTTGGAAAAGAAATGGTATGCCCTTGAGCAACATGGTCTCTCAATTAGAGAGTATTCAAATCAGTTTTTAAAACTATCAATGTATGTTCATGGAGTCTCCGATAGTGCCAAATTGAACAAGTATATATTTGGTTTGGAGTCTACCTTATCAGCCGAAGTTGGAGCCATGAAGCCTACATCTTTGCAAGCTACCATTCAATTGGCTAAGCATTATGGGCAGAAATTCAAGAGTTTGCAGCCAAAAACAGGGCATTTATTTCAGCCTACACAGTCCCCAAAGACATTTGGCCATTATGGACATGTAAGGACTGATTTTCAGCATGGTGGGAAGCCAATAAATGTTCACAGCAAGATACCAACTTTCTCCACTGTTTATGGACCAAAATAGGGCAACAATTTCAGATCTAATGCTGAAAATAAGTTTGATGGAAAAAGGACTGATATTAGTGCCAAAATTTTAGCCCCTATCCAAGGCAAGCATGTGTCTAATAACAAGCTCAAAGAAATGTATGCCAAAGGACTATGCTTCAAGTGAGGGGAGAAATGGTCACCCGACCATAAGTCCAAGTGTAAGGCTAAGAATTTGAAGGCTAGCATGATTTTTGAAGATGATTCTGATGCTGAACCTATTGAGGGAAGTCTAGCACAGCTTGAAGGCTCTACTACTCAAGAAGAGATGCATGAAAATGAAGAGAGTATCCATGATGAGTTTTATGACCCAATGGATGGCTTTCCTTTTGATCCGGGTAGTCATTACATGGATGATTCTTGGACTGATTTACATCCCTCGCTATGTTCCATATCAAATGATGCATGGAGTAGTTCAAGAGGGGACAATACCCTATGCCCCAAAGGCCAAATCAATGGAAGGACCGCTCACATACTCATTGATACAGGCAGCACATATAACTTCATTAATTCCAAATCACTCAATGGGCTGAATTCGAGTACACATGATATGCCTTCTTCCCTCAAAATCCAAGTGGCAAATGGAGACTTTGAAAATAGCAATCAATTCTACCCAAATCTTCCTATTACTCTATCTCCATTGTGCACTACATCAGTGAGTTTGATCGCATTAGAAATGGGTCCCATTGACATTATACTTGGCTGCAATTAGCTGAAATCTTTGGGTAGATTTACTATGGATCTTAACAAGGTGGAAATGGAATTTCAATGGTGTGGATAGCAAGTAACTCTACATGGTGTTGAGAAGAAGAAAATGGAGGTGATCAGCCCCAAGAAGATAAAAAAGGAGATAAATGCAAAGGCATGCATGTTCACTATCCTTCTTTCGAAGATTGATGAGGATCAACCCTCTTCTCCTACCAATGACATAGATCCATGTCTTTGCAAGTTGTTGAAGGATTATGATGATATTTTTTAGCCACCTACTTCTCTTCCTCCCAAAAGAGAAGTGGATCATCCTATAGACTTGCTGCCCAACACCAAGCCTATTAACAAACCACCATATCACCTCTCCAAAGTGAAAAGGGAAGAGCTAGAGCACCGAGTGAAAGAGCTATTAGAAATGGGTCTCATCAAGGCAAATCAATCACCTTTTGCCTCTCCGGTCCTTCTTGTAAAGAAGAAAGATGGCTCTTTTCGCATGCGTATCGACTACTGCGATCTTAACAAGGTCACTATCAAGAATAGGTATCCAATACCTAGAATAAATGACCTCCTAGATGAATTGAAGGATGCTAAGGTTTTCTCCAAGATTGACTTGAGATCGGGGTATCATCAAATACGCATGAAGGAAGGGGATGAGTTTAAAACAACCTTTAGGACGAAAAGAGGCCTCTATCAATTCGTGGTTATGCCTTTTGGTTTATCCAATGCTCCAGCCACATTCCAATCTCTTATGAATAAGATACTTCATCCCTTGCTATTTCGGACAGTTTTGGTGTTCTTTGATGACATTTTTATCTATAGCAAGAACAAAGAGGACCATTTACAGCATGTAAAAGAGGTCTTTGATATATTGAGGAAGCACAAACTATTTGCCAAGGCAACTAAGTGTTCATTCATGACAAAGGAAGTTGAATACTTGGGTCATATAGTGGGAGAACATGGAATCAAAGTGGATCCTAAGAAGGTGCAATGCGTCAAAGAATGGCATACTCCAACTAATGCCACTTCTCTAAGAGGCTTTCTTGGGTTATCATCCTTTTACCGTAGATTTATGAAGAATTATGCTCATGTTGCAACTCCTCTTACCAATCGGCTGAAAAAAGAGGCCTTCTTTTGGGATGAAATCGCCGACAAGAGCTTTAATGAGCTAAAGCAATTGCTTGTTTCAGCACCAATACTAGTTTTCCCTAATTTTTCCAAGACTTTTACCATCTACGTGGATGCTAGTGGTAGAGGTTTAGGGGCTGTTTTGGTTTAGGAGCATGGTGTCATTGGATTTGAGAACAGAAATTTCGATGATAAAGAGAGGGAGATGCATGTGAACGAGTAAGAGATACTTGCTATTCTACATGCGATCAAGAAATGGCATCATTATCTTTATGGAACACATTTTAAAGTCAAAAGTGATCATAGGGTGTTGAGGTATTTTCTCTCACAGCCCAACCTTTCTTCCAAGCAAAAGAGATGGCTGGCTACCTTGCAGTCATATGATTTTGAAATAGCAGACATGGCTGGAAAGGATAACATTGTGGATGATGTGCTATCTAGAATGTGGGCATGCAATTTATCTACAATGTCTACAATTTATAAGGATTGGATAAACGAGAATTTCCAAATTTCAAAGTGCATAATGGACTCTTATGGTTTAAGGGTAAAGTGTTCTTGGTTCCTAATAGTAAATTCAAGCTGAAAGTGCTCCATGAGATGCACTCATCACCAATGGCTGGTCATTTGGGTCTTTTCAAGACCTTTGACAAGGTCCATAAAAGTGTTTATTGGAAGGGCTTATGGAATGACGTCAAGGAGCATGTATCCAAGTGTTTAGAGTGCCAACAAAATAAGGAATCCACCTTATTACCAACCGGACTCCTTCGGTCTTTACCTATTCCTACATGCAAATGGACCGACAGTTCCATGGACTTTATAATGGGATTACATACTACTAGTCATGGATGGAATAGTATCTATGTGGTTGTTGATAGATTGACTAAATCAGCCCACTTTATTCCAGCCAAAATACAATATTCAGCAAGGCAAGTGGCTAAGCAATTTATGGAATGCGTATTCAAGCTACATGATATGCCAATGAGAATAGTATCGGATAGAGATACAAAATTCAAAGGCAAATTTTGGAGAAGTCTATTCTCTTCTATGGGTACTTTTCTCACTCCTAGTACAGCCTATCACCCCCAAACCGATGGGCAAATAGAGAGAGTCAATCAATTTGTGGAAGTGTACCTTAGCCATTATTGTCATGACACACAAGCTTTATGGGATCGTTGGATCCACCTTGCTAAATTTTGCTATAACAACATGTATCACATGAGAATAGGTATGTCCCCATTTGAAGCACTTTATGGGTACAAAGTCCAAATCCCATCAATTTTGTTTCATGAAGATATCAACCCCCAAACAAAGGAAGAGTTGGAAAGGATGGAGATGCTCATGAGACAATGTAAGGACAGCATAAGGAAAGCACAAGAAGTAATGAAAGCCTATGCCAATGAGAAAAAAATACATTTGGACTTCAAAGTTGGAGATTGGGTATTTCTTAAAGTTCTAAGACACAGTATGCTTCATTGAAGGGTGGGACACTAAGCTTGCTCACAGATTTTATGGACCATATTTGGTAGTGGACAAAGTTGGAGAGCTTTCTTATAAGCAGCAACTACCTTGTTCCACTAGAATACATGATGTATTTCATGTTTCATAGCTTAAGAAGTATGTTGGACCTGATGTGCAGGTATTGGAAGAGTTGCCACCAATGGATGAAGCAAGACTTGTCATATATGAACCTGAAAGCATTATTGGAAAGAGAGAAAAGTGCTCAGAAATTGTACTCTTACTAAGTACCTCATTAAGTGAAAGATCCTACCTATAGAGGAATCTTCTTGGCAACCATCCACTTATGTGAATGTTTTTCCTTGGTTATTTTGCAGGATGATACATGACAGATTGTGCAGGGACAGCTTGCTGTGAGATATTACTGTCGGTAATAAAATTATCCTGACTTTATCAAAAATTGATTTTGATGTTATGGAGTGATATTAGGGATTGTATACTTCATTTCTATACCTCATTGTGTCATTTGGACCACTCTATCAAAAGTTATGACAGTTTTGTTAAATCAGCCCTATTTGGACAGTAGCCAATTTACTCACAGTTTGGTATACATAAAGGTCTCTCTTACATGGAAAGTGCTTTCCTATCATATCAGAGCTACATGGGCATGATTACTATCATCCTTGGCATGGATTTGGTCCATTTATCCTTGGTTTTGAGGACAAAACCATCTTAGGACGGGATGGTTTGTCATGAAGGAAAAATACCTTGATATTTTTTGTACTTTGGAATCATGCTAATTCCATACCTTGTAATTTCTAGCCCTTGTAAATTCAGCCCTTGCCTATGTAAATGTGCCCTTAATTTTGGAGATGAGAGATTAGGATAAAGAAACCATGGCTCTCATGTATTTTTGGAACTCTCATCATTAATACATGGCAAGATGTCTTGGTGCAATAGTTCTCTTGTTATTTCATGTCTATTCCAGTTTTAGTTAGATTTATTTTTGTGGTTAAATGCTTCATTACACGTGGAGCTCAAAGTGAGCTTCATTTTCATAAAAAAAGTTTTTGAATCTAAGTTCTCTAGCTCAAGTTATGAGAAAAATAGTGACGTGGCCAATCTATCGAGAACTAAGGCAGACTCATGGCTGCTGATGTGATGGTGTCTAGCTGGTTGAGAGGGATGGAAATCTAAAATGACTCAATGCTAATGTGGGAGGGGTCCCAAATGACCCTCCCAAGCTCCCTCTTGAAGGTTAGAGGCAATGGTAATGCTTATGCTTCACAAGAAGCAAAGAGACATGGCTGTCATGTTTCCAGCTTGAAGTGCTCTTCCAAAAGAGCTCAAGACACACTCAATAATGCCCCAGCTCTACCTTGATGAGGTTCAAAGGTGCCCTGAAAGATACCAAAACAAATGAGATCAAGACAAACCTCAATGAAGAGTTGCCATGGCTACCATAGCTGTGAGCTTTCAAGTCAACTACTGCTCCCCTGCTATGCAAGCTCTTGCTCTCGAATCCCAAGCTCTGATACCAATTTGAACTGCACAGATCAAAGAGAGAACAAAGCTTCAATGGTGGATGCTATGCACGAGAGAGAGAGAGAGAGAAGAGAGAATGATACAGTGTGTGGGTACAATAGTGTATATATTTTGGTTTTCTAGATAGGTATATAATACATAGAGTACAATGCCGAGTAGGCATGCCCAGTGGTCAAGTACATTGCCCTTTATTCCCAACACGAGAGAGGGAGAGAGGGAGTGTGAGAGGAAGGAAGTGTGTGGGAGAGAATGAGGGATCGTGGAAAAGCTCTTCTTCTCCTCTCTTCATCTTCATCATCTTCTTCTTCTTCTCTTTTCCCCTTCTTACATGCATGGATATGGAGGTTGAAGCTTAGAGCTTGGAGATAGAGTTTGCTTGAGGTCGCATCTTGAATCATGGAGCCATTGGTGGATTCATGGGAGGAGGTACTCAATCGGATTCAAAGGTAAGCTCACTACATTGGTGTGTGGAAGAGTGTACACAGCTATGTGAGAGGTAGCCATAGCTCTTGCCTTGAAATGCTTGAAGCAATAAGTGGTCCATGGGTCTTAGCGGTTTGCGTGCAAGGGCAATGTCAACTTTCATTGATGATTACTCACATAAGGTTTGGGAATACCCCACAAAGTAGAGGTGTTAGCTTATTTTGTTGAGAACTAGTCTGGGTATAGGCTAAAATACCTATGATCTGACAATGGGGGTGAGTATGTATGTAAAGCCTTTGAGCAATTTTGTGATAAGAGGAGTATTAACCATCAGTTGACCACCCCATATATCCCACTCAAGAATGGTATAGCTGAGCACATGAACAAGACAATCCAAGAGAGAGTCTGTAGTATTCTTAACTAGACAAGCTTACCACAATACTCTTGGATAGAGGCAATTACTACTGCCATACATTTGATTAATTGATTCCCATATACTACTCTTAACTATCAGGTCATAAGGAGGTATATTCTAAAAAACCTCCATCATGTGCTCATTTGCATGTCTTTGGTTGCGAGGCTTTCTGCTATGTTTCCAAGGTCAAGTGTAATATGTTGGATCCTTAGTCTGTGAAATGCATATTTCTTAGTTATGGGGATGTAAGTGAGATGGGTTATGGCCTATGGGATCCATAGGCTCGAAAGGTCATTTGTAGTCATGATATTATTTTCTATGATGAGAAAATATATAAGCGACCTAAGCAGGTCATTGAGGTACGCAAGGTGATATTTCAAGAGGAGCCTCCTATTACTGAATAGCCAACTAGATAGCCTGCCACAATTAATGCTCCAATGGTCCAAGACCATAATGTTAAATAGGATATATAGACCCCATTGCCTATTTTGTGGCGCTCTACTAGACATAGATGTCAGCATGAGTGGTTTACACCCTCTATGGATTATGTTATGGTGACAAATGATGGTGAGTCTCTTACCTATGATGTGGCCATATGTAGAGGTGATAGTTACTCTTAGGAGAGGGCCATGCAATCAGAGTATGATGTGAGTATGACTCACTACAGAAAAATCATATGTGGGACTTGGTTTCTTTGCCTAGTGGAAAGCATGTTTTGCCATGCAAGTGGGTATACAAGTTGAAGAGTGTCCTTGGCTACCCCAAGCCAACTTATAAGGCCAGATTGGTTGTTAAGGGTTTTAAGAAAAAGCATAGTATTTATTTTGATGAAATCTCCTCTCCTATAGTCAAGATGACTACCCTAGGCTTAGTTTTGGCCTTGGTTGTATAGATGGATCTGGACCTCTATCAAATAGATGTCAAGATAGCTTTCTTACATGGAGACTTGCATGATGAGATTTATATGCATCAACCTAAGCGGTTTGAGAACATAAGGAGGGAGCACCTAGTGTGTAAGTTGAGAAAGAGCCTTTATGGCCTTAAGTAAATATCTAGGGAATGGTACCACAATTTTGATACTTACATGCACTCATAGGGATATACTCGTAGTGATATGGATCTGTGTTTATACATGAAGAATGCCCATGATGGCAGCCTTATGATTTCAGTACTCTATGTGGATGATATGTTGATTGTTCGGGTGCTCATGATGAGCTGGATGCCTTGAAAATTCAGTTCAAGAATAGCTTTGAGATAAATAACATGGGATAGGCAACGCATATTCTTGGGATACGCATCATGTACGATCGCTCTAAGGAGCTCCTTTACTTATTGCAAAAGGAGTACACTTAGAAGATCCTTGAGTAGTTTCATATACAAGATGTTGACCTATTGGTTATCCTTTACTTTCTCATGTGAAGGTCAATCAAGCCAATTATCAGTAGTCTAAGGAGCTTCTTTACTTATTGCAAAAGGACTACACCTAGAAGATCCTTGAGTGGTTTCATATACAAGATGTTGAGCCTATTGGTTATCCTTTACCTTCTCATGTGAAGCTCAGTTAAGCCAATTATCAGTAGTTTGATGAGAGCAGAAGACTGAGATGGCCAAGATCACTTATGTATCCAGAGTGGGCAAATTGATATATGCCATTATAGTCACTCGTTCTAATATAGCATTTACAATGAGCGTTATGGCATGCTATATGGCTACACCTAGGAGGCAACATTGGAATGGCGTGAAGTGCATCATGAGATACCATAAAGGCACTATAGATATATGCATATGTTATGGTGGCCAAGATACAAGAGTCATGGGGGGTACACTAACTCTAATTATGTAGAACATGCAGATAGTGGAAGCCCATCTCTAGCTATGTCTTCACCTTTATTGGAGATGCTATTTCTTGGATGTCTAGGATGCAAAAATACACAACCCTTATCTACTATAGAGGCAAAGTATATTGCAACCACTAAGGCTTGCAAACAAGGAGGCTCTATAGTTAGGCTATTTGGTCATCGCAGACCTTGGTATTACTAATATGGTCCCTACACTACATTTGGATTTTATGAGTGCTATATTTAGTTGGCTAAGAATAAGGTCTTCTATGAAAAGAAAAAGTACATTGAGATGCATTACCACTTTATCAGATAGGTCATTGAGGATAAGTCCGTCGAGCTCGGCAATTGACCAAAATCTTGCAAATCTACTCACTAAAAGTCTCTCAGCAGAGTGTTTTGCCTTCCTTACAAAGCTAATGGGTATTGGATGAGATAAAATCTTTCCTCATCCTGTTGTACTTTATGTATATTTGTACTTTATTAATTTTTTCTTATTCTCTCCTTACTAGGGACACATTCGCCTTTAAGTGGGAGGTTGTTGGGGGTAAAGGCACTTATGCCTATGCCACCCATATATTCACTACACTTGACAGTACCCACATACTTGTATACTGCATGTGGTAGGTGCCTATCACTGCCACGTCATTCTTTATTCTTTCAGTGATATTTGAATAAGGGAAGGCTGATCCAATATTGGTTTTTAGAGTTTCCATATCTTGACTCTCTCTCTCTCTCTCTCTCTCTCTCTCTCTCTCTCTCTCTCTCTCTCTCTCTCTCTCTCTCTCTCTCTCTCTCTCTCTCTCTCTCTCTCTCTCTCTCTCTCTCTCATGACATAGCTCACTCTTCCATTGCTTTTGCTTGCTCGTCTCTCACTCAAGCTTCTCCCTTCAAAAAAAAATATAGGCTTTTTGGCCATAAGCTCACCATATCCAATGAGTACTAGCTATGTGGCTCTAGGTGAAAACTTTATTTTGTTGCCAGTATTAATGAGAAAAGCTATACATCCAAATATCTTTAGATGTGATAAGTCAAGAGAGTGGCCAAATCCCAATTCATTGGGAGTGTCATTGTGAAGAGAGGTATAGAGTATAACTTGTTTTAGAGATAAGCTACTATAGCAATAGCTTCTTCCTAATATTCTTTGCCTAGATGGGCCACAAAGAGCATGGCTCTTACCACATTTAAATGTGTACAATTCTTTGTTCAGCAACTCCATTGTGTTGTGAATGACATGGTGTAGTGAGTTCATGATGAATTCCAAAAGCTTTGCAATGATCCTAAAACTCATTTGAGGTGTATTCTCCTCCATTATCCATTCATAGAGCCTTAATTCATAACTCATGCTTAGTATCCACTACTTTGTACCCTTAACACTTTGAAAACATGCGATTTCTTTGTAAGAAAATATCCCACAATATATTTGATATAATCATCTATTAACACCATGAAATATTTTGCTTCTGTGAGAGAAGTGGGATTAATTGGACCACAAATGGCAAAGTGTACAAGTTGAAGGGGTTGAGATGTAACTAGGTGAGATTTAGAGTAAAAATAGTGAGTGGCTTTGCTGAGAGCACAAGCTTGATAGAAGGGAAGATGAGAGAGAGATGATGGGATGCCTAGGTTAAGCCTTTTGTGGGTGGACCCTTTAAGGACAAGTTCTCCTAGAGGACATGTTGAGAGGCATGACCAAGTCAAAAGTGCCATAGAAGAGAGTCTTGAGATGAGCTTGTGAAAAAGAGTGATGTGGCATAAGTAGGAGCCTTTCTAAAAGGTTTAAGGATTGAGTAACCAAGAGCATAAAGCTTCCCTAATTTGGGACAAGTACATTTGATAGAAGGTGAAATTAGTTGGAAAATACAATGTTCCTTAAAGAAGTGAGAAGTGAGAAAGGCTTGAGAAATTAGCTCATTTTCTTGTTGGGCATGTGATGGAGATGCCACTATCCAATACCCATGAGTGAGTGGTAAACTTTTCTTATGCCGAGGAACACACTTCCTTGATGGTCACCATGAATAACCACAACTCTGCTTCACTTGTATTGGTTGGCTCCTTCCCTTTAGTCTTCATTGTATCATTCTTTTTATCTACCCTCTTGACAAAACAATTTGCAATTGCATGTCCTTTTTTATTACAATAGAAGCACTCTCCTTGAAACTTTTTCTTACCAACCTTCTTCTTTTTTGTCACCATTAGTAGAGGAATCGCCTTTACCTCTTTTGCATTGACGAAGAATGCAATATCTCTACTATTGCTACCTTCTTGGGCTTTAAGCTACAACTCCTCCTCCATTCGAAGTGCACAAAATTCCTCAAACATCAAAGCTTGGGGGTCTCATTTGAATACTTAGGGCAATTACTAGTCCATCAAACTTGAACTAGCTCCTCATCACTAGTCTTTTGTATCCTAACACTAGCCATATAGATGGTCAAGCATATTCTTGATCTGAGTGATGAATGCTTCGGTTGTCTCTCCTTCAACAAACTTCTATGTTGCTAGTTGATTCTCCAAATTTTTAATCATTGCTTGATTTTTCATTTTATACTGACTCCTAAGTATATTCCAAGCCTCTAATGTCTTGGATGTATGTTGAATCAAGGTCAAAACATTGCCAAAACAACTTATAACTAAGGTATACAATACATGTGTGTTCCTTTGTTTCCAAGCTCGTAGAAGATCTGCATTTAAAGGAAACATAACACTCAAATTTGATGGTTCGAGGGTAGGCTGCGGTTTTGGATTAGTCGCCAACACCGACCCAAAAGCTCATAAGAATCAAGGATAGTTGTAATTCCAAACTTCCACAAAGTGTATTTTGTACTATCTATATTGTCTTCATTGATGGTTGGTGGGTGAATCCTCATTGTTTGAATTGCTAATAAATAGAAAAGTACCACCACCTAATGCACCAGCACCGCTCCTTGATGTAGTAGAAGACATTTTTCCTCTTCATTGTTGAAGCCCTTGCCTCTTGCATAATCTTCACTCTTGAGAGCCCCCTAGGCTCTAATACCATGTAGAAATTACTCGGTGCAGTGGAGAGAATCTAAGCAAGGAGTAGAGGACACACAACAAATATGAGAAAAATAGAAACAACTTTAATTTTAAATGAATTGATATAATCATGGATATGTCCACACGTGTGCTTTCACTGTGAAGATTAGATGGCAATCTAGACAGATGACAAGCAAAGATCTTAAGGCTAGCTAGAAGAACTCTAACTAGGTGAAAGATAGATTAACATGCTTTAGAGGGGTCTTCCTTTTATAGCCCGAGAAGGTAGTCTAGTCAGCTTGTCTGACCATATTATGAACCTTCCCTAGTCAGATAGGGAATATTCTAGGGATCCCTAATAAAATTCCACACCCCGTAACTTGATGCATTGTGCCTCAAGTTGCTACCATCATAACTAATCTATCTAACCCAAAGGCTAGATCCACAAAGGTCACATTTTTTTCCATCTAGTCACATAGACCTCATTTGACATACAAGTCAAGACCCCATGCTCACACATGGCTTCTCCTCGTAATGGGGGCCTTACAACTTAGATCACCATGAATCATTGGTTGCATGTTATGAGGGTGGGGCATTGAGTATATCTAACATTTACCTTGTGGATTTATCGATGTATTGTGTGTGAGTATGTGTGATGTCATCCCCTTGAGATTATTGTAACTCCTTGTAAACACGTCTTGGAATTTCTTTAGGAGTATGGTGAGCTTACTCTCATCCTTTTCTAAAAGACCATCAATAATATACATGGGTTTAGGAGTCTCTTCTTTCTTGGCAAAACTCATCTCCCTGATCTTTGCGGGTCTCTCAATTGGTTCACTCGATCTTCATTCTCGTTTGCTCTCAATAGAATGACCGCCTAGTCCCCCCTTCTTGTATTGAGTGAATCTTTTCAATAGATCTTGTGGCTTCTTCTAGTTATCTTTGTCAGAGTCTTGGGCCTTCCAAGTTTCCTTCAACTTTCTCCTCCTTAAATGCATTGGCAATTTTATGCTTTATTGCTTAGATGGAGTTGGCTGTGGAGTCTTTGGGTCAGAATTTGTATTATCATTTGACTCTGACCTCATCATGTTCAATTCTTGAAGTGATTCCTTGTCCCTCCTCTCATGCTTGTTTGACTGAGGACGTTAAGAGCTAAAATGAGGTCAAAGAGCTGAAACCCTATTAACCTCCCAATGCTCTAGCCATTGTAGCTTTGACTTGACTTTTACCACTCTTGTGCAATTTGTTATTGGTTTTACCATTAGAGTCATATTCTCTAAATTCATCATCTTCCTTATCTTTGCTCTCCTCGTTTATAAATTATTCTTCAAGATCACTAATCTCTTCTTCTTTAGGCTTGTTGAGCTTCATTAACGATTTGACCAACTTGGCATGATAATCAAATAAAGTTTGTTAACTTCCATTCCTATTGTTGAAGTAGTTCTTTGAAGGTCAACAAGTTGTCCTTGAGGCACCATTGCCACTATGTGAGGATCTTTCTCAACTCCCAAAGTTTGTTGTTGGTAGGAATGATAAACCCCATGACATTAGGTTGAGATGGTCCTGGGTTCATCATTAGGACAAGTATTGTTAATTCTATTGTGCTAGGTTTGGCCAGATGTGTGGTGGGCTTTTCTTCACTTGTTGCTAGACTCAATTTTCACTTGATTTTCTATAGTCTTCCTCCTCTTCAAAGGGTAGGTTAAGTGTGGCAAGAATGTGTATCTAGTCTTGCTCGTCTTCATCAAGACATGGAATGTGGTTTTCTAGCTTTCCATCTCCACCCTTAATGCATCTCATCTGTTTCCTAAGAAGATTGGTTTGCTACCCTAGTTCTCAATGAGTCAAGCATTTCACATCCAAGGGAAACCTAAAAGTAAGTCGTAATCTACTCCTTTCATGACTATGAAATTTACAATGAAGCTAATTTCCATAATAGGCCATCCAATCTTTCATTCTCCCTAGTGGTTGGGACCTTGTTGCTGTCAGCCATTGTAAGGCTAAAATGCACACCCTCAATGGGTGGATTTCTCCATGGTCTAAGACATTGATAGATTGATTATACTAACTCTTGCACCCATATCAATAATTCTTCTTCTCAATGAGTCACCTAGAGCTTCCAATGGAATAATGGCATGATGCTCAGCCGCTTCTAAAAATGTGTTGACTCCACAAGCTTTTAAGGAAGGATCACATAGTTTGGTGTTTGTGTTGTTTCCTTGGATTGCATGGTGTTGGTTCTTGCAATTTCGCCCCATCCTCTATTCATCATTTGAACACTTTCTAGAGGTGAGGGGTAAGTAGCGCATTAACAACCAAAGCAACATTGCTACATTGGTTGAAGCAAGTGTAGCAATGAGGTCAGACTCCACATCTTTACATTGAAACCAATTATTTGGTTGGTCTTGCTATTTGGCTCATTCCAATTTTAGGTGGGTCGAAAGCTCACTTTTCATGTCTTAAGTGAAACAATAGCATGGAGCTTAATAATCCTACAACACATACGTCAAATGTAGAGTACGTTCCTTAGCCTCTTGCACCCACTTATTGACTTTTTCAATTATTTCTAACTATTTCTTAGCATTAGGATACTCTTTTTCCTTTGAGGGCATAATGTTCTCAAATTGAGGAGTGGTAGTTGCACTCTCGGCACTAGACACAATCTTGTAGGTCATTTCAATGGTGGTAATCTTGCCACTTTATAACATGAGTTTGTCGGATGTTCTCTTTTTCCTCTTCTTAGCATTCTCCTTAACAATGTGGATGGTCTTGGAATGCTGATACTAATTCTTTGGCTCTGAGCTCTTATGATAACATTGATAGATATCATCATTGTATCCTTGTTGTAGATCATCTCTAATCTGAAGAGCATGGGGGGCACTTATGGGACAATGGCCTTACTGGTGATGACTTTCCACCTAGCACAATCAATATATATATGTCTTATTTGCATCTAGGGCACCATTTATTTGATTAAGTATCCTTGGGGGGTTCGGTTTTCTATGGACAACTTGAGGACATATATCCTAGTTGTTAAGAGTTCTATCATTTGCTGGGGTCCTTGAATTGCATTGGATCTCTCCCTCATCCTCATCCTCACCCTAACACCATGAGTAAAATGGGTTGATAATCCATGAGAACAGTGTTACCATCATTGCCATAGGTTACGTAAGGGTTTGATTCCTCTTCTTCAATTTGGTCCTCTATGTAGTGGGGAAGAGCATCGCGATGACTAACCATCAAGGTCATGGGTTGAGGTATGCCAAAGGGATTGATCTTTGCTCTTTGTGTTGCGCGTTTTTATTCAATGGGAGCTAAATGTGCTAGTTCTGTAGGCCTAGGGTAGTGCTACACCTTATTCTATTGTGGATATGGATTGTTATTGAAAGGGGTTGTGTAGGACAAGCGTGTGGCTATGGTTGTTTTAAGGTATCCATGAGTCTAGCTAGTTCACTTGGTGTTGTTTAAATGCTATGAGGAGGTCTTGTGCTACAGTAAGCTCTATGTCACTTCTTAATGATGTATCATTACTTCTTGACTTATATTTTTTGTCGTGATTTATTTCTCTATGCAAGTCATCATCATGCATGGCCTCATCCAAGACCATGTTCAAATCAAATTTATCAAAGGTCTAATTACTAGCCATGGCTTCATTGATGCATTCGTCTCTAATTCCTTTAAGAAATTCCTTTGTGATAGCCTTGGTGTTTGGCCTTTCAGCAAGAGGAACTCACTTGTATAGACTTTGTACCTTGGAGATGTATTCATGTATACTCTCATCCTTGTTTCTACAAGTTTATGAGGCACAAGATGAGGTTGTTTCGATATTTGGCTTTTGCAAACTGCATGATCAATAAATCCTTGAGATTAGAGAAGCTTCCTTTCTCATTTGCATCCAACCCCCTCAACCATGTCCTTTCTTTGTCACTCAAGCAAAGTCCAAGGCTTGAGCTTTCTTGTCATTGGTGGTGAGGTTATGCACCTCACATCCCCGCTCAAATTGCTCTTTGAAGCTATAGGGGTTATCCATAGCTCTATACTTTTCTATTTGCTTAGTGGCTAAGTGGTACCTAGAAGATGGTGTGATGCCAAGTCCAAGAATAACAATGAGTTGGCCATGTGTGTTTCAATATGGAGGGCATATGAATTATCTAACAATCTTTATTGTAATAGATCGAGTATTACCAAGTCACTAGATGATCTAGCAACATTTGCATTTGCAAGGGTTTTGTTCAACTTCAATTCACAAATTTAAACCCTAATTGAGCCTTGTGCTCAAGTAGGCTTTACTTATTCTCAAATAATATGCCTAATGTGATTCACATTATCAACTATGCATTGTGTTCAATCAGGCTTTTGTTGAAAAAACAATTTGTGAATACTCAAGCAAGCAATCCTAGTTTTATAGCTCACTTTCACAAGGCAATGATTATACATAAGAACTTTCTCTTGCTCACATCACACAATTCCTTACGATTATTTGTGACAACAAGGTCAACAATGCAAATCCCAAAACCCAAGCAAGTTGTCAACAAATCCTAGTAGTCCTTCACTTGTGATGCTTCCATGAGATTTAATAAACCCTCCATGAAAAAGGCTATGAGATGATAATATTGAGAAATTCAATTATTGATTCATGCCCTATGCCAAAGGATCCCTATGTGCCAAATAATTTGTGCAACAAATGATTATTATGTGTGTGACCCAAATGTGACTATCTCTAAGTGAGTAAGGATTAAGGCTCAAATCATGCGATGATGGGTTGGCCTTGTGACAACTGGTGTGGGTTATGCATGAGAGTTGAGAGGTTAAGTGTGTGACAATAGGATTGAGTTTATGTGTAGACAAGTTGAACAATTTAAGGGTGGATTGATTGACAAGTTTTAGGCAAGAACAAGTTGAAAACTTTATGTTTTGATGAGTTGATCAATTTGTGTATTGATGAGTTTATATATCGATATGTTGTTACAATTTTTATGTCAACAAGTTTCCTTGTGTCAATGGATTGACAAGTTTTGTGCATTGATAAGGTGATACTTTGAGTGTTGATGAGTTGAAAGTTCTTATATTGGTCGTTTGGCAAGTTTATGTGTTGAGTTGTATGTATTGATGCATTGGTTTATTTCTTGACAAGTTTCCTCACATTGATAGTTTCATGTGATAGCAAGTTTCCTCGTGTCAATAGTTTCACGTGACTGTTAGTTGACATGATACATTGACAAGTTTTGTGTCAATGAATTGATGAGCTTGTGTTTCGTTGAGTTGATTAGTTTTGTGTGTTGATGAATTGACAAGTTCAAGCGTTGTTGACATTGACAAGTTCCCTTGTGATGAGTTAACAAGTTGATGAATTCCCTCGTTGACATGTTTGTTTGTGTCTCGACGAGTTAATTTTATGTTAATGGGATTGATGAGTTTGTGTGTTGATAGGTTGGCAAGCTTATATTTTAGTGAGTTGTCAAGCATGTGTCAACACATTAATGAGTTGGTGAGTTCACAAGTTTGACAAGTTATGTCTTGGTTGATGAGTTGATAAATTGACAAGTTTCTTGTGTTGTGAGTTTCCAAGTTTATTTTTCCAAAAGTTGTCATTGATGAATTGATCGATTTCAAATTGACATGGATGATTTGTGTTGATGAATCAACAAATTTAAGTTATTTGTACCCATGTGTCGACAAGCTCATGTGTTGATAGGTTGACAAGCTGACAATTTACGAGTATTGACATGTTGATAAGTTAACAACTTATGTCTTGGATGTGAGTTGATAGGTTGACAAGTTGAGGAGTCAATAGGTTGAGAGTTGATGAGTTGGCAATTTGACAACTAATGAGTTGAGGGTTGCCAAGTTGGTAAATTGACAATAGATGAGTTGAGGGTTGACAAGTTGGCAAATTGAGAATTCACAAGTTGAGAGTTGATAAGTTGAGGGTTGACCAATTAGCAAATTGATAATAGACAAGTTGAGGGTTGATAAGTTGGCAAATTGATGATAGATGAGTTGAGGGTTGACCAGTTGGCAAATTGATAATAGACGAGCTGAGGGTGGATAAGTTGGCAAATTGATGATAGATGAGTTGAGGGTTGACCGGTTGGAAAATTGAAAATAGACTAGTTGAGGGTTGATAAGTTGGCAAATTGATAATAAATGAGTTGAGGGTTGACTAGTTGGCAAATTGATAATAAACGAGTTGAGGGTTGATAAGTTTGCAAATTGGCAATTGACAAGTTGAGGGTTGAAAAATTGTTGATCAGTGAGTTGAGATTGATGAGTCAGGTGTTGATGAGATTGGTGGGTTTTAATGTCAAAGATACACCCAAATTTTAATGTGCAAAAAAGACAACCACAATGACTGCATGGAGATGAAAGAGGAAGCAAGTCTCTATGTGTATGGCAACAGGCACGCCACAACTGGCATATCGAACCAATGCTAATTGTCATGTGCAATAGCTCAAATTCTTTTCATCACAATCATCGTTCTTAGCATTCGAAGCCATTGCCATCATCATTGCATGACGATTCATCATCCCTTTCATCACCATAATTCTGATCTTAATCATTATGATAGTTTCCACCATCATCTTTGTCTTTTTCACTCTTGTTGAACTAGGCAACTTCTTCATCTCTCTCCAACACTCCATCCCTCCTCCCCTTCTCCATCATCACGACATGAGGATGGCAATAGTTTTCTTCTTTTAATGATAAAAGGGAAGAATAATTTGTGGAGCTTTTAAACTGTCAATTGACTACAAGAAAGCATGTTGCATTTAATGACTAAAGAAGGAATCAATATTTACTTACACGAGCTTGCATATGGCTTATTGGATGTTGCATTTCATAGACTTTTGGTGGCACTAAATGTTTGATGTTTTTGAAAGCTAGATGACATATGATTTTTCACCATTTGCATCCAATTATATTGCACACATCGTAATTGACATATCATATTGATGCTTGCATGGAAACCATCACCTCCAATGCTTGCATAGAAAACATCATCTAAGTGAATGTGCTTAAATTTAGTCTACACGTGTGCAAGATTTTGATTATGTAAGTAGTTATTTTGATTCCTTTTGCATGCTTGTTTTTAGGACAAATTGATTGGTGCCCATTGTTGAGCTTGAGGTTCTCTTAGATGGAGATCATGGCATTGACAGGAAACTGGATATGGCTAAGAACGGGTGGAATGAGGTTTTCAATCTCTTTGCTAAGAGCAATGTAATGTATGAAGGTATCATCTTGAAGCCTAGTATAGTAACCTAAGGAGTAGAGTGTAGAAGGCTTCTCTCAAGGTGGTTGCATCCTACACTTTGAGTAAGTCAAGGAGGAGAGTACCCCTAGTACTCCTTGGAATCATGGCAATAATCCATTGGTACAAAACTTATGTTTGTATGGTTTATATTGTGTATATTAACATTACAAAATATGTTTATTTTGTTTCCATTGGTACAAACATTATATATGTATGGTTTGTGTTGTGTATATTAAAGTTTTGAAATATGTTTATTTTGTTTTAATTGCCTTAGGATTCAGTAAATCAATCTGATTATGTGATATTGGGGTATAGTTCTTGTTTGGTGGCTAGTTTGAAGTGGAGATGACCCTCAACTTGAACACAATGAATCAATGACCTAGCCCCAGGCATGTATCCTTCTTGAATGCTCGAACTCTTCAAAACATTGTGCAAAAAAATATGGAGAGGATCAAAGGAGAATGTGGATGTGACCCAAAAAGCTCTTCTAATTTGCACCAAGGCCACCTTTATGACTCACCTAGGAAAGTACCCTACAATTGGTGAAATTGAAGAAGCAAAGAAGGGCATGTATGTGGAAGGATACACTTATTAGAAGGACCGTTAGTGTAGAAAAAAGATTTTTGTTGGGATGTATGTGTTGGCATGGTTGTATTTATGCCTATACAAAATCTTCTTGTTCTTTGTTTAACAGGTATAATACTTTATTGAGTTCAATAAACTTGCAGCTTGGGATATTGCAAAATATTAATGTATACTTTTTTGGGTGCATCCTAGGATATCAATATGCTCTAGATAGTAGGATACTGATAAAGAGAAGTGAGCAAGCAAGCAAACAATTTTAAGCTTCCCCAAAAATGTTTTCAACCAAAACAAAAGCCTAAGAGCATTGGCAAGAAAATTCAAGCTACCCCAAAGTTGTTTTATGATGTTATTATAATATAGGATGCTCTATTGGTTTATTCTACATGCGCCATAAAGGGTGATTGAAAGTGCATGCATGCAGTAAAAAAATGTTCCCATGCAAGAAATCATTTGACCCATGAAATGTGGCCACAAGTTACTCATTAGCGATTGGATTGTCCAATTAAAGATCCCAATTTCAAAAGTAGTTATTTACTTGTGATAGCAATGAGTTTTGAACCCTCAACTTCATAAACATAAAGCCTTCCTACTATTTACCACTAGGTAATCACCTTTAGTTACATTTCGGATTGCATACATCCTTATGCATAGATTGTGCCTTCCTGCTACAAGCAATTTGTCAATGGCCAATAGGGGAAGGTAGGGGCCACCTATGTATGAACACCTTCATAATGCTAAGATACGTTTTGTGTCTATCCATCTTTTTAGACTCTTAGGCAGTTGGCTTCACACTTGTTTGATTGCATTTTTATGGGGGAAAAAGGGGCCTTTTCGTTCTAAAAGTGGCACTACTTGCTTTTAGACTTGTTCATGTCTATAAGCCATAAAATCACATATGGACTATAACATCATCCAAAAGTTGTGCAACTAGAGCTACCAATTGAGTTCCTCTTTTTATGAAAAGTTGCAAAGGGTTTTTGGTCCTCTATCATTTTGCTGTTAAACATAAGGTCTACCACTTGTACTCATTGAACAAGTGTGAACACCGTGTAAAGAATGCAAAAATTAAAATGCAAACAAATTAGGGTGAATGGGCCAATAGCTCCATGGGTCCCAAAACAAGGTAACATAAATTGGATAAATAGCTCTATGGGTCCATCATGATAGCTAGTAATGTGACAAAGAAGGGTGATTTGTTATGAATCTAACTTAAGCGATAGTTCACATAAATAGTGTCATATGACATAGTCGCATGTGCAATACTAGGTTGGAAATACCTCCAAAAATGTATTTTTCTAAAGAAAATGTACTATAGTAACAAAATATAAACTTGAAATTATTTGACTTTTTTAACATCATTTGATGTCACCTACCTACTTGAATTGTATTATCTAATGTTTAAAGAAACCGAAATATAAACTCTCCCCAAAATGAAAGACAGGGCCCTACATAGGTCTATTGACCTCCACAACGAAGAGAGTAACTTCAAGATTGCAACCCCGTGTAAGTTTACACTTTGGTAGGACCCATTGCTATAGAAGGAGAGAGAAGGACCATTGTTGTAGAATGAGAGGAGAGTCGTCTCTATAGAAGAGAGAGAACAATTGTGCAAGGAGAGAGACTCCTAGGGTTCACCAAGTACCCTTGTTTTGAGAGGTATTAGATCAAGTGGCTGGAGTTGCGCTTTTTCTAGAGTCAAAGTTCTAATGAACCTTCCATGCAATTTTAACCTTGACTATAATGACTCATGTGAGTCAAATAGACTTGCAGCTTTATATCTTATTTGCTAAATTTGTAATAACAAGGTTGGCCCTTCTTCTTTTAATACATCAATTTTTGAATGCTTCTAATTGGGCTTCATTCCAATCTCTCCACCCCTTAAGAGTAAGGAACGCGAGGGTTGCTCAATCGCATGACCTGAACCCTTGGTCAGCCACTTCTCATGGAGTTATCTTGTCCATTGAAGTGCTGCTCGTTGGAAAAGCTGATCCTTTCACCCTTGTATCATCTCGTCTCTTTGGTGGCTGGACAGGTGTGAAACGGGCCTTATCTCCTCTTTTCTACGTGAAACAGGTGGCCATGTGACCAAGGGCCCAAAAACGTAGGTATGGATCTCACTGGTTCACCTATTGCGTGTGGATGACACGTGGCATCGTACGGAAGCCCGCACATGTGCAAATTCTTTAGTTGTAGAAATGATAAAATTAAAAAATAGGTGTTCTTGAGCTCTCTCTCTCTCTCTCTCTCTCTCTCTCTCTCTCTCTTCTGCGTCTCTACCTCCCGGGCCCCGAGGCTCTCTCCTCCCGGCCCCCCTCTTTCGCTCTCGCGCTCGCGCACGGAAAAGGTCTCTCGTTCAGGTCTAGGCTCTCGGTCGCATAGCATGTGGCTATGGTGGATCGTGTGCACGCAGCTCAAAAAAGCTGTCTTTTCTCGTTATTTTTTATTTGATTTTATAAAGCAATGTTGGCCCTCGATCTGTCTGTCCTGGGTGCACTCTGAGAGAGAGATTAGAATAGTGAGAGAGTCTATTAGAAAAGAGGGAGATAGTTATTAGTGAGCGACTCGGAGAGAAGTATGGAAGTGAGACCGAGACAAAGAGAGCTCTCAAAGATCATATGTGGGCAGAGTGCATGCATTGATGCATTCAACTAAACATAGTAAGTCCCCTTTCTGACGAGCTCGTGCTGTTGACTGTGGGGCGTCTTTTGCAGCTAAGAGATCTAGGATTAGGTTTGGCCCATGAGAGGAACCTTCAAAGCACGGCGCTTCTCCTTGTCTTGAGAGAGAATGAGATGAGAAGCTGCATTTCGGGATCAACAGGGTGAGACCCCATCCCTCCATGCCTTTCAAGCAGCATCCCAATATCACCCCGGATGGGCATTCCGACAAAATGGCTCTGCCTCGACACGCTCTTGATGACAAGGATGACGATCAAGACGAGCAGGAAGAAGATGCAGCAGAAGATAGGATGCGCAAGGAGCGGACCTCTGCATTCGCACCTACAGGGGCCAAGAGAAGGGCTTCAATGGGATTGAGGAGGAAGGCTGTCAGAGCCCCCTCTGTGGCTAGCTCTTCCATGTGCAACTATTCCGTGCGTTCGTCGTCAGGCTTCCGCCTGAAGCGTGCATTTCTTGTTGGTCGTAGAGGCGGCCCTAGCACCCCTGTTCCGGGCTGGAAAATACTCGATGCTGATGGCAGGGCTGCTGATGCACCAGAGCATCGTACTCCAATTCATCACACCACGGTCTCGGCACGCAAGCTTGCAGCCACTCTGTGGGAGCTGCAGGAAGTTCCCTTTTCCAGAGGTGGGTTGAACAGGAACCGAGACAATGAGCATCATCATCATCATCATCATCAGCAGCAGCAACAGCAGGATATGCAGAAGTTCCGTCATACTGTGGATCCATCTGACAGACAAATGATTTTACGTGCACAATCCCTTTCACCTGCATCAAGCCGCATAAGTCATGGATCTCCCAGAAACATACATCACAAGGTGTTGTTTTCTCATTCCCCATTATGGGTATCATATTGGTGTTTAGTAGCAAGGAAGCGCATAGGGAAATGATAGCTCTGTTAAGAAGGCTTTTATTAGATTGAGCGTTATCTCTTCTGTATGTAAGTAGCTAACTGTTATCTGCTTGGTTTGATTTCGAATAGTTTGTGGAGAGTCATAAAAAGCACCAACCTGGTCTACGAGAACATGTAACTAGAACCCGCAGTGCCCAGGTGCTCAAATTACTGGAGAGACGCAGAGGGCACAGCCAAGCACAGGCTCCAAATATCTTTAAAGAGAATGATACTGAGGTAAAATTCAGTTTCTTCCCTTTAGATGGCATGCTCTCTCCTAACAACAAGTTTGTAGACATTGGTGTATGATCTATGCATGATGCGAAAACTTGTTGAATCTCATGTTGATGTTTACTCATTCTATGAGTCAGTGGGCTGGAAATGCAACTCCAAAAACGTTTGCTTGTAATACAAAGATGGCGTTGAGGGGTCTGGGTTCGGGACCGACCACAACTGGCGAGTTAATGAAGGTCCTCAACCATGTGCGGAATCTAGAGGAGCAGCACTCATCTAGCATGTCTCTGATAGCTTCTCTACGGGCTGAGCTCAGTCAGGCGCGTGCGCACATGCAGGCGCTTATGCTCGATGAGAAGGCTAATCGCAAGGAAGTTGAGAATACAATAAGAAGAATTCTAGAAGAAAAGGCTTTGTGGAGGGAACAACAAGAGGAGAGCATCAGGTTAGCTGTTCAATCAATAAGGCAAGAGCTTGAAGATGAAAGGAAGGCAAAGCACAAGCTTGAGTTGATTCACAAGAGGGTATCTCGGGATCTTCATGATGCTAAAAAATCTTTGGGTAAAGCTTTGCAAGAACTTGAAAAGGAACGGAAAGCTAGAGAGTTGATGGAAGATGTATGTGATGAACTAGCCAAGGAGATAGGGGAGGACAAAGCAAGAGTAGAGGAGTTAAAGCGTGAGTCTGTCAAAGTTAGAGAAGAGGTAGAAGAAGAAAGAAAGATGCTTCAGATGGCTGAGATTTGGCGAGAGGAAAGGGTCCAAATGAAGCTAATGGAAGCAAAGCTGGAATTGGAAGAAAAGAATGCAGCACTTGATAAGCTGAGAAATGAGCTTGAGGCTTTTCTCAAAGCAAAAAGAGCCAGCTATCAGAAGGATGAAGAGAATAACTCTGTAGCAGATGCATGGCAGGATGTACATAGAGATACAATAGATGCAGTTGTTGGGCAGAACTTGGGTGACTCATTTTATGCAAAGGAACCCAGAGTTCCAGGGCATACTTCAATGGAACAGGGGAATTTACGCAGGCAAAACTCTACCAATATTCAAGACCTAGATGAGGATTGCTCAGATTATGAGGATGATGGTGATGACCTGCATTCAATTGAGCTGAACAATGAGGCACTTGTGAATTCTCAATGGGAACATCCCTTTTTCCAACAGCAAGAAGTGAAAATTAAGGGCAGGAGGTCTACAGACCAAAGATTTTCAGCAGTGGGCATGTCAAA
The DNA here is from genome assembly GCF_053477565.2 of Lygodium microphyllum. Classification (NCBI taxonomy): domain Eukaryota; kingdom Viridiplantae; phylum Streptophyta; class Polypodiopsida; order Schizaeales; family Lygodiaceae; genus Lygodium; species Lygodium microphyllum. Next base: position 118,193,191 of record NC_141163.1, read on the forward strand.
GCCCTGGAAGCTGGAAAAATCTCATGGACTTGAACAAACAAAAAGCAGTGAAATTGAATCAAGAGGAAGATCAGATTCAGGTGAGAAGCAGATGTTTTGGGACAATTCACTGGATTCTCAGTGGATAGATCGAACCATTGAAGGTGGAGAGATGAGGAAGTGGAATCAAAGCCAGCAGGTTCCAAGAGATGGAAGACTGGAGACCAAAATTTTGAGGCAACTTGACACTGAAGAGTCACATATGCAGCAAATGCATGCTGAAAGCTTGACAGTTGATCCATTGCATGAGGATGTCTCAAAACATGGATCAACCGAAAGCAATGCCACTTGGCAGCATCGAGCACTTGGAAGCAGCGAAATGCATTTCAACTCAATTTTTGGTCAGCTATCAAATGCGGCATCCAGTCCAACTCGCAGATGGAGCAATTACTGGTCTTCGCCAGGTCCAGGGAGCCCACAACCAGGAAGGAATAGTAATGCCTCGGGTGAGATCCCAAAAGGTGTAAGGGATACTAGCTTGAAAGCAAAGCTTTTGGAAGCTAAGTTAGAAGGGCAGCAAGCTCGGTTAAGGGGAAAAGGCTTATGAGCTATGTGATATTTTTGAAGGCTAAATTGTTCTGCTTTGACAGAGAGAATTGGCAACAGAAAAGATATCTCAGGTTGTCTTGTCAAGGTGGAAGATGTGTTGTTTTTCCCTTTTGTACAGTAACGAGGCCGCTAAAGGAGCTATCTGCATATCTCTGTCAGTTCAGAACAGTTTAACCAGGTACATTTGCATTTGAAATTTTGGTAACAGTTCCATAGGAATTTTGACCTTGATTCTTGCACGTGCCTAAACATGTGGTTGGCATTTGTGCATCAAACACATGGTCCTGATAGACAATTCATCTGTAAGCATACCATGTCTGTTAAAAAATTCCTGACATGTGTTTTTACTGTTCAAATACTGACAGAAGCTCCGGTTGGTGTATCACTCTTGCTGTTACTTTTAGTTTCTCTGATGATCCACGTACTTGATCATGATGCATCAAAGGTCGTAACTGGCATCTGAGTGGGTTGTAGCTGCAAAAGTTTTCTGGAGTTAAGGAACATGAATGTAACGTTGGAATTTCTTAGTGTGGGCTTACTGTTGAAGTTCAGTGTAGGGTAGAGCCTCTAGCATCTCACCTTCAAGGAGTACACGGCTCAAACAAATGCAGGAGTATTTGCAATTCTGTTGCCAAACTTGTCTCAATTTATTTTACTTAAAATTTGTTATGCAAATTCTTTGGTTCATGCTTCTTGTCATGTCAGGCCTACACTTGTTATTGTAACTAAGGTATGCAGGTCATGTTCTAAGTAATACACTAAGAAGACGATTGAAGGGCATCGGTGGTTAGTGTCACTTAGGCGTAGGTTTAGGGTTTACGGTTTAGCACTAATCCCAAAAAGTGCAAAATTGAAAGATCCGAGAGAATCCAAATGTGGAGGAAATGGTCCTTCTCGTATATTCTTGTATTCATGATGAGGATAATGGTAATGGCTGTCGATATGAATTTTCACTGCACTCCAGCCTGGATGTACTTGCATCTTCTTGTCTGTCCAAGATGAACTGTTATTCAGCAGTCTTGAGCTGCGAATCTCTGAAGCCTCCAATGACTATTAACCATGGACTGAGAATTGATCAACACTAGTGGGTGTGAAGGCTTGCCAAGGAAATTGACAAAGATGGGTAGTTTTTGAAGACAAGGAGAGGCTGCTTGAAATAGCCCATTTGAAATACTCTTGATGAGCTGTACAAGGTGAATTGTTGTTCAGCCTCTAGCAGTCTTGAGCATGAAGCTCTGAAGCCTCCAATGATTAACCATGTTCTCAGAAGATGGGTAATTCTTCAAGATAACCATAGGTTGCTTGAAATAGCCCATTTGAAATACTTCTAACACACTTTGCTATTAGACCAGTCAATCTGATTGGGGCAATTATCTAAGTGGCAATTAGTTGTGAGTATCCCTTTGGCTGTTGTCTTGACACTCTTATGCTTGCTCATACATGTCATTGGTCTGCCATGTCATCAGCTTGTCCCTAGTTTTGGCCCTTCATGAGGCCATAATCGTCCATTATTTAGGACTATCATGGATTCTTCTTTTATTTTGTGAACTACAATGGATCAAATTAAATTTCCATGGATGCCTAGGTCCATTGTGTTCTCCCCACTAGCATTATGATTGTCCCCACTAGTATTTTGGTTGTTCCCAAATGCACACCCTATTGGCAGACTCCAAGCAAATATGAAGTCATCTTTGCATTGAGACCCAACTATCTTGCCTCTATGCATGGGGCAACCCTTGGACAGATAGTCTTTCTTGCCACATATCATTGAACTCATGACGTGGTTTTTCAACATCTAACAATTCTTGAAGCTCGTTAGTATTCATTAATTGCAGCTTTTCTTAATGTAGTGTTGTGGTACATGGCCCTTAGGTCCATCTTGTTCTCCCTATGAGTATGGTGATGGTTTCCAAATGCACATACCCTCTTGGTCTACTTGAAGTAAATGTCAAAATCATCTTTGTGCTGAGACATCTATCTTGCCTCATGTATGGGGTTCTCTCTCTCTTAATGAAGTTCTATTGCAAAAGGAGGTTGCATTTCATGTGCATTTAGGTCTTCTCCTTGAGAGGTGGTAGGTCAGTCTTCACATACATTGATAGGAGACCAAATAAAGACTAGTACCGGAAGAAAAGGGGTTCAAGTAGATAGTACCATTGCAACTCATCAAGCAAGGATAGAATTAAGCAATTTTGGAGTTTGGAAATGTGGAAGATGAAGCTAGAGTATAAAGGTAATCTAAATATTTCAAGGGGCCAAACTATGGATTGTATACGAGCTTACAACACCACAAAACATGGCGATGAAAAATGATCACAACACAATAGAAAAAGAGTTTCTTGATAAGATGAAAAATGATCACAATATAAGAGAAGAAGATTTTGTATTCTTTTATCTGTCATCAATATAATTAAAAAAATGGTATCCTTTTAAATTAATGGATATTTGGAAAAATGCATTTGGGTTGGCCATGAATGAGTGGTTACAAAGTTATGATGGATCCACACATTGGATTAGAAAAAAGATAGTATACATTCACCTATATGATTTGACTGAGTGTTTATGATTGAAATTTAAAATATTTAGGTTAGACTTATATACAAAAAGGATTAATATCTTAAAGTAGGAGCCAAATCTATTAAAATAGATGGTTACAATTAGTAAGATGGCATGTGAAAAGTTTGCACGATGTGTATATGTAGGTTGAAAGTTTAGAATGCACATATCTTTGTAGGGAAAACTTGTATGAGAGGATTTCAATATTATCATTGTATCTTGAAAATAACTTTCACATGATACTAATGTTGGAGTTTTTGTAAACTTTTGGGGGTTCCTAAATTTTAGGAGGTACTTCTTGGATAGGGTGGTAAATAACTTAATCGATTAAGTATTAATTACAAGTATCAAATTCATATAAACTAAAAATACAACTGCTAGCACTTAATCTTGGATATTGATACCTAGTTGGTTCCAAAATTAACACCCTTTGCGGTATTTCTTTAACCATAACTGCAAATGAATGAGTGTAACTAAGATTCTCTAATTTTCTTACCTAATCCAAGTGTTTCTTCTTGTCATAAATGATCAGCAGTAGCCTTCAAACCAATTTGCTTATTGTTTGGTCTTTAGTTTTGCTCTTTGGGTGACAAATTTAGCCTCAAATATTGTTGAATGATCACTTAAATATCTTGAATTTGTTTTAATTTTAGTGAGTAAAGTGCAAGTCTAAAGGCCTTCAACTTTTAAGCATGTTTCTCGAGGTGATTATCAAACCTTATTTTTTAACTGTGAATTAGGTTTATAATAGAAATTAGTTAAAATCTCCATCTCCAATGGTTAATTTTGTTGAAAATTGTTGAGGAATGATAAAAATAGGCTTAAGGATGAGAGAGAATGTTAAAGAGAAAATTTAGACATCTGTCACAAGAAAATGAAAGAAATTAATAGTTGCCATGTCTAAATAGCCATGAAAGCTATCTCCATTGATGGAACATCCTAAACATGATGCTACTTGGTTGAAACATCCCTTAAACTATTGTGATCTATTATTGTAGTCTCTTTTGGGTATGTCACCAATTCCTGAATGGTTTTTTGTTGATTGAAAATGGCATGTCAATTGTTGCAATAGTAATGGTAGCCTTCACACACACACACACACACACACACACACACACACACACACAATCTCTATCTCTCCCCCTCTCCTCTCTCTCTCTCTCTCTCTCTCTCTCTCCACAGTCTCAAATACATTTTTTTCACTTGAATGGGTAAGTTTTGCTAAGTGACTGCCTTTCAAAACAATTTGTATCCTTATTTAGCTTTATTTAATCAATTTTAAATTATTAATTTTAAAATTAAGTTAATAATTATTTATGGCTCAAAAAAAGATTCTAACAAGCCAACAATAAAATTGGCAGAGTCAATTTATCACCCAAGTGATCCTAAGCACTCAATAGCTTGGAATTGGCATCAATCAATCAATTAATGCTAATTTTCTAGTATAATCACGAGTACTAATGGCTAATTAAATTATCACCTAATACATGTTAGACATAATTTATTACAACTTTTGCTAATGTCATCCATTGATCACTAGGGTTACTAGAGTCTCACTGTCACTTAACTAACTTTGCATTTCATATGTATATCTCACGTGTGCACAACTTAATAATGCCAAAGCTAAGCATTAACAATACACATTCTCATGATATATCTTCTCCTTGAAATCCTTACAATCATTCTCAATTGCACATCTAGGTAACAAAAACAAACTAGTATTGAACTAGAAAATGCATAAGTATCATAGTCAAAGAACATCAACCACCGTTGCTATTCTATTATGTGACTATCCAACTCATGTTGAAATTTCCAATCCTCACAACTAAGTCATAATTGATAAAAAAGAAACTCTAACTACTGTCAAAACCATTGTGGATGCATCCATTAACCTTATCTCAAAAGTGTTTTGATGAAACAACCATAGTAAAGCATAAACTAAGTATGAACCATGATTGTACTATCAATGGGATTACTTCACATCTTGCTATCTATAAAAACTAGCCAAGTATCACTGAAGGCTAATGCCCAAATGTTGAAAACCAACAATTGATAATCAACCTTTAATCTGATGACTATACTCTACTAATCATACATTGATGCAAACATAGAGTTTCAGAGTTGTAGTGAAAACCATACCCATCTACATACTAACTATTGTGATTAGTACATGGAAGTGTGATCTCTTGGCAAATATACTATTAGCAAACAATATCCTCAACACATGTTGAATACACTTGAGATCCACTATATACTCATTAGGGGAGTTTTGAGGTCTCGAAAATGCCTTTTAGAGATAGAGTGCTCTAGACTAGTAGGAGCAACGTCTTCATATTGGAATTTTTATTTTAAAAAAGGCAAAAAATTATTCTACAAAAAGATATATACATAATAATATTACAAATTTATATGATCAATATCTACTTTTGGCCTCTTATATTCATAATTATGACATTCTTTGCATTCATGGTAATGTATAGTCTTGGCCAATTCTATTTAACGATATATTTGGATTAATGATAATGACCTGTTCAATCTAAATTCAAATTAGTAAAAATTTTGTCACTCATTTTTTCCCTTTTTTCTTTCATCCCTCTCAAATTACATCCATATCAGTGTTTAACATATTCCAAATAGATGGAATATGGATTTTTACTATCATTAGTAAAGGTAGTTGGATCACCATGTAGCAGGAAAAAAGTGGGAAAAGACAAAGATATGAGAGCTCGTTCATCTCTGCTTGGAAGGGTAGAATCAGAGATTTCAAGCTTTGAGTACATAAGAATAGCATAAAAGAGATACTAGTGCAACATGTGTTTATGCATAGAGAGCTTCAAATCTTCCTATGCATAGACCAAGCCAAATCGTAAGAATTTGATTCTTAAAGGCTATTCTTTTCTTGAACTTGGTTTAAGGTTTTCCATTATAGCATTTGTTTGTCTTGTAGATGTCTACCCCTCTAATCTTGAGAAATGGCAATTAGTTGAGTCTATTGTTGATGTTATTGATGTTATGCATGGTTCAATTGTATCAAAATTTCATCCTTAGCTTTTATTATAGTAGATGTCATTATGTTGGTGGTAGTTTGGTTGCTTTAGACAAAAATCTTGATAATTTTAGCAAAGATCCTATAGTGGATTTCGATGTTTGGTTCAATGAAGACATTATTGCAATCCTAGGGGTTAGATCATTATGTATGCTACATCGTGAGAATGGATTTATAGAATGAAGATATTGAACTACCATGCTCATTTGTGTTCCAATTTATAGTAACAAACAATAAAATTTTTATATCATATCATATCCACTTAGATGTATATTTGATTCCACTTTTTAATTAACAAACTTTTGTAATATATTATCTTTTTCCTTCAATCAATTGAGAGGTGAGATGTATGCATATGCCTATTGTATGCATGAGAGGGGCCTTCTATTCTCATACTATATGCTAGAATTAGGCAAGATACATGTTTACACCAACAATTGTGCTACAAGGCATACAAACTTTGCACAAGCGATTAAAAATATTAAATCAATGGGAGTAAGGAATCATATTGCTCTCCTTATATTCTCAATGGGTCTCTACAAACATGAGGCACGGCCATGAAACTTTTATTCTGCTCTGTGCACAACATTACAAGGCTCTTTAGCCTTCAATCAAGCCTTCAGTCAAACCTATGCCAACTAGGTTGTGTTACCATTGCATCTTCAATTGTGCATGTGGACATACTTCTCTTGTATCCTAGAACTTGTTGCTTTCTTAGACCAGGTGTATGAATGGGTTCTTTTCAATATTATTTGAGTGACATGAATGATTGGAATGAGTGAGTGTTCTATGAGTTCAAATTGAGTGATTGGCAAGCTTAATATCAAGGAGGAGATAGAAGAATATACAATGCAAAGATATTGAAGAAAATATATCTTTACTATCAATATAATATAAATGTACAAATTTTGTGGTAAATTTTTGCCAGCCATCTCCATGACTTATACACACAAAGATGTACAAGTAATGAGGCAAAGCTACTTCTTTTTTCGAGGACTTTTCTTAGGAGAAGGGACATCTTAGGAGTCATTTCGTCTTTCTTTGATGCTTTGGTTACCTTAGGTGTTGAAGGCATAGCTTTACCTGCTGCAGTTATACGCACCTCCTCTCCTTCATTGTCCAAGCCCCCAGTACTGTTCGTTCTTGGTTTCATACAGTTGACCACTATGTAATTCATGACATTTTCTCTTATATATCAAACATGCTCACTTGTATAGCAATCCCTTGAAAATTGTCATATATTTGAACTTTTTTTAAGTTCATTGTTATTTTTTACAATGGACTATTTTGCAATGAACATCTATCTTAAAGTTTAATATATTTCACATTGCCTTTACAAGTTTATCATCATTGAGATAAGTAAACTTAACCAATCTTCTAGCATTTGTAAATATTCTCCAGTCACATCACACACATAAAAAACCTATTGCTAGAAAAATATAGGAAGTAAAGATAAATTTGGGTATGTTATATCTCATCCTAGTAAGAATGTTAACCCTCAGATGAACAAGGTGAAAAATCTAAAAAATCTAAAGCAGAAGACAAGGCCAAGGCAAAAGTGAAACGGAAGGCGAAGGCACACCATGAAAAATCCGAAAACACAAGAAGTGTAAAAAAGTCCTAAATCAAGGAGAGAGGCGCACAAGAAAAAGCGCTAGTCAATACTTTTGTAAAAGAGTGCAAGGTGCACCATGATTTATTTTGTAAAAGAGCGCTAGGCTTTCACATGTGCAAATTGTAAATGGTTAGAGGCATAGGTTGAGGCCATGCCAATAGAGAAGAGGAGGAAAAGGGTTGGAGGAATGGGCCAAGCCCGACGAACCAAAAAGGGGATGACTGCCCAAAGGGAAATAGGGTTAGGGTTTTGTATAAAAGGCAAAAAGTGAATGAAAAAGCTCATTCTTGTGTGTGGCCAAAAGTAGCTCTCTTCTTCTTCTTCTTGTTACTTGATTGAGCTTGTGCTTGAGAGAGGGAGTGTGAGAGTGTGAGGGAGCGAGTGTGTGAGGGTGAGGGATCATGGTGGAGAAGCTCTCCATCTTCTCCTCTCTTCTTCTCTTCTCTTCTTTTGTCTTGCTCGTGGCAATGGAGCTTGGAGAGTGGAGCTTGAGGATTGAGCTCGCTTGAAGCTTGCACTTGGATCGTGGAGCTATCGAAGTGCTTCGGAGAGGAGGCAACTTGATTGGGCATGGAGATAAGCTCACTATATTCGTAGAGAGAGATAGCGCGTCAGCTATGTGAGAGGTAGTCATTAGTGCTCGGCTTGAAACACTTAAAATAATAAGCGGTTAGTGGGTCTTGGTGGTTGAGCTTGAGCTCGCCTCTTTGGTTCTATTGCTAGGACCAATGGATTCAAGCCTTGAGTCTTGCGCACTCTGAATTAAGCATTGAAGTAGGGTTCTCCTCGAACCGGTGCTTGAGATAGATAGGTAGGAAGCAAGGGAGTTTGAAGAGGTATTCGATCTCCTTAGTAAGTAAGTTTTTGGTTTTTTGGATTTGGAAAAGTAGGTTGGAGTAGTGTAGGTGTTTTCTTTCTGATTTGGATACATTAGGGTGGGAAAAACAAAGAAAAAAAAAGAAAAACAAGCACTAGGGTTTCTGCTGTCATAACGTGGCAAGAGGGTTTGATTTGTTTGCCGATTTGTATTTTGGAGTTTATTTGCTATTCTAGCTATGTACAATCCTTCATTAAGGTCTGTGCTTACATTCTGGAAGTTTGTGTGACCCCTTATACCTAAAATCATTAGAATTGAGTTGATTTTCATCATCCTTGGAAATTTGTCTGTAGGAATCAGACACTATTACCAGAGTTTGATTCCCAGAATCTGACTCGGGCGGTTCAATTTTTGGACTTAGACTAACCCATCCTATCTGATTGGACATACCCTGTTTGATTTCGAAAATCGGACATCCCATGATTGGATACGAAATTTGGACCATCCAGAATATTGGACACTTGTTAAATCGGATGTCTGATTCCTAGAATCTGACACATGAAAATTGGGCATACAAAAATCGGACCACTAGAATCAGACCAAACCAAAATTGGGATCACTCGGACTTGGACTGGTGTCCGATTGGCCAATCGGACCAACCCAAAATCAGATGTTCGATTCTGATAATCGGACTCCGGACCTCTGAGAATTGGACAAAAAACTGTCAAAATTGGATAGGTGAATAGAATACAAATTTGATACATCTAACCCCTGCAGTTGACTTAGAGATTGTATAGAGCCAAAAACACATCATAGATCTATCACTGGACGGAAATCTAGAGCAAGTAGTTCAAAACTTGGCTATAAACGATCCTTGAAATCGTGCATGGTGTTTAACATAATGGCCCTGCGGATTGGGGGGACTACCCTCCCGACCCTCGCAGAGAGGGCTCTTTGCCCCTTCCGCACCTCCCCCAAGAAGGCTAGAGAGAAAATGCATGTTGTGACATGTCCTCCAAATTAGATCCTAGTGTAGTATTGGTTTTGCACAAGCATAGATTCTCACATGCAAAACAATAACCAAAAGTCCATACCCGAAAAAGAGAACCTCAATGGGCCAATCTAGCCAATAAGGGAAAAAAGGCCACGCCACAAAAACATGTATATATTACATTCAGACGGCATCTAGTCAAAGCAAAATGCAACAACATCAAGCTACAACTATGAGGATATGAGGATGACTAGACATGACAATCCCAACGATAGATGCACCTTGAACGACACTGCACAGACAACCAAAGACATCAATAGAGAATCCATGTCTAGTTGTGCAGTTGGAGACTCAAAGTCATGTATCAGAACGCTTAAACTTATAAGCCAAGACTCGGAAGATGAAGACATGCTACCGCCTGCTTATCTTAGGGTCAAACTCACAACAAAAAGAGAGCACAATATCGATGATCTCATCGATGAAGGAGCATATTTTAATATCTTGACCTATGAAGCATGGACCCTACTAGGCCAACCAAAGCTCACACTGACTAATGTAACTCTTAATCCTTATGGGGGACACCCACAAGCACTTATAGGGAAGTGTAGAATCCTTGTAACTATTGAAATAGAAAGCTTGCCTATCCTATTCCTTGTTCCTCCCTATAGTGCAACTTTGTGGAAAGGAAACCCTCCTAGGAAGACCCTTCAAAATGTCGACGAAGTATGAGGCCGATTATGTAGCACAGAGGATACACTTGACACTATCGGGTGTGAGGATAATCACAACCTTTAGCAAGGGTGACCTCATCAAACCTCGAGGGAAAGACAAGGAATATTTTGACATAACAGGCAAGACCAGTAAATGAGAGCAAGGACTTTTTGAAAGAATTGATATAAGAGCATGTTGAATAGAGAGAACTAATGAACGAGGCCAGGCTTGAAACAAGAAGGTCTGGAGACAATGCCAAGGATAGGCTTGGAATTACAAATATCATAGAAGACCACCAAAGAAGCCCAAGCCTTATAGACGAAGGTATCAATGGAGAGCCATCACAATGCCGCGATGGATATCCAAAATATTGCTACATGCTCAAGGGTATTACACAAGTAACCAATGGATTTGGGTGCCAAAACCCCTCTAAACCACCTCTGTTTAGTGGAAGGCCAGATCCTATCAAAAGCAAAGAATTGTAGGAATAAATCTAAACAAAAATCCAAGACTTGAGTAAAAAACATTGGAGTGATTGAGCCCCTTATGATTGAAATCATGAAACCAAACATAACTATTCGAAAGGTAGATTCTTAGCCTAGCATGCTTAACAAGAAGATATAAGATGTGACCATTGAGAGTGCACAAAGACCACTAGTTCCCAAGGAGCCTTTGACTTCCCAAGAGGATAATGAGCACCATAGGCACAATGTTGCTCATGATAAAGCTGATTGCTCAACAAAGCAAATGGCAGAATTGTCTAGTAGCCACGAGCAAATCTTCCAGCCCATGCCAAGTCCACCTCAGAGTCCCAAATCTCCTACACCCTCTTTCTCTAAATAGACATAGGAAGCACAACAACAATCGTCAAGTGCAACTGCTCAATCCCAATCTCCATCTCAATCTGAGCTTCCAAATGACCAAGGTGTGGGGCATGACACCACCTCTAATTCTCAACCTAAGGATATGCCTGTGCAATCCATCGTAACTAGCTCAACTGATGCTTGATATGCACAAGTGAATGCGCAAAGGGCAACAAAAGACACTACCACTTCTAATCTGGTTAAGGACTTGAAATTGTAGTCTACCAACAGTATAGCTAGTCCACTGAACTAGTTGCTACTATTTCCAATCAGGAATCACAGCAGTCACAACCTTTGGCCATGACGATGCCTCTTCTTGTCGAACAACGTGTCCTTAGCAATTCATCTGCGGAAGAGATGTTTCAACTAACATCCTTGACAACTCTAGCACTTTCAAAGCACCTAAAGCGTAGGCTGAGGAGAAACCTCTCAAAGATTTGGCCAAAGAGATAATGCATATGACTAATGAACCAAAGATGAAGTGTAGTATATGATGAAGCTTGATCACAAGCTGATAGCCATTATACGTGCATACGTCCATGTGGACATTGGAAGGCCAACACTAGAGCACACAAAGCTCATAGCCGAACCCCTGACTTGGGACGAGCTACAACATGTTTACTCCTGCTATGTAATTGTCATTGAAGAAGTCATAAAGGATATCCCAAAAGCCATAGCTAGGGAATTGCGCTTGATACCCTCACTCTATACTGCTCAATGTGAGACAAACAAGGAAAAGCTCGAAGCAATCAAACGAAAAGGAAAAGGACGAGGTAACTTTATGTAGAAATGGTACTCCAATCAAAGTTTGGTAGCCAAAATTGGCCACCGATGACTAATGACGCTTGCTAAGCAAAGGAAAGCCCTTTGGACATTAATACATGATTCCACATATGTTGCCCCAACCTCATTAAGAGTGTTGGAAATGGTCCATGAGGTCCATCTTTCTATCACTGTTCAAAAACATCCCTTGTACGATAAATTGCTTCTAGAAGAAGATCTACATGTGGCTAATTGGCTGGGAGTAGGGAGCATGGTACTTGATGTTAGCGCATATGTCTTCTGCCTCACTCAAGACCCTGCAATCCTAGATCTCTATGCTTCCTATCAATACAACCTTGACTTCTTCAGCTAGTTTTAGGAGTAGGGAGCATGGTACTTGATGTTAGCGCATATGTCTTCTGCCTCACTCAAGACCTTGCAATCCTAGATCTCTATGCTTCCCATCAATACAACCCTGACTTCTTCGGCTAGTTTTGTCCAAGCCTACATGACAGGAACCCTAAACCGTCTCTTGGTTCTACACTAGAGTCACCCAAACCTCTAGAGGAAGAGAAAAACAACTCTAAACACAACACCCATTTTGATAAGAAGCAATGGAGACATGTTCCAATGGTTAAGGACAAGAGTCTAGAGCAAATGCCCGGACCAGGAGCGAATGCCAATGCAATTGGATGAGGGATTAAATGGAGGGGGATTAGTTGAAGAGATAGACTCTCCAAAAAGAGAGACAGTTGTACCCTCACAACCTAGCAAGGCTCTTCAACAGGCCGCGGCTATGTCCCATGAGGACACACTAGAAAAAGAGAATGCTAAGGCCTAACCAAGCACTTCAATGGCTGACCTAGTTTAGGGTCTTGAGTCTTTAAAGGATACACCTTGATTGCCCAAGAAAAAGAAGAGAAAACAACGAAAACAATGGCAGTTGCAAGTGGCTATAGATGCTAAGAAGATTGAGACTAAGAGTGTTGAAGAGCTAAGGAATAAAGCATCGAGTCCACCCATGAATGATGAACCCATTGCCATCTCTCCTAACGGTAGTGAAACCTCACACACATCCATGTATTTTGATAAATCAAAGAAACCATTACCATCAATGGTTGCTTGCAATGCTCAGTACACTAACAAAAGAACTTACATTGATTAGTCAAGAGTGGATACAACAGTATCACAACTGGTTGACAAAACTATACCAATCACATCCAAGGAGAACCATGACACAATAGTAGCAAAGCCTCAGGAGAAACATGAAAACCCTGAGAACATAAGTAATCCTAGCATTGACCAACCTTGCTCATCTAAGCTTGAGCCCCTAGCTATGCTAAAGCCTAGGGAAACTCCCAAAACCTTGCATGAGATAGCAACCGAGCAAGCCCTCATCGAACATAGAAGTGTCATAGAGTGCTTGACCGAGTTGGATGCTAAACTCAAATTATTTGCATGTGCCTACGTCCTTGCAAACATGGGCACATTCCCAAGGGAGCAGCTTGAGGAATATTTTTCATGGTTTAATCATCAAGCAGCCGATCATGTCAAAAACAGTATCCACTATCCTGGGAAGAGCAAGAATACCTTAATGAGCACTATGACAAGCTCCTACATGAACACATGCAAATCATCTCTAGCAAGGAAGCCGATCAACTACGCTTAAATGTGACATTCAATGAAGTGCTTTGCCAACCAAATCTCTTATAGATAGAGCAACTAAAGTGACAATCAGAGGGTCGAAGTCAAATTGAAAAAGGTTGGTTTGAAAACCGCACTACAATGGCTAAACTTGGAGCCCATATTATGACAGTCTCAGAGGAGCTATTGGCCCGATGGATGTCTCAAAGAAACTTGACCTATGTGGCCCCAACTTCCTTTCGAGTACTAACTACCATTCGGCATATGGACTTAGCTTGAACTAGCCAAGAGAACTCTCTGATTGATAAAATTCTCACTGAGGAAGAGCTACATGTTGTTATAAACTCGGATAAGGCACCATGCTACTTGATGCTGCAAAATATTTGTTGTTACTAAGTAGGTTGCCATGATTATTGGATACATATGCCACACTCCAGTACAATCCTGAGTTCTACAATTGGTTTTTATCCTCATGAAGTGACATGGATTCATAAATTGTGTTTTGTGACTATATATAAATAATAGCAAAAGAAGCAAAGCCAGCACACACACAAGTAATGATAATCAAGCGTAGGTGATATGCATCAAAGTCAATGCTACGGGATTTAGATAAGTGATATCTTTTTGAGCTGCACATGTTCATTATGGTTGAAGCATATGACTCTCATGAGTTGCCAAGTGAATGTAGGACGTCACAGGTCTCTATACGAAAGCGTTCAATGTCCAAGTCACCACAAGACCGCCAACCCCACAAAGAACCATTATGGAGAAAGCGACAGAAATACCAAGAACAAAGAGCCATGATGGAAGCCTTGCTGGAAGAGAAAATCAACCCTACAGAAAGCACATAGTGCATTTGGGCATGGCCCAAAGCATAGTCATTGGCTACTCTTTCTTTCTTGGCCAAACTCTACATCCGAGTAGGAGCCACACTCTCAACAACGACAACTGTTTCTTCATCAAACCAGGATTCAATTCACCAAATGCTCTATCCATTGTCCATGCACATCTCACTTCAGTTGTTGCTACCTCAATTGGTCTAATGTCTCACATGTTACAAAGAGGTTTGTAAAATCTCAAGTGTATCTCTTCATCTCAACAACATTTCATCTAGCATCGAGGCTAGTAACACAATCATCTTTGTAATATCCATTTTTCACAGCCTTTGGATCTTGACATTTTCTAATCTAAATGAAAGGCTGATAGCCTCAATGTATTGCCTTGATTGTATTCATTTTATCTTTAAAAAGAGAGAGAGAGAGAGAGAGAGAGAGAGAGAGAGAGAGAGAGAGAGAGAGAGAGAGAAGAAAATAAAAGAAAAAAAGCACCCATGATCACATCACAACACCTATGGGTCCTCAAATTAGGTATATCCACTAGTGGCCTTGGTTTGCTAGCTCCGTCCCTAGTCCCCTAGCCCTTTACACATCCCTCACAATTGTTTAGGGCACATCAAGGGTAGGACATACCTAGGGAGCTTGTCTCGCCTATGGTTAGACATGTCACCTTGAACCATTTGCACGATTCTTTTTTCGCACTCCATCTCAATACCACCACAATCAATTGTAGTGAGCAAGGCACGAAAGACCATGGAAAGTACACCGTACTATTCAAACAATACAAGTAGCTACTCGCTACCAAAAGCTAAGGCATCAATGAGCTCAATTATGCTACATCATGTTGTCAAAATCACAAATGATGTCTCAAGAAGCCTTCAAGTGTACCTCTCCTCAACATTGATAATATCTAAGTATGCACGTGCACTCACATAATATCTGCACCACAATCTATACATAGTTTGGATCCTCAAGTGCAGGAAAATACTCTCAGCTTGCTTAGAGTTTGACCTATCTCCCAAACTAATCAAAACTACGATTTGTGCGCACGATAAGAAGACTAGCACTAACCCCTAGGGAGAGACCATATGAGAGGTTTTCAATTGCAGGTATTGAAGAATCCAACGAAAGCATCGTCAGCTCTTCATCAACACTCAACTCCGAACTCTTGTCCTTTATCATCATGCAAGCCCACCAAAGAATCGTCATGCGCAGAATCCCGAAAAACCAACATGTGTGCCATCCATGAGTGCAACTCCCGAAAGAACAACCCTATCACCAACTACAACAACCCTATCACTAGCCAATCAGGCCAACACAGTACTACCAATGACCTTCATCTGCACCACCACCAAAACTCCTCCACGACAAACCACATCAGTCCCTTCCATCCACATCTTCGGTGCATGCCAAAGCCTGCTACCTACGATGGAGAGTGCCATGGGATTGACACTCGTCTAGGAAGGGGTAATGTTAAACCTCAGGTGAACAAGGTGAAAAATTTGAAAAATCTAAAGCAGAAGACAAGGCCAAGGCAAAAGTGAAACGGAAGACGAAGGCATGCCATGAAAAATTTGGAAACATAAAGTGTAAAAAAGTCCTAAATCAAGGAGAGAGGAGCACAAGAAAAAGCGCAAGTCAATACTTTTGTAAAAGAGTGCAAGGTGCACCTTGATTTATTTTGTAAAAGAGCGCTAGGCTCTCACCTGTGCAAATTGTAAATGGTTAGAGGCATGGGTTGAGGCCATGCCAATAGGGAAGAGGAGGAAAAGGGTTGGAGAAATGGGCCAAGCCTAGCGGACCAAAAAGGGGATGACTGCCCAAAGGGAAATAGACTTAGGGTTTTGTATAAAAGACAAAAAGTGAATGAAGAAGCTCATTCTTGTGTGTGGCCAAAAGTAGCTCTCTTCTTCTTGTTCTTGTTCTTGTTCTTGCTTGCTTGAACTTGTGCTTGAGAGAGGGAGTGTGAGAATGTGAGGAAGTGAGTGTGTGAGGGTGAGGGACCGTGGTGGAGAAGCTCTCCATCTTCTCCTCTCTTCTTCTCTTCTCTTCTCTTCTTTTGTCTTGCTCGTAGCAATGAAGCTTGGAGCATGGAGCTTTGAGGATTGAGGTCGCTTGAAGCTTGCAATTGGATCATGGAGCTACTGGAGTGTCCGGAGCGGAGGCAACTCGATTGGGCATGGAGATAAGCTCACTACACTCGTAGAGAGAGATAGCACGTCGATTATGTGAGAGGTAGCCATTAGTGCTCGTCTTGAAACGCTTGAAACGATAAGCGGTCCATGGGAAAAACTACAAAGAACAATAGAGTTATTTACTCTTCTCATTTTTTTCTTAAGAAACACAATCAAAGCAAAAAAATATCATATCAGATCTTCTATTAATATCACTAGGTAAAAAGCAAGAGACATTGAAGCCCTCAGGATCAACCCTTTCAAGAGGAGTAGATAGCTCTTTTTCAAAAGATGGTAGCTACTCTGCTTCCTTTTCTTCTGCCTTCTTCCTTCTATACTCCCTCCATTTATCTACTTGCTCTTCTCTGGCCTTTTCCTCTTTCTTATGTTGTCTTGTGTCTTTTCCATGGGGCTTCAACCTTAGGATCTAGATCACCTTTCTTTTTTATATATGGAGGCACATTTAAAATATTAAAAGTCTTCACATTAGTAAGGTAAACTAGCTCAAGGACCTTTGAAAATTTGTACCTCAACCTCCTAAGAATTGTCATGTCTTTGTCCATAAGTGTAAGCCTATATGCACGATCAACATGAATATAGAAATCTTGAAAAAACTCAATAAAAAAATCTTATGCGGCCTCCCAAATGTAATTGAGAGCTATCCTTGTCTATCTAAAACTATCAAGACTACGCTTGTCACAAATTTATCTGACAAGCCTTTGAAAGGGCAAATTTGGAATTGCATTATCGAGAGCCTTCATTGCAGTTCTAATCTCCTTCATGCATCTAACATATTGTGAAAACTTTCTTCTTGGCTTTGATTTCCTTGGAAGTTTAGAAGGCTTGGAGGACTTATGGATCTTTGAAGCAAGGCCTCTAGGATCAGTTTTTTGCTTTCTTGAAGTAGACTTAGTTCTAGCAATCTAAAATCTCGAAAAATAACAAGAAAACCTTAAAATTAGAAGATTATGAAATTTGACATATGAAATGTGAAATGAAGACCTATCCATGACAAAGAACCTCTATTTTTGCATTTCATATGTCAAAAAATAATTTTTGGTTTTATTTCTCAAATAAATGAGAAAATTCATAAATAAAAAATAATATAGAAGTATACTCTAACTAAAGCATAGGAAAATTACATCACTATAGAGAAATAATAACTAGCCCCAGGATCGATTAGAGAAAATTACCTTAATATAGAGAAAATATCTTCTTTTTAGTCCAAGACTATAGAAAATACTTCATCAAACCACTCCTCAAAGTAGTATTTTAGCTAGTCCAAGTGCATTATGGGACCTTGTATATGATGAAATCTTACCTTGTATGCTAGGTATTGGAAAATTTTGCCTTCTGATCAAGCTGCTCCTTGGGCAATACTAGTGAAGTTGGAGCAAGAAAGGAGCTTAGTGGTTCGAAAATTTGCTTTGTGGTTCAAAAATTATTTTTAAAGGGACATTTCCTTAAAGTATAATGAGCAATTTACTCCACACATGTGGCGGGTATATCATTGTCTCCTCGGAACTTGTGCCACGTATAATTGACATTTTCAGACGTTATGACATGTTTATGGCGTTATTTTTTGGGTGAAAGGGAATAATTTTTGAGCCTTATTTTCTAGTTTAAATATAGCATTTTTTAATTAGTTCATGGTATCTTTTGAGTGATTTCCAAGGTGACCGTTTATAAATAAATACATGTTGTGAAGCCAATTTAGGCTGTTGTATATACAAACTTTTATTCTATGCATTTTTTTCTCTCCCACAACCATACACCTTGTGCATCGTAAGCCAAGAATACACGTGCTCTTGACAAAACTAGGTCATGCTCACAAAGCAATACATTTCTAAGGTAACCAACTTCTATTGGTTATTTCTCTTATGCACAAGCATTGTGATTTATTCTTAATTTCATTGGAAGAAATATAAATGATTAAATAATTTATTTTAAATATGTACAAGTAAGGAGTCCATCTTTACTTTGTTTAAGCTTTTTCCATTGTTGAATGATATATTTTGTTCGATCAAATGTGATAAGACTCTAGAAATCTCCTCTGACCTCTATAATCATGTTTCATAAGTCCTAAAATCATAAATCGTGGATGCTGAATGAAACATGAAAAGTTATGCTATGGTTTGCTACTTGGCTAATAAACTCGTGTTTCATAAGTCCTAAACCCATAAATCTCCATATTAAGAGCATATTCTAAGTGATGTAGATTGCAAAATATATTGCCACTCTTTGCTGAGTCATTTTGGGTTGAGGCCTTTTATTTTTTGAAGGGAATTAGGACTTGTACAAATCTAAATTGCTTATTTGGATGTAAGCAAATGTGGATTGGTTCTTTGTATTCCTAAACTTGTCTTGTTATTTCAGAATTTAGTTTTGTGAGTAATCAAAATGACTAAAAGGAAGATTTCTCTAGAGGGAATGGAGGAAGAGGATCTAGAGGATATATGTGATGAGAAGCTCTTTGATTTCCTCCATGCAACTGGAAATTCATCCAGATTCAACTACATTAGAGATATGGTCAATGTTCCCTTTGATTTACAAGAGCTCTTGAAGGATCTTGAAGACAAATTGAAGGATTACATGGAGTGTTATGATAGACATGTGCATGGCCTAGAGATTAAGGAATTTGTCCATTATATTGATGTAGTGGAAGCTACCAATGCAGTTAGAACAACTTTGCAAACAAGGTTTATTGATGAGGAATTCAAGAAGTGGAAAGTAGATTGCCCTTTCATAAGGATCAACATCAATGTCTTCTTGTCCACAAGGATGCTGGATTTCTTGTATATCTTCAGTATATGGATAATTGTTCTTTAGATACAATACAAGAGAAGAAGACAGAGGATATTGCAAGTAAAGATAAAGAGGTTGAAGAGAAGGGAAAAATGTTTCAAGAGGATGTTGAGAACCAACTAGTGCAGTGGTTCGATGTTGCTTTGTTTAAAAGTGAGAATATTACAAAAGTGGAAGAAAAGGAGATTGAGTGCAAAGATTGAAGAATGTCCGCTTGATTGTGTCCCAACATTTCCCACTTACCTCATTAACAAAAAGAGATATGTATTGCTAAATGATATTCAATACCTTTTTGATCTTAGAGAAGATTACTGCTTAGCAATCCTTGCAAGGATGTGGCAAAAATGATAAGAATTTTATAGGTTATGAACAAGAATTGCTAGCAAGTCTTGATATTGAGGGAGAGAATTTTCAAGATAGCTCTGTAACCTTGCATTTATGTATTTATGAGATCATGGAATATGAAACAGAGGGGCTACATACTACAGAAGAAGAGTTCTCACATGTTCAACAGAGACTTGGTATTGATGGCATGGAATATGAAGAGAAATTGAAGTCTTCATTAGAGGAGAAACTAAAAAGTTCAATAAATCTTTATGATGATAGTATTCTTGAAGAAGATAAAAACCCTAAGGTATGAAAGATAATTTTAAGATATACATTGAGGTTTATATTAGAGTTTGTTATGCATTATAGACAAATATTAAAAGATATTTATTTATTGACATCTTATACTATTGTGGTTTATTGTGTAGATAGAAATTGAAGATCCTGACAACTTTCTTAGAAGAGCCAAGGGCTTAAGGCCATTGAAGCTTGGCAAAAGTCAAGGCCTTGGTCATTATATTAGAAGCTTAAATAATTGAGTGTGTGTGAGAAGCAAGCATTTCTAGGCAACCTCCATTTTTTGTTCCACGTAGTCCACTTATTTCTCCTCTTCTCTTATGCACATATCAAGCACCACTACTACCCCCTACTACTGCCACCACCACCACCACTGCCGCCTCCATCGCTGCTGCCATTACCATCTACATCGCTTCCACCACCACCGTTCCCTCCCATGTTTCTCCCCCCATGTTAATTACCTCAAGCATAGGTCTCTCTCTCTCTCTCTCTCTCTCTCTCTCTCTCTCTCTCTCTCTCTCTCTATCCCCCATCTTCCACCAATTATTCTCTCTCTATTTTCTCTCCTCCCCATCTCTCTCTCTCTCTCTCTCTGTGTGTCTATCTATCTCTCCTAGTCCCATGTAGCAATCTCTCTCTCTCAATCCCATGTAGCAAATCTCTCTCTCCTCTCTCTTTATCTCTCTCTCTCTCTATTAGAAACTTCTCACTTTCTCCCTCTCGTATACTCACCTTCTCACTCTCGTGCGCTCTCTCTCTCTCAAATAGCAACTCCTCTCTTTCTTCCCTCCTCCACACACACACTCTCTCAAATAGCAACTCCTCTCTTTCTCCTCCCTCGCATGCACACACACACACACACACACACACACACACACACACACTCTCTCTCTCTCTCTCTCTCTCTCTCTCTCTCTCTCTCTCTCTCTCTCTCTCTAAATTAGCAACTTCTCTCACTCTCCCCCTCTTAATTTTGCAAGGGTCATCCATCCGTTTTTTCACAACCCTCTTATTTTTGCAAGGGTCAAGGGTTTGCATGAGGTTCATTGTCTTGGACACTTTTAGTTGTTAATATCAAGATGAAACGAATATCAAATTGTTACTCCCACATGCATATATACATTCACGTACCTCTCACTTTTATGTGCACGATTTGATATTATATCCTGATATATCACTTCCATTGTGCACACATAAGCGAAACTACATTGCACATGTTTTCGCTACTTTCAATTAAGCATTATTGTGTGGACTTACTATAAGAGGATAGGGTATCAAACAATTTGTTACACTCATTGCAAAAATGTGTGATATTTATTGTTTTTCACTTTGTTTGAATAGTTAATATTGAGACAATAATATTACCTCATTTTGTTACTCAATCCATTGTGCCAATATACATTCACATACGTGCATGTTTCTACACTCCACCCTTCCCTAGATATTTTGCATGTGCTTTATTTACACATCTTGTAGTATTTCAATTAAGTAAATGCCTATACACAATCTCCTTCACTTGCACATTCCTCTCTCCTTTTCCCTCTCATCCTCATTTCATTATGCTTGTAAATAAACACAATCTAATAATTGTAAAATTATATATTCATTATGCACATCAAATATCAATCAAGTTCCATTACTGGGGAGTGGAATTGGTGATCCCTAACAAAGTCTAGGATTGAACCATGGAAGCACATTAGCTCAGTCAAGTAGGGAAGCATGTGCTCTAGAACGACATTGTCCATGGCGTTTCCCTCAAATGGGGGTGGGTATATAAAGGCATTGGGTGGGTTCATTTGCATCTTCTCCATGCTATCATTCACAAATAGTGTCGTTGTTGGTGGGTTGAAGTGCGGCATTTCATGAAAAGGGGCTTTGTGTAACTCCTTCTAACAGAAGTTGTTGTGGGAGTTGCTTTGCACTTGCCTTGTCCATATTGAAATACAAAGGCTAGTGCTTGCTTTGACGACTTCATGCATTCACTTCTAACCAATTGGACTAGCTCATTTAAGTTTTCTTCCTTTATGGAGCTCTAGATGGCAATGTCAAAAAATGTAGGTAGTTCCTTCAAAAACCTTGTGAGCCCTGGCCGCAAAATCACCCAATACTTGCTCACTTCTAGGGGCTTCACTAGTAATGATCCCTTTTACTTTGGGTGCCTATGTAGAAGCACCCCATTCATATTGAACACGATTAATTTTCAAGTTGTGGGAGGTAGTTGTACATGCACACGTGGAAGGGTGAGCACCCATGTATTGGTACGATGAAAAAGAATACTACATTATAGTCACATATTGTGCAAATTTATGTAAACATGTTACCTTTTCTCTTAGATATCTTCCATCTTCGGCAAAGTGATATAGACATGCAATCTATTTTTTGGAATTAAGCGCTATTGATGCAAAGTCACCACATCTTGCCAATCTACAATGGCGTCCCCTTATTTTATGTATGTTTGCAAGAACGAGCTCCAAAAAGCCCTACCACATTGCATGCCACCTACAATATGTAGTATCCATATAACAGATTTGGAATCTAATAAATGTCTACAAAACATCTATGTATTATTTTAACAACATTCGATCTCATACTGTCCTCTTAGTGGGGATCCTGATGTAAATTGCACCCACTCATTCGCAGAAATGCCATCTTTCATGAAATCTGGAGGGATAATTCCATTGTAAGTGATATCTGAACGCATGTATGCTAGAATATATATCATATATACCTACATTTAAAGCTTGAAATACTAATTTTAGTAATTGCACTCACTAAACAGAGCCAACAAGTGTGATACATAAACAATATCCAGCATGACCATATCATGACTTTAAACATCTCACCTCTCTACCTCCAATGACACCACAGACAGGCATCTCACAATGAACAAACTATACCATGCGTAAGGCCCAACACTTCTACCCTTACTCCATTCGTCAGTGTCCATCCTCCCACAGACTACTTGACAAGCTTTATCATAGAGTGTGTTGTGTCAAGGAAAAGTAACATCCTTGTGTCCTTGAGAACACGATCAACCAAATACATGGCATTGACTGACTTTGCCTCAGTATGGGAATTCCATGATGCAATTCCATCCCCCAATCCATGCAGGACACTATCTTCTGGGAGACAAACCACCATAATATTGCATGTTGTGTTTGTGGTTTCTTTGTCAACCTCGACCTGGTTGACCTCCTCCAATGCCTCTACCAATAATCGAGAGAATGCCTCACTTGGTTGATCATTTTGCAATGCATTTCCTGTCTCAAATGGGTTGCACAAAACAATATGCCACTCCATCTTCACTATCATAGTGGCATGGGGGATAGTGACTTGCAAGGAGTCTTTCATGGGGCTTTCAGTGTGGACCTTTGCACATTGACTCCTCAATTAGTAACATATTTTTCTTATTGAATGTTACTATAGATAATATTCTTGATACATGTTTGTTTACCTTTGTGTATGGTTGGCACATCTTGCACCATTGTAGCTTCATGGGAGATGATGTCTTGCAAGGCAACTTCCACGTGACTTTCAATATGGCCCTCTACATGATGAATTCACAATTAGCAACATATTCGTCCTTCAAAATGTTATGGCATGTTAGTTCACCAGTTTCTGTGGGGCTAGCACATCCTCCAGAATTATAGG
Source organism: Lygodium microphyllum (assembly GCF_053477565.2). Taxonomy (NCBI): domain Eukaryota; kingdom Viridiplantae; phylum Streptophyta; class Polypodiopsida; order Schizaeales; family Lygodiaceae; genus Lygodium; species Lygodium microphyllum. Next base: position 118,216,874 of record NC_141163.1, read on the forward strand.
TTGATAATCAAAAATTGTATTGCCCTTTGCAAAAATACAGACCATTCTTATTGACATTGTATTGTGGGAAAAAAAACCGTGAGTCATTCTTGTTTATCTGTAGTTGCTACATCTCCTGGCACAAATAGTTCATGTTCTTGCATTCTTTCCTTCCCTACACAAGGACACACATCACTATTAACATCATATAATGATAGAATGTTTTAATGCTTTGACAACATCCAATCACGGCATGTGTGGAATTCACGAGCATCATTACTTTATCTCTCTGTGCATGAGCCACATTCGATGTGACCTCAAATCCAAGACACTCAGTTCTTCCACCCTTTGCACAGTAAAAAATATTATTGTTGTTACTTTGGTGATGAATAAGAATTACGTGCCTTCACATCATGAGTTTTGTGCAAAAGCAAGCTTACCATCATGGTGCTCTATAATACGTGTTTCAATTCAATGTGATGCCTCACCACTTCTCGTCATTGTCATGTATCTCTCTATAGCGGTGTGTACCGTAACACTCTCCACCACAAGATCTGGAAGAAATTGTTGTATCCTTCTATCCATGCCAATGACATAGACCTCCTCATCAGTGGTGCCTTCCATTGCAATCTGTTCTTCAATGTGGTATCAATCAAGGGGCCTACATGGTTTGGTGGTTACAATTCATATTCAAAGAAATATTTTTACTATAGGGACACAAGAGATGACTTGGCTATAGTACTACTTCAAAACATAAAACCTTTTGGGTGTGGAGAAACCAAATTAATTGGTGATGAGGGCCGATCTCTTTGCTTGGCCTCTCTTCAGTGATATTAGATGTGCACTTGCTCTTCTGTTTTCTTTTTTTTAGTAACTACACTACTAGTATCGATTTACTATGAACCCATTAGTCTCTTTATTAGGAGACAACAAAGTGCAATATACTCCTAAGAATGCAACTCATTTTACTTACCATGCCTCTGGATCCATGTCTCCTGTGTTTCTTTCTTCCTCGAGTATTTTTGGTACAAACCCTTCTCATTGGAGGGGTATTCACCTTCTGGATAGTTGTGGAAAATAGGGCATCTTCGATATACCTCCTCATCCCACTCTTGCTCTATCTAGTAATCCTCATACATGCACTGATCCTCCTGCAGGTTTACCCAATCCTCACATTCTCCTGGCAGAGCCCTCTCCATCTGCACGTACATGGACTTGACTTGCAAAGTCACCATTACATTTCTAGAATGGATTGGCAAGATAGCACCGTAGACATGCTACTAAAGAAGGATATTGTGAACTACCTATACTACAGAAGCTTCCATGCTACCAATTTCATTGGCTTCTGTGACTCTAGTAGTCCTCCCAACTCAAAAGCAATCTCTTTCCTCCATCTTGTGACATGGCCCAAAAGATATCTTGTCTTACCTAACTTCAAAACAATGCATTTCCATATGCTCGAATCAAAGTTATGTCATTTAATACCAATTCCTTAGACTTATGATGCCCATAATTTAGAGGAATAATAATATCTTACATTCAGGCATGCCCATCAACATGCGAATTTTCATGTTAAGACTCTCCATGACCTTCAATATCCTTATGCAATCTTCCTTGCTTAGCTTTGAGGATGCTAATGTGTATACTCTCTCCTCATTCAATACACCCCTTGTCTTGGAGCCCCACTCCAAGCATGAGACGGTTCTGCATTGACAAAAACATTGTTTCTTTGGACCAATGTAGTTTGAGGACATATAAATGGCAGATACAAAGAGGTAGCAACTTATTACTAATACCACTTCTCTTCGGGATTGGGGTCTACAACTCTTAGTAAACCTTGGGTTTTCTTGATAAGCTTTTCATTAACACTATAGTACACCTTGCCCCACTTGGTTCTAAACCTAGAGTCAAAGAGTTGTGTCCATTTCTGCTCGATTGGTCGCATTCTCATATCATACCCGTGCTGCACTTGGTAATTAAGGACAACATCATTGCATTAGGAAAAACATTGTTAAGTTAGCTTAAAGAACTACCTACCTTTCACATAACATGGACAAGTGCAATCAATGGTGCCTTGTACCATGGGAAAATAGGCATCGGCTTTTTGTGTGCTTGCACCCATGCCTTTGCCTCATCAATTAACTTGTCAAAGATAGTTGCACGGTCAGTTTGCCACCCTAGCATCCTTGCTTTGCAAATAAGGTCTGTATACGAGGTATGGACAACCCCCTTTTGTGCTAGCTTATGTACATACATTCTATATTAGGGTCTCATGTATATTTCATTATCCATGTGACCTTTACCGCATAAAGGTGGCACAAAGGTAATCTAAGCATATGAGAATATGGTCTATTGCATACCTATTTTTACAAGAAATTTCTAACAAAATCTCCCCCTCTGCTACACTTGTCACTTTCACAAGGCAACAATCAATGCACACATGTTGTCTTGTGTTATCTAAAAAGACTATTGCAAACAATCAATTATGTTAACAATGATGTTTTCAAAAAAACATTGCAAAATGTTGATGTTCTATGGTTTAGGGCCACTCACACGTGCATATCTCATTCATCCATGTTGTGAGCCGATGGTTACCATCTCAAACATAAAACATGCAATTCGACAAAAAGGCCCAATCGATGCCGCTGATTTTTCTACCTCAAAGTCCTCATGCTTCTTTAGCCAATGTTGGGTCCCACTCATTTCTAATCATATCATCAACCTCCTTGCACTAGTGCCCTGGAGTCTCTAATGATACTATGAATATATCCATCCCTCTAATATACTTGTTGTTGAAAAAGGTCTTCGAGAGTTGCTTGTACCTTGATGTAACTTGTCTAATTGTAGGTATGGAAACCAAATGTCATAATGGGATGGGTGGCAAAGGGGTGGATGTTTGCATCTGAATGAGACGATGAAGTAATTAATGTCCACATCGACATAAAGAGATAAAAACCATAATCTAAATCATGCTACCATCTCTTACAAGCACTCACAGTCAACGTTTCCAATTGGTCTTCTATGAATGCTTGCACAATATGTTTATCGCAACTGACTGTGAGAGCGGTCTCGCAGTCGTTTCATTGGCCTCTGTCATGTGCTCCTTTTCGGTTCTTTGATTTTGCTTCTTCTAGCTTTGTGTGCGGCCACGCCTTATGCTAGCACTAAAGGACTTGATGCTTTGATGGTCATCACTTTCCTCGTCAATAACACTCTCCATTACTATGAGCTTTCTCTTACCCTTCCTCGTCTGCGTCATTGAAGGTGCCCACCTTCTCTTGATGTCACTCCTTCCTCGCATGCAATTGCAATGGTTGCCTGTAGCTTGGTGAAAGTCAATGATCATGTCTATGTTACTCTCCCCCTTACTCTTGGAGGGTGACTTCCCCCTTGTGATTGCATGTTGTTGGTGACAATAGCGTGTCTTGCTCTAGGTCATGGAGGCAAGTCAAAATCCTTGGGAGAATCATTTGGTCATCGCTCTCTTTCCTCCAAAACAATGATCCGAAATAGGGTAAGAGGGGGAGATAGAGTGGCTGTAACAAAAATCAAGAGAGAGGGGCTGCTTATTGTTTGTTCCATTGGCCATTGCACAATTGTGTTTTCCTCAATGTCAATCACAGTATTGCCTTTGCCACGGGCCTTCACACCTCTTTGATGCACAATGGTGACAAGAACTCCCACTCATCCAGGGATGAGCAAGCTCGGCAAGGGGAATATTTGTCAGATTAAACCTTCTACAATTCTTTTATCACCCTCAAAAAGGGTGATTGGATCTTGTCTTTTGAAATCTAATCTGACCATGATAGAGGGGTATATGGTTATTTCTTGTAGATATATTGCTTCCTCAATTTCCTACCATCAAATACCAATTGGGAGAGAGAGAGAGAGAGAGAGAGAGAGAGGTTGAGAGAGAGAGGGAAAAGCCTGGGATAGAAAGGTGAGATAGAGTATGTGTAACTGTGTGAGAGAGAGGTGTGGAGAGGGAGAGGGAGAGGGAGAGGGAGAGGGAGAGGGAGAGGGAGAGGGAGAGGGAGAGGGAGAGGGAGAGGGAGAGGGAGAGGGAGAGAGAGGGGAGGGAGGGAGAGAGAGAGAACCCCGTGCCAAGGGTAGGGGACAAAAAACAAACTTGAATTGCAAGGGGAGGGGGGTCCTTTTAAAGACAAAGGAGAGAGAGCAAGGGAGGGATATAGAGAGAGAGTCACATACTGAGAGTCCTGGGAAAGATTCGCAATGTGAAAAGGAGATGATGAGAGAGGAGATGAGAGAGGGAGAGCATACAATATTTTTTCATCCTAGGAAGGGACCACAGAGATGATGCCTTCTTAGCGAGAAAAAATACTACATATTGCATGCTCTCTCTCTCTCTCTCTCTCTCTCTCTCTCTCTCTCTCTCTCTCTCTCTCTCTCTCTCTCTCTCTCTCTCTCTCTCTCTCTCTCTCTCTCTCTCTCTCTCTCTCTCTCTGTGTTACTCTCTCTTCCCTCCATGCATTCTTGGACATGTGGGTTTTTTTTTCTGTTGAGAAGGGTCGCTGTCGCCCTAGTTTTAATTATGAACTAATGATTAACTAATTATCAATTATTAACTACTAATTATGAACTAAGTACTAGTCACTATTAATTATTAACTATTTTTTAACTAACCACAAACTAATAAACTAATTAATAATGATTAATTATTAACTATTTTAAATAAATTATTAATAAAAAGTATAACTAACTATTAATCAACTAATTAAATCAATTAACTAGCTTATTAAAAATTTTTAATTCATAAAAATATTAATAATTAATAAAATTAACTATATATTTAAATTAATTAACTAATAAATATATTAATTATTAATATAAATTAGACTAATTAAATTATTAGTAAATGAACTAGCTTTTTAATTACTAACTAAGAAATAAAATTATTTAAGTAACAAAAATTAATTGATAAATAAAATTAATTAACTAACAAGAATTTTCCTTTTAGTAGGGGGGAGGGACAAGGAGTTAGTTTTGCAGGAGGAGGGGGAGTAAGAAGGGGGTGGGGGGAAGAGAGTATTTTGGTTTCGGAAGGGACCGGTAGCATCCCCTTGTTGGGAGAAGGGGGGGGGGGGGGGGGGAAGCGAACGAGAGTATTTTGACCCTGGAAGGGGGTGTTGGCACCCCCTTGTTGGGGCGACCATGGCTGAGCTCACAACATCATCACCCTACTCTCGTCTACCCTACTTGCTCGCGTTATGTCTGCCACCGGTCCTCCCGCCCACGCTCATCTGCCGCCCCACACGCCCGTACCTCTCTCTCTCTCTCTCTCTCTCTCTCTCCCCACATCATCTATATCTATATCTTCATATAAAGAGCAAAAAATGCTTTTACTTTTATAAAATCAATTCATTCATTAACTTACTAATCAATCTATTAATCAATTAAGTAACTAATAAAAATTAAGTAATAACTTCTTTAAATTAACTAGTTACTTAATAACTTTTCAAAATTAATTATTTAATAACTAAGTAACTAATTAAGTAACTAGTTTACCAATTAATTAATAACTAATTTATAATTAAATAAATAAATAATTAACATATAGATTAATAAACATTTAATAATTAATTAAATAATTAAAAACCAATTAACTAATTAAGAAATAAATTAACCAAATAAATAAATAATTAATAATATTATTAATTAAATAAGTATTTAATAGATTATTTATTTACCAGTTATAAATTACTTAAATAAAAATAAATTGAAATAAATATTAACAACCAATAAATATATTTAATTCAAGTAGTAATTACTAAGTTTAATTTATATATTTATTTATTAAATTATTATTAAATAAATTTATCACACAGTTATTTAGTAATTAGTACTATTTATTACTCAATTGATTAATATTAATCTATCAATTAAATTATTAAAAATTTTTATTAGTATAAAATCTAATTAACACATATATAAATTAATTAATATTTACTAAGATGGTGTCAATTAGTTTATGATTAGTTAATTAGTGCATTAGTTAAATTATATCAATTACATTATTAATTAATTTTTTAATTGATGTTAGTTAGCGTGTTAATTGGTTCATGCATATCAACTAGTTTATTAATTAATTAGTTATTATAGTGATCAATTAGTATGAAGTAAACCATTGGTATATTAATATTCCTTAACTTTCTATTAATTTATATATTAGTTTTAATCATTTCATATGAATCAACGTGTTAGTATAGTAATACTAATTAATTAGTTAATATGATAGTACATTAATATGTTAGTTGTACGGGATTTGTTTTGGAGGGAATGAAGAGAGTGCAAGTGCATGTGGATTAGGATCATTTTGTTCGCTAAGAAAGGGGTCACTGGTGTCCGCATCTATGTTAGTTATTTAGGTTTAGGGTCTAGGGTATGCGTGGGAGAGTATGCGTGGGCTAGGATGGTCGAAGAGAGAGAGAGAGTATGTGGATTGGGGTCATTCAATCGCCAAAGAAGGGGCCACCGACGCCCCAATATCTGGTGTAGAAAAATATAACAAGCACCCCTCCTCCCTCTCACATCTCTCTCTTTGTATGACACATGTCTCCCAGTCTCAATTTCTCCATATATATATATATATATATATATATCTCTCTCTCATGGAATTTGTATATCTTTCGTAGAGACGAAAAGATGGAAATTGTAATAAACTTCCAATATAATAAAGGAGTTCATTTTATTCAAGGATTGTTTGAATCGTATACGTATCTGTGAAACAAATAACGTTAAGAAACCTATGATTTAATGGACTAATTAATAAATTTGGTTGTATATGTTTCAATAAATGTGCTGTGGGTAATTAAAAAACTAAAGATGATACCATCATCGAGGAAAGCGGGTGGGCGTGATCCCCGACGGGTCCGTCCAATGGTAGGGTGGTTGTGGTTAGCTGTTGGGAGCTTTTCTAAATTGGTGATAGAAATAGGAAGATGATAATTTGACCAACCGACTTACATCGTTTTAGGGGGCCAGAATGGGATTTTGCCTTATGGCCAAGAGGGTTGATGTACCACACTCCCCTTTGTCTCCCATTCTCTTTGAACCAAGTGCAATGGCAAGTCTGCTTCAGTTTGAGTAATCCTGTAGGAAGTGGGAACTCGAAATTACTGACGGTAGCTGGCTATTAGGAGACCCGTCTGATTTAGGAACCCAAAAATTTAGGTCGATCCTAGTGGGTTTGGCTAGTACTCTTCCATTGCAAAGTAGACTTAGTAGGGCCTAAGTGACAAGGGAGCGCTGGGTGGTGTCATTTTTGGAAAACCTACTGATGGACTATTAAAAAGTGTGCCTTGGATTGAGACTGGTGGACACCCCACAGTTAGTATCAGAGCACTCGTTAGAATTGAATATAACGTAAGCTTAATATTTTTTTTTTCTTGGATTGTAGATATAGCCTAGGACATGTTTTCTTCTCTTTGTTAATGTATGTTTTTGACTTATGGCAGAATAATGAGCCCTGGAAAAGATTCTTGATCTTTCGAGTAATGTTTATGTTAGCTATGCATTCATCCAATTTTACCTAGAGAAATCAGATGATACATATATTAGATCAGTTATACAACCCCTCGTCTCTATATCGTGAAAGATGGTGGATGATTAGCGGAGGATATTGCTACATCGATGCAAGATTCCTAGCTTATCTTCAAAATAATTTGAAAAGGGTAAAATGGATGGAAGATCTTAAAGTTGTTGAGATCTATCTATTTTATGAAGCCAGTGTAAAGTCAACCCTATATACTAGAGGCAAGAAGATCAAACTAAACCAGTATATCTATGAGGAAGTTACGAAGATCCTTCTAACCAACACAGTAAAAGTCGTAGGTTGCTCTAGCCGCCGCAACTACAAAAACGACGGATTTCTTGAACTCCCTAAAAAATATACATTCCTAGATATCTACTCTCAGAATCCAAGTTACTTAATAAATGATGTATCTGAGTGTCATGCTTAGATTGTAGTAGAGAATCCCTTTTCTAAAAAAAATAAGACGATCCTATGAGCTATCTGAATAATGTATTTCCTTCCATTTGATTATCTTGTACATCCGTTGTAATAAAGATTGATTGATACTTTATCAATCAGAGAAATAATGGATCTTATTTTCCCTTGAAACTTCTGAAATTGCAGTTTAACTTTAACAATGGGAAAATAGTTTTAATTGAAATTGTTTCAATAAATTAAGCGAGAAATAATTTGAGTATTGAACTCTAATATTAATGCTATATAAATTCTGTAAAATTTAACTTGAAAATTGTTGAAAATTTCCTAGAATTTTGCACCCACAATAATTCCCAACAAAGCCCAAGAGAAAATGAATCTTTTGAAGTAAGTCAAACCTCCAAAATTTGATGGCAGGAAAGGCAAGAATGTGGAAGCGGATGTAGAAATTCGGATCGAATCCATGGAAGATTATTTTACTACTATTGGAACTATCCCAGCCAACCAGCCATGATAGCTAAGCTAAAATTAATTGGTGAAGCTCGACTCTTGTGGAAGTAGTGGTGTCGAGATCAAAGTGTCCATGAAAATACCATTACTTGGGATTTGTTGAAAGAACATGTAAGAGGAAGATATTTACCTCCAGCTTATCGCACCCAGAAGATGAATGAGCAAATGGGACTGACCCTGGAAGCATACTACTCCAAGTTTATTTCACTTCTTAAATATGCATCCCCCATGGATATTGCTCAACAAGTGTCCAAGTTTTGCAATGGGCTAAATTCTCCTCTGAATACTCATTTGGAATCAATGCACCCAATAGACCTCCAAGATGCTTTGATTTGAGCTGCTCCTATTGTGTGGGAAGTACAATCAAAGCCTAAAAATAAAAAGTTTTGGAGCTACAATAACTAGAGCAAAGGAGGATTCAAAGGTCAAGCAAAAAGAACCCAAGGCCAATTTCACCAAGGTCAGAAGAAAAAGGAAAAATCCAATCTAGTTGGAAATTTTGTTCCTACCCAGGGAAACAAGGATAGTCTTATGTACTTTCACTGTAATGAGCCATGACATTTCACGAGAGATTGTCCAAATCTTGGTGAAAACCATCACCAAGGCCAAATTGGAGGTCAAGGCAGAGCTGCCCAAGGCCGTGATCAAGTAGCTACGAAAAGAGCAAGAGCAGTAAATATTTCCCTAAAAGAGACTAATAGGGAGGAAGACCCTACTATGGGAGAAGATATTGAAAAATCTATTATTCATGTTGCATTCCATAGGGAGGGTCCAAATCGTCAATATTTGATAATACAAACACTAGCTAGTCACCAAGGTAAATCATTTAAAGTTTTGATTGACTGTGGAAGTACACATTCATTTATTTCACCCAAGTGTGTTAAGAAGTTAGGAATAGATACAGTAAATACATCAAAACTGCTTGTGGAATTAGCAAATGGAAGGGAAGTACTTTCTACACAGCAAACTGCCAAGGTAGAGTTTACGCTAGGAGGAAACCTTTCAAGTATGAGGTTCAGAGTAATGAGCTTAGGAGCTTATGAATTGTCCATTTTTTATTTGCCTAATTTTTCTATATGTGAGCATTGTATATATGGTAAACATGCTTATTTATCCCGTAAGAGAAACTTGAACAGAGAAAAGTGTGAGCCGCCTAACTTAGTACACAATGATATATGTGGACCAATGCCTAAAAGGTCTTTAAGGAGGGGACATCCTATTTTGTTATATTTATTTTTGATATGACTTGGAGAATGTGGGCTTTTCCTATGGCTAGAAAAGATAAAACATTGTTTCGCCTTCAAAATTTTTTGGCACTTGTGAAAATTCATAATAGAAAGAGACTAAAGTGTCTTAGGACTCAAAATGATAGAGAATATGTCGCTCAAGAATTTAGAAGTTTCTCTAAAGCACATTGCATCAAGAGGGAGCTCAATGTACCTAGAAATCCTACACAAAACAGTGTGGTAAAACGCATGAACATAACCATTAATAAACGGGTTCTAAGTATGCTTTCAAATGGTGGTCTTACTCAAGGCTTTTGGATTGATACTATGTTGACAACTATACATTTAATAAATAGTTCGTACTACATTAGATGATGGCATTCTTGAGGAATCTTGGACATGCAATAATCATTCATATGATTATTTAAGAGTATTTGGTTGTGAAACTTATGTACATCTCCCAAAAGATAAGTGTAGTAAGTTGGAGCCAAAGTCAAGAAAATGCATCTTCTAGGCTATGGACAAAGTGGTGAAATGGATTATTGCCTTTGGAATCCGTAAGCTACAAAGAACACACATAGTAATGATGTGATCTTCAATGAGAAAAATATGCATAAACAAGCCCTAAAGGAAGTGGAAACATGAAGAGTTACTTTGCAAGATGCAATGCCACCTCTTGGATTGCTGCAAAGGGTAAATATTTGTGCATTAAACGTGTAGAGAGAGGGTTGAAATGGTGCTTCTACTGGTAACAAGTGGACATATTTGTTGAGCAATAAGTTCAGAGCCTATGCTGCCTTGTGAAGAAAGAGTGGAGGTTGAGATCCCCACTCAAAGTTAGCTTATTGTGTTACAGAGATCCACTTGTGTCTCTCATCTCCTAGAGAGATCTCAACCTAGAGTTGACTATGTGATGCTAATTAACTATGGGGAGCCATTTTCCTACAAAGAGGCCATGACTTGTAATGATAGGCTTAGGACAGAGCTAGCTATGTAGTTAGAAATGGATTCTATCATGAAGAATCGAGCTTGAGAGTTAGTTCCTTTTCCAAAGTGCAAGAATCCTTTACCATGTAAGTGGGATTGCAAATTGAAGGGTACATTTGATAATGTTATGCCAAAGTACAAGGCACATTTGGTAGCCAAAGGCCTTAGGCAAGAGAAAGGTGTGGATTTTGATGAGATCTTTTCACCTATGGTGAAAATGACCACTCTTCGCACTATGCTTGCCTTTGTAGCTAAAGAAGATATAGATCTTATGCAATGGGATGTAAAGATAGAATTCTTATATGGTGACCTTCACAATGAGATCTAGATGCAGTAGCTAGAGGGCTTTGTGAAAAATAGCAAACAAGCTCTTGGTAAAGAAGAGTCTTTATGTCTTAAAGCAAGCCTTATGGGAATGTTGTAGTAAGTTTGATGCCTCTATGCAGTCTCATGGATATAGAAGAAGTGAGACAGATCATTCTTTATACATTAGAAAAGCTAAGGATATCAGCTTGGTAGTGTCGATCTTATATGTGGCTAACATGTTGACCTGGGACAAAAAAGTATGAGATTGATGCCCTAAAGAAAGGCTAAATAGAAATCTTTGAGATGAAAGGTTTGGGGCATGCTAATAACACTCTTTATATGCGCATATTTAAACAAAGGGATCACTTTATTTGTCTCAAACAAATCATAAAAGTAAAGTGCCATAGTGTTTCAATATGGAGGTGGGGGGATGAAAGGCAATGAATACTCCATTGCCTCCATATGTGAAGATTAGTTCTAAATAATGATTGCCCAAAATTTGATGTGGAAAACACTAAAATGGCCAAGGTTCCTTATGTATCATGCATGGCTAGTCACATGTATACCTTGATTAGACATGGAATTTGTAGTGGAAATTGTGAGTAAATACATATCAAATCATGGCAAGAAACATTGGGAAGTAATGAAAGGAATCTTAAAGTACTTGAATGGTGCAAGGGATATGTGCATATGCATTGGGAGGAGTAGTACTAGTACACACTTGGATAAATAGATGCAAATTGTATAGGGAATGTTGACAACAAGAAGTAAAAAACAAGTGAAAGGATATGTCTTTACCTTGTATGGTGATACAACCTCATGGATGTCTCATTTTCATAAATGTATGGGATTATCTACCACTAGGAAAAATTATGTAGTAGTTATAGAGGCATGCAAAGAAGCTACATGGCTTGCTCATCTAGTGGGAGATTTGGGCTTAGGAGAAGACATGCCATTATTGCATAGTGAAGCTAGAATGCTATTATGCTAGCAAAGAATCCTATGTTTCATGAAAAGACCAAGCATATAGAAGTGAAATATCACTTCATTTGTCAGGTGCTTGAGGAAAAGCTCATTGGACTGTTCAAAGTGCATGCATATGAAAATCCTACAGACTTTCATTGAGAGCTTAGCCTCTGAGAAGTTTGCATGCTATAGGGAGTTTATGGACATTGGGTGAGGGTACTTCACATATTCTTACCTTACATATTCTTTTATTTCTTAAAGGCACATTGGCCTTTAAATGGGGGATTTTTTGGGTAACATTCAATGTGGTTGGCCACCCATCTCACTCACTAATCCCAATTATACATATGTATATTAATTCTCTATGTTGTAAGTCCTAAGGCAAAAAGGTGCTACTCAAACGAGAGCTATTGAGGCACAACATACACAACACATTTTCTTTGTTTCTATCTCTCTCTCTCTCTCTCTATATATATATATATATATATATATATATATATATTCTCAATGCTCCCTATAGCTCCATTACTTAGACATACTCCCTAGGCATCTTTTTTGGTACTACCAAATAGCTCATCCAATGATGGTTGGATGAGTGGAGAAAGACAAAGCAAAAGCTTTGATGGAGGTACCTTCCATGTGCAATAAGTTATCCTCTCCAAAAAAAGATGCATCCTCCAAAAGAAGGTGCTAGTACGATGATTCTTGACCTCCTTGATTGGTGCAAACGTGAGTCTACTAATCACAACCTTGAGTTGGAGGTGTTGCATGCAAATGTAGAGGTGGTTTAATAATAATACTAACGTTTTAAAGAAACATTTAGTCATTGAATAAATTATAGATTGATGACATCTCAATATAGATAATTAAAACTCAAAAATTATATCAACATACTGTCTAGTCATGTTATATTATGCGTAATCATATGATAATACATGTGCATATGATACACATGTATGCAAGTTGTAGGGACATATCTTAATATACACAATGACATCAAGTAGTAAGGATATTTTAATGGGTAATGTTGTGTGCACTTAGCAACTTATTTCAAGCATTCGGCACTTTTTCCAAATTACATTATTGAGACAATGTGGATGTAAATCGTCTTTAACTTATCATTGCGAATGTTCTATTGAAAATATGAATAAATGGTCTAAACTAAATCCTAAAGAAAGTCATAAAACCAAAGGAATAATAACATGTCTATAAAAAAATTTACATGATATTTGTGCTTATCCTTGGTGGTTTTGAATAAGCTTTTATTGTAGCCTAGATATTAGTTGACTATATGCATTTTTGTGAAATGATGAATGAATATGCTTATCTTTTGTGAGAGAGAGAGAGAGAGAGAGAGAGAGAGAGAGAGAGAGAGAGAGAGAGAGAGAGAGAGAGAGAGAGAGAGAGAGAGAGAGAGAGAGAGAGAGAGAGAGAGAGAGAGAGAGAGAGAGAATCAATGGATTGCTATCAAGTCAAATAACTTAAACTATTCAAGCAAAAAGGTAGTGTAGGTAGTTTCAAACGTATCAACATAATCATAGTAATGGGATGTGATACCTTGTTTGTATGACCCTAGAGAGTTGGTAGTCCCTTTGCGATTGCTATGCTTTTTATTACTACATGTGCTTACTAGACAAGTATATGTCCTAAGGTATTTATATAAGTATGCAAGCACGATGAAAGAAACAACAAGTGGCCATCCAAATTTCTATGGAAGTTGTTCAAATATTGGGAACCACTTTTACAACATAGACATTCATGACAATTGAATAAATCATATTCCTGAGACCATTGATAAATTTTTAAAAAGAAACTAGTATGGCTACTAGCATAGTGTCAATTATTTTGTAATGTCATAATTATTTTCTAGCACGTTGCTTTTGTCTCCCCATCAAATGACACGATGCAAATTAAGCATGATGCCATTAAAAAAGAGCCAACAATGCTTTTTGGATTTGATACACACATGTAAAAGGGGACCAACATTGCTTTGTGGATTTGATACACACATGTAAGTGTCAACTTTTTTCCGGTTTGTGTTGACATCATGAAGTTTTAAATACTCCAAAAGTAATCACATGAAATCATTAACTAGCTTGTCTCCTAACATGCACTCTATCACATCCATAGGGATATTTGAGACCTTGGGCACCTCATGATGTGCAAAATATTCAAACATTGTAATGCCTTTCCACTGAAACCCTTATAGATGTCAATTTTATTAGCTAATGATTGCCTCACATAAGTCTATAGTACAATTTGGTTTAACTTATGATAGAATCAAAGTAGAAAAGCTAATTGATCTCCATACCAAACGACAACAAAACATCAAAATGGTATAAGGTACTAGCCACAATCTAGAAGCTTTAGATGTGGCATGTTTTCAAATGATTATAAACTCCCAATTTGTTTTTTATCTTCAATGCATTGAGTTTTTGTGATCATTTATGCCAATTAATCGATGGTTCATGAAGCTTTTGTTTGAAGAACATGATTGAGATGCTTTTGCTATCATTATAATAATTGAGCTCTCTTGGTATCACCAAAAAAATTATAAAACTAAAATATTTGAAATGAGTGATATTTTTATGGCATGATATTTGCAAGTTATGAGTTCCAACAAAACACCATGTAAAAGACATTGAATACTTTGACTCACCTCTTAATGTGCCCCAACAACACTAGTTCCTCTAACTTGTCATTGGTAGGTCACTCAACATGCTATAATTGTAAATTGTATTAGATGTATTCACTCTCACCAATGCAAAGTTTTAGGATACTCACATAATGTTCTTATTTTTGTGTGTGTAATAGCCTACCAAACTAGTTATATGCATACACAATATTTTTGAATGTAAAGACACATGCTATTATGTTGTGAGCATGTGTTGATTTAATTAGTGTATACAACAAAGGAATCATGTTGCATAAAAACATAATTTCTATGTGTGTTTGTGGTGATTGCATTTTGATCTATATACTACTAATTTATTAATGTGGATGATAAAGAATCCTCTCCCTCTCCATGTGTTATTATACACCTACTAGCTAATCTCCATTAAGGTCAGTTGAAAGAGTGAATGTATAATACAATGAACAAATAGTTTTTAGTAAAGACTAAGTTATTTTATTGACAAACATAGTTGTGAGTGTAGGGGCACGTGTATATGTGCACTCACACACTTGTGCATGAGAAGGTGGGTGTTGCCTTTCAATACTTGTTACTAGACAAAGTTTCCATTCAAAAATAAGTTATTTTACACCAACACTTTTCTATAATTAATTGTCAAGTCACTAGTCAACCCTTAAAAAACATTACAGCTATAAGACATCACAAATAATAGACCTTAAAGATAAATCAACAATCACTACAAGCACACACTATTATATTGATGCTTTTCACCTGATAGTTTTTTCTCTAGATCTAGTGATTTTTGTAGCATCACTATTAGCATTGGTAAAAGTGTTACAAATATAGCTATGGTTTTCATGATGTAAATTGTGACAAATTTTGTGGTAGAAATTGTGATGCTAATAGAAATATTGAGAAAAAAACCTTGCAACTTTGGCAAAAATTGTGATGCCAATAGAAATATTGAGAAGAAAAACTTGCAACTTTATTGTTGCAAAGTTGTAAGGGAGAGAGAGAGAGAGAGAGAGAGAGAGAGAGAGAGAGAGAGAGAGAGAGAGAGAGAGAGAGAGAGAGAGAGAGAGGGAGAGGGAGAGGGAGAGGGAGAGGGAGAGGGAGAGGGAGAGGGAGAGGGAGAGAGAGAGAGAAGCTAAGAGTGTGAAAGATAGGCTGATAGCATAAAGGAGGTGCTGAAAGTGAGGAGGAGGAGCCAAGAGTGTGCCTATAGGCTTGGAGGTGAGTCCATTTTTTCTCCCTCTTAAAAAAAACCAAATTTTGGCATATATATATATATATATATATATAGAGAGAGAGAGAGAGAGAGTTCTCCATTTCCTAAATGTCACACATGCACATGCACACTCCCTCTCCTTCTCTTACATGTCCCCCCCTCTCTCTCTCTCTCTATTATGAGCATTGCATAAATAAAATGGTCAAAGTGAAGAGATGTATAGTATTATTAGAAGTGTGTTAAATTCTAAAATAGAAATGTTTGTCAAATGTATAATTGCATTGCATGCTTTTTAAAAGTGTTCTAAAATCTAAAAATCAAATGATTAACTATACATTTAGATGTTATACATTATTTTTGGCCCTTGATTGATAGACATGAAGAGGAGTGAGTTTAGGTTGCAAAGAGCTCATGATACTAAAGTCCTAGGGATCCAACCTCAAATTGTAATTGATTTTTCCCACAAACTTTTTATTGAAGACATTGTTTGCTTGGAATGTACAAAATATTTTTAGTCTCCCAATGTTCTATCTATCATAAGAAAATTGTGTAGGGTGATGATGGTGCATCGCAAGAGGTAGGTCTACTACGTCTAGTGAGAAAAGTTCATGGAAATACCATGTAGTGGGTGCTTGAACAGTCTCACCTTGTGGTGGGAGGCCCTTCCTCTAGTGGGCCTTCCATAGGAGATGTAGTTGGGGACCATCCAGTCTCATCTAAGATGGAGGCAATGATTGAGACATTATTGCAAATGGATGATTCCTCCTTGGAGCCATTGAAAGAGGCCTACACACCTTTGTATGATAGATGTGAATTATCTTATTTGAAGATGCTTGTTGTGCTTTTAATTTTGCAGGCAAAGTACAAATGGAGTGACACAAGTGTAATAGATCCGTTTAGGTATTTAATAGATTTTCCTTTCCATTTTATAGGAACGTTGAAGAGATAATATGATGTGCTTGTTTAAGGTACTAGTAATCTTTAGAACATTGAGATACCACATCTTGTCTATGGGAAGATGTGATATCCCAACTTTGATTTAAAATCTTCACAACTTCTCGCAGAATGGACTTGAAGAACTCTAAAATCATTAAATAGAGAAGATCTCGAGCAAAAAGACCCGAGGATTGTAACTTGATATTTTTTTCGGATTGACAAGGATTGTAGCCACCCGTCACGAAAGTTATCGCATGAACGAGAGTTATGAGCCATGTTAGTCATTAGTGTCAGTGTCTATAGTATGGATGGTCCAAAAATACTAGATTTTTGGACAAAACTAGAATATTTTTGATATTTTGGATATTATTTATTGTAAATATCCTAAAAAGCTATGGAAACTTCTAGAATAGGGTGTCATGCAAAAAAAGCAAGTGGCTTTTTCAACCCATTTTGGAGATTTCTGCATGAAAAAGAAGGATTGCCAAAATCGTATGCGTTGCGATTGGAGTTTATAGGCAGCACAAACAACGCTCCGAATGGGGAGAAGATGAAGGAGTGATCTGGAAGAATTCTGAACATGCGTCTTGAGGTTTCACCCCCCTTTCAGAGCCAACAAAACCATCGGATTGCATCTTGGAAGCTTCAGATTGCTAATTTTGCCAAGATCCCTTCCATAAAGAGCTCTTCTTCTTAGCCACAACCCTTCTTCTCCAATTTAGCTATAAATATGAGGCATGGGAAGTCATTGAGGATAGTCAGAGAAGAGGCGTGTCTCAAGAGTATAGAGCAAGAGAGAGTGGGGCAAGAGAAGTGTGAGCATGAGAATTTCTCATCATAAAGACAAGGAGGATACTCCTAAGAGCTCTTGAATTCAATTCCTCTATCCCTTCTATCCTATTCCCCTGTGGAATCAAGACTATTCTTGATTTCTCAAAATTCTTGGTGATTGCTAACCCCCCCCGTCAATAAAAAATTCCGTCAATCTAATTACCCCAAATCTCATTTGCCAAATTTCCCTTTTTTTGCGATCTCACGATTAAAGACCGTGACCCCGAAGAAGAAAGCTACGAAGGTCGCAGAGGCAAGAGCTGCTAATAACGCTACAGACACAATTACTATAAACTGAATGGCGAGTACGGGGATTACAAATGAAGCCACAAATACCATCAACCAAGCACCCATCATGGATCCTCACGTACTATTTTTCTTAAATAAAAACAACTATCATGCATTTATCCCATGAATCGGAGCAACAGAAGCTGCATGCATAAAATAAGATTTTATTCTATTCCTACATATAATTTCTTTGAGGAATTCTTAACCATGAATTCCAAGGTAACTTGGGTCTGTACAAGATGAACCTAAGCAAGTACAAGGAAGGTACTGTTTATTTTTGTATTGATCAAACGAAATCTTTGATGGGTAATAATGGATGTTAATCCTTGGTATATAGAAGACCTTAAGATGTAATTGCCAAATGATACCGTTCGTAATTAAACTAACCAAGATTTTCTTTTATTGTGGGCAAAGACCCACGAAACTCCAAGGGAGTTATCCTCAAGTATGAAATTCTTGCTTAAATTCAGTCCAAACTAATCCCCAAGGAAGAGGAAGTCCAAGAAGGCTACTGGAAGATATTGCCACTTATGTTGATTTCTCTTGAAGTTATTTTTCCACTTATGCTAAATTGTCTCAAAGTTATCTTGCCACTTATGCTGATTTATCTCAAATTTATTTTGTAACTTATGCTAATTTGCCTCAATGTTATTATTTTTGGAAAGAAAAGATTTGTCTTGGAAATAGACTTGCTAAAAAGTTTATGTACAATACATTCGAAATAAGATATTTGTGAATGTAAGCTACGTACCGATCTCTCCTAAAATCATCACATTAAAAGATGGATGACTGAGTATAGATCGTTGCGACTGAGGCAGGATTCCGGTAAACAGAGAGCGTTGGCTGAGGCAATGTTCTTGATGGCGAGAGAGAGAGAGAGAGAGATACATACATACATACATATATATATACACACACACACACACACACATATATATGTATATGTACATATATATACATACATATATATATATATATATATATATATATATGCTTTTAGATATTTTGTTTGTGATCAAGACCAAGTGGCCTCAATACACTTCTATCATCACTACAATTGGATAAACATAGTTTAAATGGACCTAACAAGTCTAGTAACTTAAAGTATTCAATACACTTCTATCATCACTACAATTGGATAAACATAGTTTAAATGGACCTAATAAGTCTAGTAACTTAAAGTATTCAAGGGAAAAGATCATGTACTTAGTTTCAAAGGTGTCAATATAATTATAATAATGTGATATGAAAATTTGTTTAAATGACCCTAGAGAGTTGGTATATCCTTTGAGATTGCTAATGGTTTTACTATGCTATGCACTTGACAATTATATATCCTCAACTATCAAAATATCTAGCAAACAAGTACACAACCATGGTGAAACTAGTAACACATTACCATTCAAGTTTCTAAGAAATTGTTTAAGCTTTGGGAACTATTTATAGCATAGATATCTACAACAATTGAATAAGTCGTCTTCTTGAGACCATTAATTTACTCATGTTTCTTATATTACTCATTTACTCATTACTCATACTCCCTCCCACCAACCCCAATATCTTGAACTTATTGACTCTTTGTCTTTACCCATATCCCAAATCTATTCATTCTTTTTGCCTATATCTCTATTCTATTTACTCTCCTTTCCCTTCTCATCTTTGTGAAAATGCATCATTTGAAAGGTAGAGCTTGAGTGGAAAGACACAAGTGGAAGCAATAGCAAAGTAAGAGCCATGGCAAATGGAGCAAGAGAGAGAGAGATACCGTATATGGGAACTCCAATAGTTACAATGTGTGATGAATGGCCTTTCCTTATTTAGATGTCACTGAAATAATAAAGAATAATGTGATAGTGATTGGCACTTGCCACCTATAGTGTACAAGTGTGCGGTCATTGTTGGTGTAATGAATACATAGGCAATTAGGCACATGTGCCTTTACTCCCAACAACCTCCCACTTAAAGGCGAATGTACCTCTAGTGAGGAGAGAATAAGAAAAAAGTGACAAAGTACAAAACAATGAGGAATAGACATAATCTCATTTTATGCCCATCATCTTCCTAAGGAAGACGAAACATTCCATTGAGATACTTTTAGTGATCAAATCTGCAGGACACATTCTAAGAATATACGAGGCCTATCCCATGTCCTTCATCTCAAAGCTCTTCTTGAGGTGACCTTTCAAGGTATCTAGCTCATCATGAGCACTCCCATCAATTAGCAAATCATCCACATAGAGTACCAAAATCATAAGGCTGCCTTCATGGGTCTTCTTTCTGTCTAAAGGATCCATCTCACTACAAGTATATCCCTATGAATGCATGAAAGTATCAAACTTGTGGTACCATTCCCTAGGTGCTTGCTTAAGGCCATAAAGGTTCTTTCTCAACTTGCATACTAGATGTTTCCTATACTTTTCCTCAAAGCCCTTAGGCTACTGCATATAAATCTCATCATATAAGTATCCATGTAAGAAATTTATTTTGATATCCATCTTATAGAGGTCTAGATCTAGTTGTGTAACCAAAGCCAATACCAAGTGTAGGGTTGTCATCTTGATGACACAGAAGAGAAGATTTCATTGAAGTCAACACAGTGCTCCTACTTAAAACCCTTAGCAACCAATTTGGCCTTATAGGCTAGCTCAAGGTGTGTAGGCACACTTTTCAACTTGTATACCCACTTGCATGACAAAGCACGTTTTTCACTAGGCAAAGGAACCAAATCCCATGTATGATTTTTTTAATAGTGATTCATACTTTGCTTGTAATGGCCCTCTTCCAAGAGTGACTATCACCTCTATTTATGGCCTCATCATAGCTAAGAGACTCGCTAGTATCTATCTGCATATCCCATAGGCCATAGCCCATCTCACCTACATTCCCATAATCAATAAAAATATATTTCATGGAATTAGGATCTAGCTTATTGTGCTTATCCTTAGAAACATGGCAGAAAGCCTCACAACCAAATATACACAAATGAGCATATGACGGAGGTTTTCAGGACCATACCTCCTCTATAACGTGATAGTTAAAAGTAGTACATGGAGATCAATTAATCAAATGTACGATAGTAATAACTTCCTTAGCTCAAAACTGTTGCAGTAAGCCTGCTTGTGTTGGCTATGCATACTATGAACTCACTCCTAAATTATCCTATTCAGGCACTCAACCATACCATTCTAGGTTGGGATGTTCAAGGCAATCAAGTAATGCTTAATATCCCTCTCATCACAAAACAAATCAAAGGCTTTAGATACATACTCCCCCCCATTGTCAGATCGTAGACATTTCAGCCTATACCCAAACT